>NC_044366.1:5822082-6422082 GCF_007364275.1 Archocentrus centrarchus
CCACGGGTCGAACGCGCGGCTTGGCTGGAGCGCGCAAGGGGTCGACGCGCGCCGGGTGCGAGGGCCCGCTCATCGCCGCTTGCGGCTTTAATTATTATTTTTTTTTTTTTTTTTTTATTATTATTCAGGCAAATGAATTGGCTTTTTGGGGGCTTTATCATATTCAAAAACTCATGAAACTTTGCACATGCGTCACACCTGCTGAAAATTTAAGTATTTTAATGGGCTCGGGCAAGGGCGCGCCCAAATGGCTCGCTAGCGCCCCCTAAACTGGAGCCCCCCCGCTGTGTTTTCACGTACATGAATGAAACTTCATACACATGTATATCATGTCCCAGCGCACAAAAAATCCTCTTGGAGCCATGCCCTAAACCCAACAGGAAGTCCGCCATTTTGAATTAATTATGCAAATTTGGCGATTTGCAGCCCTCACACTTTTTCTAATAACTCAGAGGTTTTAGACGTTTATCATCTTCATATTTGGTTTGGTCTAACCTACACCCCCAGGGGAATCTAAATCTCGAAATGGTGAGTTTTTGCCAAGGGGGAGGGGTCCTTATGCCCCTTTGAACTTTGATCATTCGCCATGAAATTTTGATTGCCTCTCATTCATACCTACATGATCCAATGTGCATCAAACTTCTCCAGTAGGATGAGGGTGCCCCCCTGAACACATACATATGACAATATTTAATATCAGTCGCAGCGCCCACCTAGTGGGAACAGGAAATGTCATATTTTACACTTGGAGGTCCAGCTCCAAGGTGGTTTAGCAGAACCATCTCAAATTTCACCTGGAAAGCCTTAAGAAGTTGGACTTACTGTGTTTTCAAAACTGTGAGTTTTTGACAAAAGGCCGTGACCCTTATGGGACGGCAAAGTTCGATGATTCGCCATGAACACAAAAATGGCTGTAACTCAAAGCCAACTTGCCCAATCTGGCTCAAACTTCAGTGGTGTGATAAGCATGCTGCCCTGAACACACTCATATGCATAAAGTCCATAAACGTTAGAGCGCCGCCTAGTGGCAGCTCGGAATATCTTAAAATAGGCAAGTTTTTTGAGTAGCCCCGGAGCTACGTTTTATCTACATGTATGAAAATGTACATGCTCATGTAACATACTAAGACGTACAAAAAAGTCTCTTGGACCCATACCCTAAAACCCTACAGGAAGTCGGCCATCTTCAATTGAAGGTGTCAATTTTTGCGATTTCCACGCCTGCTATTTGAACGAACTTGTCCTAGGGCATTTCACCCAGTGACACCAAATTGGCTCCAGATCATCTACACAAGTAGCCCATCAAAAGTTATTCAGGGTTTTGTAGAATATTGAACGGTGTTGCCATGGCAACCCTCTGAATTTGGACTTTTTTCAATTTCAAATTCACAGAGATTCTAAACATCAGCCCCTGGGCTGTGCTTTCTCTATGTACCTGAAAATGTGCCTGCTGATGTAAGATGCTAACATCTACAAAAAACTCTCTTGGACCGATAGCCCAAACCCAACAGGAAGTCAGCCACGTTTACTTTAAAGTGTCATTTTTGCAGCATTTTTCGCCTTTTTCAGGCCTTTTTGCCTCAACTCCTCCTAGGGCATTTGACCCAGTGAGACCAAAATGGCTCCAGATCATCCACACAAGTAGCCCATCAAAAGATATTAATGGTTTTGTAGAATATTGAACGGTGTTGCCGTAGCAACCCTCTGAATTTGGACTTTTTTTCCATTTCAGGCCCAGATAGGTTCTAAACATCAGCCCCAGGGCAGTGCTTGGTCTGTGTACCTGAAATCGTGCATGCTGAAGTAACATCCTAACACGTACAAAAAAGTCTCTTGGACCGATAGCCGAAATCCAACAGGAAGCCTGACATGTTCTAATTAAGGTGTCATTTTTGCAGCATTTTTCACATTTTTCAGGCCTGCTATTTGAATCATCTTCTACTACAGCTTTTCATCCAGTCACACCAAAATGGCTCCAGATCATCTACACAAGTAGCCCATCAAAAGATATTCATGGTTTTGTAGAATATTGAACGGTGTTGCCGTAGCAACCCTCTAAATGTGGGATTTTACTCATATACCACAGTGCACCAAATTGTTACATCTCTGACATACATTGTCCGATCTGCCTCAAACTTCACAGGCTTAATGGGAGGGTAAGGGAGACCGGACACACCCCTCTATCAGCTTTGTTTCACACTCATAACGCCACCTAGTGGCAACAGGAAATCAGTAGGACACTGATACTCATCATCCTATGGTCATTACAGTTTCATTGATGGCTGCAGGCATTACATAGAGCATTGTGACATATTAATTAGTGGGCACTCACCGACGCCACCTAGTGGAAGCGGGAGACGATCGACGCGAAGTACGGCTAGCCTGCTGAGCCGTCAGCAGCCGGGTGAGCCAGCTACTCTCCTCGTCTGCGAGAACCTCCGAGCGCGGTTTGGCTGGAGCGTGCCACGGGTCGACGCGCGGCTTGGCTGGAGCGCGCCAGGGGTCGACGCGCGCCGGGTGCGAGGGCCCGCTCATCGCCGCTTGCGGCTTTAATTATTAGGGCCCGAGCACGAACTGTGCGAAGGCCCTATTGTAATTGCTTCGTTTATTATTATTATTATTATTATTATTAGGGCCCGAGCACGAACTGTGCGAAGGCCCTATTGTAATTGCTTCGTTTATTATTTTTATTATTTTTATTATTATTATTTTTATTATTATTCAGGCAAATGAATTGGCTTTTTGGGGGCTTTATCATATTCAAAAACTCATGAAACTTTGCACATGCATCACACCTGGTGAAAATTTAAGTATTTTAATGGGCTCGGGCAAGGGCGCGCCCAAATGGCTCGCTAGCGCCCCCTAAACTGGAGCCCCACCGCTGTGTTTCACGTACATGAATGAAACTTCATACACATGTATATCATGTCCACGCGCACAAAAAATCCTCTTGGAGCCATGCCCTAAACCCAACAGGAAGTCCGCCATTTTGAATTAATTATGCAAATTTGGCGATTTGCAGCCCTCACACTTTCTCTAATAACTCAGAGGTTTTAGACGTTATCATCTTCATATTTGGTTTGTCTAACCTACACCCCCAGGGGAATCTAAATCTCGAAAATGGTGAGTTTTTGCCAAGGGGGAGGGGTCCTTATGCCCCTTTGACCTTTGATCATTCGCCATGAAAATTTGATTGCCTCTCATTCATACCTACATGATCCAATGTGCATCAAACTTCTCCAGTAGGATGAGGGTGCCCCCCTGAACACATACATATGACAATATTTAATATCAGTCGCAGCGCCACCTAGTGGGAACAGGAAATGTCATATTTTACACTTGGAGGTCCAGCTCCAAGGTGGTTTAGCAGAACCATCTCAAATTTCACCTGGAAAGCCTTAAGAAGTTGGACTTACTGTGTTTTCAAAACTGTGAGTTTTTGACAAAAGGGCGTGACCCTTATGGGACGGCAAAGTTCGATGATTCGCCATGAACACAAAAATGGCTGTAACTCAAAGCCAACTTGCCCAATCTGGCTCAAACTTCAGTGGTGTGATAAGCATGCTGCCCTGAACACACTCATATGCATAAAGTCCATAAACGTTAGAGCGCCGCCTAGTGGCAGCTCGGAATATCTTAAAATAGCAAGTTTTTTGAGTAGCCCCGGAGCTACGTTTTCTCTACATGTATGAAAATGTACATGCTCGTGTAACATACTAAGACGTACAAAAAAGTCTCTTGGACCCATACCCCAAACCCTACAGGAAGTCGGCCATCTTCAATTGAAGGTGTCAATTTTTGCGATTTCCACGCCTGCTATTTGAACGAACTTGTCCTAGGGCATTTCACCCAGTGACACCAAATTGGCTCCAGATCATCTACACAAGTAGCCCATCAAAAGTTATTCAGGGTTTTGTAGAATATTGAACGGTGTTGCCATGGCAACCCTCTGAATTTGGACTTTTTTCAATTTCAAATTCACAGAGATTCTAAACATCAGCCCCTGGGCTGTGCTTTCTCTATGTACCTGAAAATGTGCCTGCTGATGTAAAATGCTAACATCTACAAAAAAGTCTCTTGGACCGATAGCCGAAACACAACAGGAAGTCAGCCACGTTCACTTTAAAGTGTCATTTTTGCAGCATTTTTCGCCTTTTCCAGGCCTTTTTGCCTCAACTCCTCCTAGGGCATTTGACCCAGTGAGACCAAAATGGCTCCAGATCATCCACACAAGTAGCCCATCAAAAGATATTCATGATTTTGTAGAATATTGAACGGTGTTGCCGTAGCAACCCTCTGAATTTGGACTTTTTTTCCATTTCAGGCCCAGATAGGTTCTAAACATCAGCCCCAGGGCAGTGCTTGGTCTGTGTACCTGAAATCGTGCATGCTGAAGTAACATCCTAAGACGTACAAAAAAGTCTCTTGGACCGATAGCCGAAATCCAACAGGAAGCCTGACATGTTCTAATTAAGGTTTCATTTTTGCAGCATTTCTCACATTTTTCAGGCCTGCTATTTGAATCATCTTCTACTACAGCTTTTCATCCAGTCACACCAAAATGGCTCCAGATCATCTACACAAGTAGCCCATCAAAAGATATTCATGGTTTTGTAGAATATTGAACGCTGTTGCCGTAGCAACCCTCTAAATGTGGGATTTTACTCATATACCACAGTGCACCAAATTGTTACATCTCTGACATACATTGTCCGATGTGCCTCAAACTTCACAGGCTTAATGGGAGGGTAAGGGAGACCGGACACACCCCTCTATCAGCTTTGTTTCACACTCATAACGCCACCTAGTGGCAACAGGAAATCAGTAGGACACTGATACTCATCATCCTATGGTCATTACAGTTTCATTGATGGCTGCAGGCATTACATAGAGCATTGTGACATATTAATTAGTGGGCACTCACCGACGCCACCTAGTGGGAGCGGGAGACGATCGACGCGAAGTACGGCTAGCCTGCTGAGCCGTCAGCAGCCGGGTGAGCCAGCTACTCTCTCGTCTGCGAGAACCTCCGAGCGCGGTTCGGCTGGAGCGTGCCACGGGTCGACGCGCGGCTTGGCTGGAGCGCGCCAGGGGTCGACGCGCGCCGGGTGCGAGGGCCCGCTCATCGCCGCTTGCGGCTTTAATTATTTTTATTTTTATTAGGGCCCGAGCACGAACTGTGCGAAGGCCCTATTGTAATTGCTTCGTTTATTATTATTATTATTATTATTATTTTTTTTTTTTTTTTTTTATTATTATTCAGGCAAATGAATTGGCTTTTTGGGGGCTTTATCATATTCAAAAACTCATGAAACTTGGCACATGCGTCACACCTGGTGAAAATTTAAGTATTTTAATGGGCTCGGGCAAGGGCGCGCCCAAATGGCTCGCTAGCGCCCCCTAAACTGGAGCCCCACCGCTGTGTTTCACGTACATGAATGAAACTTCATACACATGTATATCATGTCCAGGCGCACAAAAAATCCTCTTGGAGCCATGCCCTAAACCCAACAGGAAGTCCGCCATTTTGAATTAATTATGCAAATTTGGCGATTTGCAGCCCTCACACTTTTTCTAATAACTCAGAGGTTTTAGACGTTATCATCTTCATATTTGGTTTGTCTAACCTACACCCCCAGGGGAATCTAAATCTCGAAAATGGTGAGTTTTTGCCAAGGGGGAGGGGTCCTTATGCCCCTTTGAACTTTGATCATTCGCCATGAAATTTTGATTGCCTCTCATTCATACCTACATGATCCAATGTGCATCAAACTTCTCCAGTAGGATGAGGGTGCCCCCCTGAACACATACATATGACAATATTTAATATCAGTCGCAGCGCCACCTAGTGGGAACAGGAAATGTCATATTTTACACTTGGAGGTCCAGCTCCAAGGTGGTTTAGCAGAACCATCTCAAATTTCACCTGGAAAGCCTTAAGAACTTGGACTTACTGTGTTTTCAAAACTGTGAGTTTTTGACAAAAGGGCGTGACCCTTATGGGACGGCAAAGTTCGATGATTCGCCATGAACACAAAAATGGCTGTAACTCAAAGCCAACTTGCCCAATCTGGCTCAAACTTCAGTGGTGTGATAAGCACCCTGTCCTGAACACACTCATATGCATAAAGTCCATAAACGTTAGAGCGCCGCCTAGTGGCAGCTCGGAATATCTTAAAATAGCATGTTTTTTGAGTAGCCCCGGAGCTACGTTTTATCTACATGTATGAAAATGTACAGGCTCATGTAACATCCTAAGACGTACAAAAAAGTCTCTTGGACCCATACCCCAAACCCTACAGGAAGTCGGCCATCTTCAATTGAAGGTGTCAATTTTTGCGATTTCCACGCCTGCTATTTGAACGAACTCGTCCTAGGGCATTTCACCCACTGACACCAAATTGGCTCCAGATCATCTACACAAGTAGCCCATCAATTATTGTGGAAATCTTTAAAAAATATTAAACGGCCTTGTCACACCAGGCCCATTAAATTTGGCCTTTGTTTTTCTCCCTCACCACCAAAATTGTTTGTGCACTTGTTCGCACATGCTTTGTCTGATCAGGCTGAAAATTTAATCACTCATGTACACACCCAGGCTGAATCCATAACTACAGATTCAAGACTGTAGGCGCAATAGCGCCCCCTACAGAAGCAAATGAAAATTTGTATGACCGTCCACAGAATTAGTTTTGCTCTGAAATACATGAAATATATTTCACCATTCCTTACAAAATCCTCATCTATTTGATAAGCCTCCTGCCCTGAACACATTGACATGCATAAAGTCCATAAACGTTAGAGCGCCCCCTACTGGCAGCTTTAAATATCATAATATACCATGTTTTTTAGCTAGCCCCTGAGTTACATTTTATCTACAGCTCTGAAATTTTGCACACTCATGTAACATCCTAAGACATACAAAAAAGTCTCTTGGAGCCATACTCCAAACCCTACAGGAAGTCCAGCATCTTCAATTGAAAGTGTCAATTTTTGCCATTTTCAGGCCTGCTATTTGAATGAACTCCTCCTAGGGCATTTCACCCAGTGAGACCAAATTGGCTCCACATCATCTAGACAAACAGCCCATCAAAAAAGTCAATCAGACCCATGCCCTATTTTGCATGCTGGAGCCGTGACCACACCCCCAAATATTCCATTGCGTCTATGCCGAGAGCAAAAGATACCTTTTCCTATAAAAGAATTCAACTTTCTAGAGACCCATCACGATCACAAAACCTCCGAGTGCGCCACAGGTCGACGCGCGCGGAGTGCGAGGGCCCGATATCACCGCTTGCGGTTTTAATTTTTATTATTATTCAGGCAAATGAATTGGCTTTTTGGGGGCTTTATCATATTCAAAAACTCATGAAACTTTGCACATGCGTCACACCTGGTGAAAATTTAAGTATTTTAATGGGCTCGGGCAAGGGCGCGCCCAAATGGCTCGCTAGCGCCCCCTAAACTGGAGCCCCACCGCTGTGTTTCACGTACATGAATGAAACTTCATACACATGTATATCATGTCCAGGCGCACAAAAAATCCTCTTGGAGCCATGCCCTAAACCCAACAGGAAGTCCGCCATTTTGAATTAATTATGCAAATTTGGCGATTTGCAGCCCTCACACTTTTTCTAATAACTCAGAGGTTTTAGACGTTATCATCTTCATATTTGGTTTGTCTAACCTACACCCCCAGGGGAATCTAAATCTCGAAAATGGTGAGTTTTTGCCAAGGGGGAGGGGTCCTTATGCCCCTTTGAACTTTGATCATTCGCCATGAAATTTTGATTGCCTCTCATTCATACCTACATGATCCAATGTGCATCAAACTTCTCCAGTAGGATGAGGGTGCCCCCCTGAACACATACATATGACAATATTTAATATCAGTCGCAGCGCCACCTAGTGGGAACAGGAAATGTCATATTTTACACTTGGAGGTCCAGCTCCAAGGTGGTTTAGCAGAACCATCTCAAATTTCACCTGGAAAGCCTTAAGAACTTGTACTTACTGTGTTTTCAAAACTGTGAGTTTTTGACAAAAGGGCGTGACCCTTATGGGACGGCAAAGTTCGATGATTCGCCATGAACACAAAAATGGCTGTAACTCAAAGCCAACTTGCCCAATCTGGCTCAAACTTCAGTGGTGTGATAAGCATGCTGCCCTGAACACATTCATATGCATAAAGTCCATAAACGTTAGAGCGCCGCCTAGTGGCAGCTCGGAATATCTTAAAATAGCATGTTTTTTGAGTAGCCCCGGAGCTACGTTTTATCTACATGTATGAAAATGTACAGGCTCATGTAACATCCTAAGACGTACAAAAAAGTCTCTTGGACCCATACCCCAAACCCTACAGGAAGTCGGCCATCTTCAATTGAAGGTGTCAATTTTTGCGATTTCCACGCCTGCTATTTGAACGAACTCGTCCTAGGGCATTTCACCCACTGACACCAAATTGGCTCCAGATCATCTACATAAGTAGCCCATCAAATATTGTGGAAATCTTTAAAAAATATTAAACGGCCTTGTCACACCAGGCCATTAAATTTGGCCTTTGTTTTTCTCCCTCACCACCAAAATTGTTTGTGCACTTGTTCGCACATGCTTTGTCTGATCAGGCTGAAAATTTAATCACTCATGTACACACCCAGGCTGAATCCATAACTACAGATTCAAGACTGTAGGCGCAATAGCGCCCCCTACAGAAGCAAATGAAAATTTGTATGACCGTCCACAGAATTAGTTTTGCTCTGAAATACATGAAATATCTTTCACCATTCCTTACAAAATCCTCATCTATTTGATAAGCCTCCTGCCCTGAACACATTGATATGCATAAAGTCCATAAACGTTAGAGCGCCCCCTACTGGCAGCTTTAAATATCATAATATACCATGTTTTTTAGCTAGCCCCTGAGTTACATTTTATCTACAGCTCTGAAATTTTGCACACTCATGTAACATCCTAAGACATACAAAAAAGTCTCTTGGAGCCATACTCCAAACCCTACAGGAAGTCCAGCATCTTCAATTGAACGTGTCAATTTTTGCCATTTTCAGGCCTGCTATTTGAATGAACTCCTCCTAGGGCATTTCACCCAGTGAGACCAAATTGGCTCCACATCATCTAGACAAAGAGCCCATCAAAAAAGTCAATCAGACCCATGCCCTATTTTGCATGCTGGAGCCGTGACCACACCCCCAAATATTCCATTGCGTCTATGCCGAGAGCAAAAGATACCTTTTCCTATAAAAGAATTCAACTTTCTAGAGACCCATCACGATCACAAAACCTCCGAGTGCGGCACGGGTCGACGAGCGCCACAGGTCGCCGCGCGCGGAGTGCGAGGGCCCGATATCCCCGCTTGCGGTTTTAATTATTTTTTTTTTATTATTCAGGCAAATGAATTGGCTTTTTGGGGGCTTTATCATATTCAAAAACTCATGAAACTTGGCACATGCGTCACACCTGGTGAAAATTTAAGTATTTTAATGGGCTCGGGCAAGGGCGCGCCCAAATGGCTCGCTAGCGCCCCCTAAACTGGAGCCCCACCGCTGTGTTTCACGTACATGAATGAAACTTCATACACATGTATATCATGTCCAGGCGCACAAAAAATCCTCTTGGAGCCATGCCCTAAACCCAACAGGAAGTCCGCCATTTTGAATTAATTATGCAAATTTGGCGATTTGCAGCCCTCACACTTTTTCTAATAACTCAGAGGTTTTAGACGTTATCATCTTCATATTTGGTTTGTCTAACCTACACCCCCAGGGGAATCTAAATCTCGAAAATGGTGAGTTTTTGCCAAGGGGGAGGGGTCCTTATGCCCCTTTGAACTTTGATCATTCGCCATGAAATTTTGATTGCCTCTCATTCATACCTACATGATCCAATGTGCATCAAACTTCTCCAGTAGGATGAGGGTGCCCCCCTGAACACATACATATGACAATATTTAATATCAGTCGCAGCGCCACCTAGTGGGAACAGGAAATGTCATATTTTACACTTGGAGGTCCAGCTCCAAGGTGGTTTAGCAGAACCATCTCAAATTTCACCTGGAAAGCCTTAAGAACTTGGACTTACTGTGTTTTCAAAACTGTGAGTTTTTGACAAAAGGGCGTGACCCTTATGGGACGGCAAAGTTCGATGATTCGCCATGAACACAAAAATGGCTGTAACTCAAAGCCAACTTGCCCAATCTGGCTCAAACTTCAGTGGTGTGATAAGCATGCTGCCCTGAACACACTCATATGCATAAAGTCCATAAACGTTAGAGCGCCGCCTAGTGGCAGCTCGGAATATCTTAAAATAGCAAGTTTTTTGAGTAGCCCCGGAGCTACGTTTTATCTACATGTATGAAAATGTACATGCTCATGTAACATACTAAGACGTACAAAAAAGTCTCTTGGACCCATACCCTAAACCCTACAGGAAGTCGGCCATCTTCAATTGAAGGTGTCAATTTTTGCGATTTCCACGCCTGCTATTTGAACGAACTTGTCCTAGGGCATTTCACCCAGTGACACCAAATTGGCTCCAGATCATCTACACAAGTAGCCCATCAAAAGTTATTCAGGGTTTTGTAGAATATTGAACGGTGTTGCCATGGCAACCCTCTGAATTTGGACTTTTTTCAATTTCAAATTCACAGAGATTCTAAACATCAGCCCCTGGGCTGTGCTTTCTCTATGTACCTGAAAATGTGCCTGCTGATGTAAGATGCTAACATCTACAAAAAACTCTCTTGGACCGATAGCCCAAACCCAACAGGAAGTCAGCCACGTTCACTTTAAAGTGTCATTTTTGCAGCATTTTTCGCCTTTTTCAGGCCTTTTTGCCTCAACTCCTCCTAGGGCATTTGACCCAGTGAGACCAAAATGGCTCCAGATCATCCACACAAGTAGCCCATCAAAAGATATTCATGGTTTTGTAGAATATTGAACGGTGTTGCCGTAGCAATCCTCTGAATTTGGACTTTTTTTCCATTTCAGGCCCAGATAGGTTCTAAACATCAGCCCCAGGGCAGTGCTTGGTCTGTGTACCTGAAATCGTGCATGCTGAAGTAACATCCTAACACGTACAAAAAAGTCTCTTGGACCGATAGCCGAAATCCAACAGGAAGCCTGACATGTTCTAATTAAGGTGTCATTTTTGCAGCATTTTTCACATTTTTCAGGCCTGCTATTTCAATCATCTTCTACTACAGCTTTTCATCCAGTCACACCAAAATGGCTCCAGATCATCTACACAAGTAGCCCATCAAAAGATATTCATGGTTTTGTAGAATATTGAACGGTGTTGCCGTAGCAACCCTCTAAATGTGGGATTTTACTCATATACCACAGTGCACCAAATTGTTACATCTCTGACATACATTGTCCGATCTGCCTCAAACTTCACAGGCTTAATGGGAGGGTAAGGGAGACCGGACACACCCCTCTATCAGCTTTGTTTCACACTCATAACGCCACCTAGTGGCAACAGGAAATCAGTAGGACACTGATACTCATCATCCTATGGTCATTACAGTTTCATTGATGGCTGCAGGCATTACATAGAGCATTGTGACATATTAATTAGTGGGCACTCACCGACGCCACCTAGTGGAAGCGGGAGACGATCGACGCGAAGTACGGCTAGCCTGCTGAGCCGTCAGCAGCCGGGTGAGCCAGCTACTCTCTCGTCTGCGAGAACCTCCGAGCGCGGTTCGGCTGGAGCGTGCCACGGGTCGACGCGCGGCTTGGCTGGAGCGCGCCAGGGGTCGACGCGCGCCGGGTGCGAGGGCCCGCTCATCGCCGCTTGCGGCTTTAATTGATGATGTGTTTGTGTATATTGGTTGACAGAATATAACATATTTAGGGCCCGTGCACGAACTGTGCGAAGGCCCTATTGTAATTGCTTCGTTTATTATTATTTTTTTTTTTTTTTTTTTTTTTTTTTTTTTTATTATTATTCAGGCAAATGAATTGGCTTTTTGGGGGCTTTATCATATTCAAAAACTCATGAAACGTTGCACATGCGTCACACCTGGTGAAAATTTAAGTATTTTAATGGGCTCGGGCAAGGGCGCGCCCAAATGGCTCGCTAGCGCCCCCTAAACTGGAGCCCCTCCGCTGTGTTTCACGTACATGAATGAAACTTCATACACATGTATATCATGTCCAGGCGCACAAAAAATCCTCTTGGAGCCATGCCCTAAACCCAACAGGAAGTCCGCCATTTTGAATTAATTATGCAAATTTGGCGATTTGCAGCCCTCACACTTTTTCTAATAACTCAGAGGTTTTAGACGTTATCATCTTCATATTTGGTTTGTCTAACCTACACCCCCAGGGGAATCTAAATCTCGAAAATGGTGAGTTTTTGCCAAGGGGGAGGGGTCCTTATGCCCCTTTGAACTTTGATCATTCGCCATGAAATTTTGATTGCCTCTCATTCATACCTACATGATCCAATGTGCATCAAACTTCTCCAGTAGGATGAGGGTGCCCCCCTGAACACATACATATGACAATATTTAATATCAGTCGCAGCGCCACCTAGTGGGAACAGGAAATGTCATATTTTACACTTGGAGGTCCAGCTCCAAGGTGGTTTAGCAGAACCATCTCAAATTTCACCTGGAAAGCCTTAAGAAGTTGGACTTACTGTGTTTTTAAAACTGTGACTTTTTGACAAAAGGGCGTGACCCTTATGGGACGGCAAAGTTCGATGATTCGCCATGAACACAAAAATGGCTGTAACTCAAAGCCAACTTGCCCAATCTGGCTCAAACTTCAGTGGTGTGATAAGCATGCTGCCCTGAACACACTCATATGCATAAAGTCCATAAACGTTAGAGCGCCGCCTAGTGGCAGCTCGGAATATCTTAAAATAGCAAGTTTTTTGAGTAGCCCCGGAGCTACGTTTTATCTACATGTATGAAAATGTACATGCTCATGTAACATACTAAGACGTACAAAAAAGTCTCTTGGACCCATACCCTAAACCCTACAGGAAGTCGGCCATCTTCAATTGAAGGTGTCAATTTTTGCGATTTCCACGCCTGCTATTTGAACGAACTTGTCCTAGGGCATTTCACCCAGTGACACCAAATTGGCTCCAGATCATCTACACAAGTAGCCCATCAAAAGTTATTCAGGGTTTTGTAGAATATTGAACGGTGTTGCCATGGCAACCCTCTGAATTTGGACTTTTTTCAATTTCAAATTCACAGAGATTCTAAACATCAGCCCCTGGGCTGTGCTTTCTCTATGTACCTGAAAATGTGCCTGCTGATGTAAGATGCTAACATCTACAAAAAACTCTCTTGGACCGATAGCCCAAACCCAACAGGAAGTCAGCCACGTTTACTTTAAAGTGTCATTTTTGCAGCATTTTTCGCCTTTTTCAGGCCTTTTTGCCTCAACTCCTCCTAGGGCATTTGACCCAGTGAGACCAAAATGGCTCCAGATCATCCACACAAGTAGCCCATCAAAAGATATTCATGGTTTTGTAGAATATTGAACGGTGTTGCCGTAGCAACCCTCTGAATTTGGACTTTTTTTTCCATTTCAGGCCCAGATAGGTTCTAAACATCAGCCCCAGGGCAGTGCTTGGTCTGTGTACCTGAAATCGTGCATGCTGAAGTAACATCCTAACACGTACAAAAAAGTCTCTTGGACCGATAGCCGAAATCCAACAGGAAGCCTGACATGTTCTAATTAAGGTGTCATTTTTGCAGCATTTTTCACATTTTTCAGGCCTGCTATTTGAATCATCTTCTACTACAGCTTTTCATCCAGTCACACCAAAATGGCTCCAGATCATCTACACAAGTAGCCCATCAAAAGATATTCATGGTTTTGTAGAATATTGAACGGTGTTGCCATAGCAACCCTCTAAATGTGGGATTTTACTCATATACCACAGTGCACCAAATTGTTACATCTCTGACATACATTGTCCGATCTGCCTCAAACTTCACAGGCTTAATGGGAGGGTAAGGGAGACTGGACACACCCCTCTATCAGCTTTGTTTCACACTCATAACGCCACCTAGTGGCAACAGGAAATCAGTAGGACACTGATACTCATCATCCTATGGTCATTACAGGTTCATTGATGGCTGCAGGCATTACATAGAGCATTGTGACATATTAATTAGTGGGCACTCACCGACGCCACCTAGTGGAAGCGGGAGACGATCGACGCGAAGTACGGCTAGCCTGCTGAGCTGTCAGCAGCCGGGTGAGCCAGCTACTCTCTCGTCTGCGAGAACCTCCGAGCGCGGTTCGGCTGGAGCGTGCCACGGGTCGACGCGCGGCTTGGCTGGAGCGCGCCAGGGGTCGACGCGCGCCGGGTGCGAGGGCCCGCTCATCGCCGCTTGCGGCTTTAATTAAAGTTGTATTACTTAATATTTTAAACTTGTAACTTAGCACTAAGGTCTTTAAATTATTTTACATAAATTAATTGGAACAATGTCTTTTGCTGCTTGGTTATTTATTTATTTTTGTAATTTATATAGAAAGATGCTGCTACACCCTATCCAACCATTCAACTTATGGATAATAAGTGGAAGACGGTGATGACCAGTGCTGGGCCCAGTCTGGTGAAAGTAAAGTAGATGTATGCCACTGCACGGGCCTAGGTGAAGCCTTTATAACAGCCTTCAGTATATACTTTGTTTTCAACATTTCATTCTTCTCTCTTCTATTCAGTTCTTGTTTTAAACTCAATGAACTGATTTTAAATTATACATTTTGATAAATAAAGAATATTTTTGTGAATCTAAGGGTTTGTTTTTGTCTCTCAAAAGGTACCATTAGCCATGTCGCTCCAGCTGTACCTCATTGGGTACATAATTTGTACCTTTGTAATGGGTACAGTTTTGTACCTGTACATAAAGGCACATATTTGTCACCAGAGGTACAGAAATGTTCTTTTAAAGGTACAGACAATTAGGTACAAAATTGTTCCTAGATTTAGAGGTACAATGTTGTACTCCACTAGGGTACAGCTGGAGCGACAAAGCCTTCGTACCTTTTTAGGTCCATTCTCGTCCCTCTGTTTCTTAGTGTGTATGTGATGTGGATTAAAACCCCTCAGAACATCATCCATCTACCTGGAATCAGTGATATCTGTCATGGCCCTAACCTAACAGACCCACGAGACAAACAACTACAATCAGATGCTCAGGGGGGTTTATTTACAATACAAATTGGGGAACAGAGGAAATTACTGGAAATTAACGGTCTGAGTGAGCACAGGAAACAAGAGGGATGTCTGTGGAGAGAGGGAATGGACTGTTACTACGAAGCCAGGTAAGATAACAACTGGGGAGTAGCATCGGGAAAATTAGTGCTCTTACATTACGTGCAGATGAGCTAGACTTGGGAAACAAGTCCAGAAAGCAGAAGAAGGATACAAGATGAATTGCTGGGTACTGATGCAGAGTGGGCAGGCAGAGGAAGGCAGCAGGATGGTGAACAGGTTAGGGCCAACGAATGAGCGATGGTGATTCTCCGAACGGTGAGCCGAGCTCCTCTAACGGACTCCTAGGAGGAACAAAAACTCAGGTGAGGATGAACAAACTTGTGGAGAATGACTGCCCTGACTGGCCCTTAAATACCTCGCCATCAAGGAGCAGATCACTCACAGGTGTGACTCCGGCTGCCTTGGAGGATGCCAGTCCCACCCATCTTGTCACCTAGAAGTGCAACAGATGGATGAAAACCCCATACCAGCCCGGCACCCTGACAGATATCGATGAGCTGATGTGACTACCACAACCACAGCTTGTTCACCTGTGCAAGTAATACAAAAGTAACCACTGCTGCACCACCAGACTTTAGGACAGTTTCCTCAGGCTGCAAGACTTAAGAATAATAGGCTTATTTTAAATTATTATTCAATTTGTTTATAATTTTTTTTGAGTTGCATGAAGGGACTGCATCTGTACTTTTGTTATACAACCTTGTGTTGCATAATGACAAGTAAAATGAATCATGAATCTCAAATGATGCAGTTGTCTCCCAACAGCAGTTAAACAGAGAGGAATACAGGCTTCATGCTTTACTGTTTCTATTATATTGTTGAAAATGTATTATATTTGTCAAAACAGGTCTCTCTTGCTAATGAGACACTGAGTCTCAATAGGACTACTTGTATAAATAAAGGTTAAATTAAAAAAAAAAAAAAGCACGATGACAAAATTCATTCCAACAATTTCTCATTTTGCATGTTCCTCCTGAGAAACAGAGAAAATGAACAAGGCAAGAGAAAAGGCAAGCTGAGGATCTGTTCCTCTTGTCAGTCACTACCCTTTCGCCTCCCAACTGCAGAGGAAATGATGAATCGCACTGTAAGTAAAATTAATTTGTGCAGAGCCAAATCAGGAGGAGGTAGCCGGAGGAGGGGAGAGCACGCCGTATTGATAAGGACACTGTGGTGAGAGTGGTTACTAAAGGGTGAATTATGGCTCATCCTTGAGAAGTAAAATTGCTTTGCAGCACATTATTTGGAGACCCTCAGTAGGATGCACAGCTGGCAGTGCCACACTGCTCACTGCTGCAGGCCAGTAAGAAGTCATTACTTAGCTTAGCCATTGATTTTCCTCCTGCTTAAAAAGATGCACTAGAGAAAATATGAACAGCTTTCAAGATAGATTGCCAGCATTTGGAGGGAACTTGAAGGACATTTTATCATAATATTTTGTGCCCAGACATACAGTCGGCTCTTTCCTGTTTTCAAACACTGCCGGTACTTCAGGTCTACTTTAAGCTGAGAGAACATATTGGCTCTTATTGGCAACACTTGTAATAAATATCATGACATCTCTTTAAATAATGAAGCTCTCAAATCTTATGCAACTTGGAAATATCCAGTGACAAGCAAAAGTGTGAGATTCCTAAAAAATATTAGTTTAATCAATCAAAGCCTAGATGTCGCAGAATTCAAGACTCCAGTAGGAGCTATTATTTAACTAGGTGGGAGGCAATGCGGTCCACATTTGCACGCATTAACACTATCTTGAGCATGATTTTACAGCGGGGCGCCGGCAGATTGGCTCATTAAGAGTAATCACACCATATAAGACTTCATCAAAAAGATATTTGCACTCACACCATTAAGATTCCCGAAGGCTGGAAGAGTGCACGAAAAAACAAAGCAGATTTCCACTGAACCCTGTTTACAGTCGAATCTGTTCACCTGCAGATGTGCAAATAGACAGTGAAATATGCATAATAAAATCACTTCATATTTCCCACCTGCCACCCAGTATGAAGTGTGATGAAGCATCCAAAAATGTTCATTTGATGCATATTAATTCAGGTCAACGAGCGTGACGTATATCTATGCTGCTGTGTGATTGTGTGTGTGTGTGTGTGGTAATTAATTACTCGAGCAGATTTGTGAAGCTCAGAAGAGAGGGAGCGGCCACTCTGGAAATATACGTTATTTTCGTTGCCAAATGAAATATAAATGATTTGAAAAATGACCAAACAGTAACTGCTTTGTTGGCTACCCAACACACTGGTCAGCTGCAGCTCCATTATAATGACAACTTCCTGACAGCTCATCAAACCCTTGGAAAGCCACCTCAAGCTGTTCATTGTGTGCACAAATGGCCTGCAGCTATATCGCACTGGCCAGCAGAAACCACCTTTGGGGAAATGAAAAGACAATAGAGTGGATGAAGAATACGCAGACAGATATTCTTTGACTTATTTTACACGTTGAGGATTTTTCACCCTGTCTGTGCTCCAAATGCCAGCAAAAATTTTTTTAAAAAGCAGTGAATAAACAAAACATTAAAAAACAAACAAAAAACCACCTTTCAGATTCCTGGTGAATTTGGCTCTCTGCCACCTCATATACTCTGAGTCCTGATGCATTTGAGTTTTGTTATCTGGAGGCAAAGGTTGAGTCTAGTAGGAAGCTCAAGGGGGAATGGTTGATACCTGCCCAACGGTAAGCTGCTAAGTGGAGCCTCCGTGGCAGCTGCAGAGCTATATCACCATGGCTATCTAATTTCCCAGCCTCACTTAAGGGACCAACAAGGGCAATTTTCTGCTCTACCAACACTTCTTTCGTTTTTCGATGAGGTGAGACCACATCCTTTAGACGAGGTGTCACAGAGCGTGTCAGCTGCAAAGACAGAGGAAGAGCCCTGAGAGGAAAACACAAATGTGCAAAGCAAAAACAACAAAGCTGCTCCTGTCCAAAAGTCTACGCAAGAATGTGGAGCAGGGCTTTAATGAGTCTTGGCAATCAACCAGCAGCGCATGTCCCCAGCGGAACGACCCACTAACAAAACAAAAGAGTCATGATTTGTCCGTTTCCGTCTTTCCAAAGTTAACTGAAGGCCTGGTTTCGAGGCCACCGCGGTTGGGGGTTTGAATGAAGCATTCGGTGTTTCAGCACGAGACAACAATCAGCCTCACTCAAAAAACCCAGTTCTTATTATCAGTGTGCAAGACTGGAACAGGTACCACAGCACAGGGATTCTCTGCAAAGCTGCTTCTGACAATTTCTCCATCAGGATGAGGCTCATCACTTGCTTAGCAGGGCATGATTAATGTTCATATTCCATAATCTTTTGTTATCACATCGCTTGATTGAATCTAACCTTCAGTTCCATCAACTAAGACATCCAAATTTATCTTAGAGTGAAAATTTAATAGTATGTGTTAAGATTTCTTGGAGGTAAAAAAAAAAAAAAAGGAATCACTCCTAACCATGAATGTAGTGTATACATCTAATATCTGAGAGAGTATAACATTTTCCTACCAGGTGTGCACAGCAGAGCCATAACTGTGGTTCAATTAATGTACTATTTATATTTAAGTATTTGTATTCAGAGCTCAAGCAGATTAATGCTTTCAGTTTAAGAAGTTCCACAGAGAGGTTTGGAGATTTTCATTTGTTTTGGTGCACATTGCTGCACAGCAACAGTGTGAAAAATGCAGTTGCTGCAGCGTAAAACAAACTTATCAATCTCCTACTTAGCCGGGTCAGTGAAACTGATTTCTGCGCTCCCCTTCAACCTTTAGAAAATAGCATCATTATGAGATATTTTTGCTCGTTGACCCTAAAAACTGTGGGAGCTTTTACTGAGCTAAGTAAGGAAGCAGAACACTTGCTGACCCCCTCTTTCCATCTGAAAACATAATTACAGTCCTCAGGGTAGCTGATAACCAAATTATTTGGGGAAGTGAGATGAATTGAAAATTGCTATATCATTGCATATGCTAAAGAGAAGCAGATTTGTGCCATCACCCAGCATTTCTTGTTCGTTACATTGATAAACACCAGAGGCAGCCTCAGGTCCATGAGGCCACCCAGAGGTTCTTGGGATTTTCCAACTGGAGACAAAGCAAGAGTGAGTGTTAACTAACATTGAGCCATTAGTTTGATGGTCACTAGTCAGTGTTGGGCTGTAGTGACAGGACCACAATGTTCTTCATAATATGACTTAAATCAAGTCATAACTTATTTCCAGTGTCAGTTTAAATGAGCTCCACAACCTGGCTAGGTATGGACAATGAATGATTGCGGTGATTTGTCCACATGTGGGTTAGGACAGTTTGTCAATGACTATAAAGCCAAATACAAAATGTCAAACTCATGCAGATCAGACAGAGACAGCACAACTCATTTACATTTATTTACAAAACGCACTTTCAGCAGACGAGGGCCACTGGAGACACTGACACAGGGAATGGGTGACTCAGGTGGGAGGTTTCTGTGGCAGAAGAGAGAAATTAATCCAGATAATCCAAGGAAGGAGAAGCCACAGAAGAGAATTTGGAAGGTTTTAATTATGAGCTGAGTTTGCTTACTTGGCTGAGAGAGTGAGGCCGTCCTTGAGAAGGGTCGCTGGCTTTTTTGTCCGTGAAGAGTTTTTCCAGGAGGGCAGGAACGGTAGCTGGGCAGAGAAATCCAACCACATAGGAAGAATTGAAGAGGAAGAGGACCAGACAAGAGTCTAATCCTCTGAGGCAGGCAAATAGGGAACTACACAGGTTAACTCAAAGGCGATCAAAATGCAAACAAACATACTTGGTGAGCCTATTACTGCAAGGAGTAGCAGGCTATCTGGCAAAGACTAGCAGCTTGAGCTGGTCCTTAAATACTGGAAGTAATCGCAGCACGATGGAGCACAGGTGTGCCTGGATGCAGAGACGACCTGCATGGCCCATCACTTGGAGCAGGACGAAGGTCAACTCCAAAACAACAACAACAACAACAAGCTCAGCAAAGACCATGTCACAGTTAGGAAAGGTGCGTTCCCATATAGTGGGATAATCTACACTTTGCTGTAAGCTGTGAACAAACTGCCTTAGTGTGGGTAGATCATTCAGCTGAACGACTATCTAAACAAATATTGTAAAAATATTTGGCCAGCAGAAAAGATCCAGCATGTTGTATCCTCATGTGAGAAGTATTACTTTTCAATATACATTCTAGCCACAATGAACGATGTGCTAATGTGTTAGTCTTTGAAACATTCTTGTTAATACTGTGTTATTTCCCCCTTTCAGTATTTAACATTATAAATACATCACTGAGTTGTTGCTCGCATCTATCACAGTGCAAGTTTTCATACATTAGTCAACTACAACTAACCACATGACAAAACACGTTAGTGCGACCTGTCACTCCAGCTACATCTTCATCTCTCCTGTTTTTCTTCCTGCAAATATTTCACACTAAAAGCCTTGAGGAGTAGAGGACTTTTAATTTGAAATGAACACAGAAAATTTTAAGGTTTTGTATAAGCAGGAAAATGCTGGTCATCACAGTGGGAATGGATTAAAAGTGCTAAAATACTGCTGGTTATACTAATCAACCAGAAACAATAAGAACAGGCCAGCAGAGGTCAATAAAGGTAAGTGAGATGAATAGAAAGTATTGATAGAAACGAAGGAGAAAACAGCATTTGTTTGAGTTTTGCTGACCTTTTACAGGTCTGGTAGTTCCAGAAAATAAAAGCATTGTCTATTGCTGTCTTAGTTCTACCACTATAATGCTGGAAAATGAATAAATAAATAAAAATTCTCGGTGCTGCTTGAAGGCAGCCTTCAGCTACCAGGAGCTCGTAAAGTACAATCTTTTGGATCTGTCTTGGCGCACGAGTTGAGTCATTTAACCACTCAGTTTGTTTTCATTGGGTCTCTTTCTACTCTAACAATCAACAAGATGATGCTGTACATTTTATTTTGAAGAGATATCCTGATACTGAAACAAAACTCCTAAATCCTAAGAGGAATACTGTACTGTACTCCAGTGCACCCGATAAGCCTCCATATAAATAAACACAGCTCTATAAAACAAAACCTCCTTCTAGTCTGCATCCAGAGCTGACTGATGAACGCACACGGTGCCACAGTGTCGCCTCCTTTCCTCGTGCATCTCTGTCTTGCCTTGGGCAGCAGGTATGTCAGCGTGCTGTACTAAACACAAAGATGTATTCTGTGACATCTTCTATTGTTCATCTCTGTGACAAGACTGAATTGAGCAGGAGCTGAAATTGTTCTAGGGAAACTCGTGTGCACTCGTGGTACTGAACAGATTCATCTGAGGGAATGAAGTCTGCTTTGTTCTTACCAAAAAGCCCGAGACTGCAAACACAGCAAAGTGATTTCTACTTGATAAATAAATGACAAAACCCACATATCAATTAAATATGTATATGGTGAATTTCATCTTTTATTCATTATTTAATCATGTTCAGCTGCATTCTGTGTGTTTTATAAACTGTTAAGCCTTAAGCCTGCATCTTAAAACTTGCAGTTCACACACTCCGCCCAGAACCTAGCCTGAGTGGCTACATGAGGATTTAATAATTGAACTAAGAGCCTCTGTTGGCTGCAAGCAGTTGGTGATGGTCTGTGTAGTGCGGCCACTCTTCTCCAGCGCCCGCACACACAAACACCACAGTCGTGTTTCCATCTTTTCAGGGGAGATTACAATGACATCCATTTTCTGGAAATATAAAAATAACTCTAATCACGACTAAGCCATTATACTAAAATGTAGTGATTTACATTATAGAAATCTGCATTTTGCTCTCCACAGTGTGACTCAGTAAACAGATTTAGGTCCACACTACATGAATAATACAAACACACACAAAAAAATGCCAACAAAAAAGCAGAGCAAAGTCTGCGGAGATTGGCTGGAATAATTCAGGTTTGTGAGCTGGTTTAGAGTGAGAGTGTTTAAAGGAAAACCTGCAGGAGCTAGCTTTAGAAATGAGAGAAAATAAAGAGACAAAGGGCTTAGATTTCAAATGCTTTCTGTAAAATGTATTTGTCTGAATACAGACAGAAATCTAATTTGCATTTTTGCCTTTTCAGCTTTGGCGCCTCCCAGTGGTAGTGAAAGAACAAACACTAAACACTGAAACTCTGCTGCCACTTTTTTGACTAATTAAACAGAAGCTAATATTCTATACAGAGTAATTTAAGGTTAATATATATATATATATATATATATATATATATATATATATATATATATATATATATATATATATACTGCATTTGCACTGACACATGTCAGTAGGCTTTTTATTGATGAGCCTTTGTTCAGCCAAACGTGTGGCAGGAGCCTTGAAGACTGAACAGCTGGAGCTGCATCTGCTGAGATGCATATGCAAACAACCAAAGGGCATACTGTACACTCAGAAAATCTTAGAATAGCTGATGTTTAACCTGTTTAATAGAAGAACAGCTAGAAGGTCTGGGCCCAGACCTTTCTGTCTGGAGTTTGCATGTTCTCCCCGTGTCTGCGTGGGTTTCCTCCGGGGACTGTGGTTTCTTCCCACAGTCCAAAGACATGCACTTACTGGGGTTAGGTTAACTGGTGATTCTAAATTGCCCACAGGTATGAATGTGAGTGTGAATGGTTGTCTGGCTCTCTGTGTTAGCCCTGTGACCGGGTGTGTGACAGGGTGTACCCTGCCTCTCATCTTATGACAGCTGGGATAGGCTCCAGCCCCCCCGACCCTGAACAGGATAAGCGGAAGAGAATGGATGGATGGATGGATGGATGGATGGATAAACAAGCAATTGATGAGAATGGCAATCACTTAGCATCATTTGTTATAATATGCATTTTAATTGTTTGAACCAGATCAAATGTTGCAAAATATCAAATAGATATCAAATGTTCCTTTAAACTCCAAAGTCTCCACATGTTACATTTGACATTATTAGTTTATTAACATGCAAAGATATTAGGTAAATGGAAAACTGAAAGTTACTGGGAGCCACATTTCCCTGTTTTTTTTATAGGCTGCCTGCATCCTCCCACCATGCTGTTTGCCCTGCTTTCAGTCTTCAGTCTTTGTGTCAGGCCAGGTAAATATCCTCCCAGCTCCAGCTCTATACCTAACACACAAGCACAGGAGTGGAATCAATCTTCTCATCTAACACTTGGAGACAAAGTAAATAAGCGTATTCCCCCAAATGTTTCTAAAGCACACAGGAGGACACCTTTGAAACACCTTGTCAGCCATAGCAGGCCACGAGTGTTTTCTTTGTAATCAAAGCCTGACTTCTTTTGACCAGTTGTTGCTACATCTGTCGGTGCCTCAGCTGAGCAGAGTAAACACAGTCTGTGTTTGAACTAATTATTCACACCGCTTCTCTGCTGAGCGTGGGGGTGACTGGCTACAATCACACTTCGAATCATTCACTGAAAAACACCGCTGCGAGGGAGGCTCGGCATGCCTGACGATTTTCAGTGGAATCCATCAGCTGCAAATCACATCAGCTGTGCTGATTGGATCGCTGTGTTGTAGAGACTGATGCAAATTTGACCTTTTTATGTGTACTGCAATTGAGCAAATAGGCATTTCATGTCCTTTATCTTGACCTTAATCTGTTATTGCATTTGTCATTTTTGAAGGTCAAACTGTGAGTGAGTGAGAGATTTGAGAGAGTCGGGGAGATACTTGTTTCACCAATTAAGCCTCAAATCAAGCATCGCAGGTAATGAATCAAAAGAAATGAGACTCCATCAAGGAAATGACTGAATAAAATTATCAAACAGGAGCACTGAATTTCTGCAGGGAGGGTGACAGGAATAATTCATGGACAAATCTGCAGAGCATGGCAGGCATGCAGCACGACTGTGTTTCATATCCATTTCTGAAACACAATCTGATTTAACTTAAACATACTTTAAATGTCTTTTACAGCTGTGAAGACAGTGCATCACTGTTTTTGCGGTCTTTTGAATGACATCTTTAGTTCATGTCACAAAAGACCTGACTCAGGACCACTGTTCTTGTTGCATCGTCCAGTCTTCACATCACTGCCTGCTGTTCCTCTTTTCTAACTTCTTGATATTATTTGGAATTCATCTCAGGTTTCGGTTTTCCTTCCAAACTTTGTGCATTGTTACCAGGAGGTTCAGCTTTTGTCTCATCTGTCCACAGAACACTGAATTGTTGTAGAAAACCCAGCTGTCCTTCACAGTGTCCTCCCATTTCTACCTTCGTATTGACTGTTTATAATGGATGCATAAACACGGATTTGATCCATTTGTATAGATTTTTGTAGGCGTTTCTTTTACCTTTGGGTGCTTTTTCATCTTTTTCATGTTTTGCTCTTGGTATAATATATGCAGGAAGCCCATTTCTAGGGATAGCTGTATCAGAATACTTTTTTAATCCCAGAGGGAAATTGAAATGTAAACTCTCTCTATAAAAAGAAGTAAAAATACATAAACTGGACTGGAAGTTAAACAATACTGTGGTGTCACGAGGAGGAGTTGTAAAGTTTGATGGTCACAAGTAGAAATGATTTCCTGCGGTGTTCTGTGTTGTGCGTTTTGGTGGAATAAGTCTTTTGGTGAACGTGTTCAGATGGCTGTCCAGCACGAGGTGGAGAGGCTGTAGAAGACTGTCAAATATAATCCAAAACTTGGACAGCATCCTTTCTGAAACCTGTCAGAGAGTCAAGCGCCACACCTACAATGTTGCTGGCCTCGTGGATCAGTTTATTGTCTGTCACGGTTTTGCAAAAACTGGACCCAAGGAGAAGACTCACACCACCAACAAAAGGCTTACATCATTCATTTACAGAATGAATAGAATTAACAGCAGGCAGGCGAGCTCAGGGAGAGTCTGCAGGGAAGGAGGCAGGTAGTTAGTGAAGGCCAGCATGATGGGGATTTGTGAGGGTGCAGCCATATTAAACTCTGAGACCTTGTTAGATTCTGTGGCTGAGGCATAGGAGGCAGCACCTGGGCGAGCTGGAATCCAGGGAACGCAAAGAAACTTTGGTGGAGAGTGGGCAGGCAGGTGTGTAGCAGGCTAGTTCTTGTTTCCACAGAGGTTGACTGACTCCAAAAGTGGAAGAGGAAAAATGGCGGACTGTGATCTTCAGACTCCTCAAAGGGACACACTTAAATTCACCAGGAAACAAACAGCAAACTCCAGGCAGAGAACTAGGAAACAGACGAGGAAACAGAATTCCTGAGCAGAAAACACAAAGGCAAAAACTCAATTGGAAGAGCCAATTTACCACAGTGGTGGAGACAATGATCTGGCACAGCCAGTCCTTAAACACACAGCACTGATGAGGCAATGTGCTATAGGCAGAGACACAGGTAAAGCCCACCTCTCCACCCGAGTGAACAGAGAAAGAGAGAAAGAAAGAGAAAACAGCTACTCAGACCCTAACAGTCTGCTGGGATCTGCTATCCTCGGCCTGCTGCCCTGGCACAGCACAGCATAGAGGATGGCTTTGGCCACTACAGACTCATAAAACACTGTGAGCATTGTCCATCAGCTTTAGGCCTTCTTGTAGAAATCCTTATTTTCCTCCATTTGTAGCCAGTTTATCTTGTTGTACACTGATTAACACACAGATCTTCAGAGAGGCTTCTGCCAGTTTCATGCTTGTTGTAATTGAGGGATGGTTTAGCCATAATCACACAGGACTGATACTGTGGGAAGATCTGTACTTTGCAAATTGCAATCTGTGGTCTTCATCTCCCAAATTACCTGATAACATTAGTCTGAGTGAATGTGCATCTCTGTGACCCCCCCCTTTTTTTGTGCTCTCTGGACCTCATTTCAACTTTATTAAACCTTATTTTAACCTCATTAAAGTTATTAATGTAGGAGGGCTCATACTGCTGCACATTATCCTTCAGAATTTCATGGCAGTACTTGGTAAGCTATTATATGGGATATTATTATATGCTTATTATGGCAGCCCATTATTATTATAAACATTAAATATGTATCGGCATCCATAGACAGTAAATTTGAGTAAAACTGCAGCTTTGCAACACAATTGGGGCAGAGTGTGGATTTCCAAATCATGCAAGCTCCCCTGGTCATACTAATCCCATGAAAATAAGGCTTCAGCCAGTAAGCATTAATAACTTTACAGGGAGTTGCACCTCTGCTGTCCACCCTTCCAATTTTATCTTCATATTTGAAATATCTGATATCAAGTTAGCTTGGAGAAGTCAGGACAGAGCTTCACTTTTTTCCAGTAAACACTGTGGGCAATTATTCAGCATGATTAACAAAAATACTGGAATTTTTTTAATTTCATATATTATATTATCCATCCATCCATCCATCCATCCATCCATCCATCCATCCATCCATCCATCCATTCTCTTCCACTTATCCTGTTCAGGGTTGTGGGGGAGCTGGAGTCTATCCCAGCTGTCACAGAGCGAGAGGCAGGGTACACCCGCCTCTACAGCCTGTTGCAGGGCTAACACAGAGAGAGACAACCATTCACAGTCACAGGCAATTTAAAATTAACAGTTAACCTAACCCCAGTAACTGCATGTCTTTGGACTGTGGGAGGAAACCAGAGTAACCAGAACATGAAAGCTCCACACAGAACGACCCAGGCCAAGGTGGATGTGAACCCAGACCTTCTAGCTGTGAGGCAGCAGTGTTAACCACCATGCTGCCCATACATTATAATATATTTGTTTCTCTATTGGAAAACCTGATCTCCCAAAGTGTTTTTTTTCTTTATGCTCTCACTGAGGTAACTATAATTGCATATTAATTGATCAGGAGTATTATCTCTTCTCCATTCAAGGAAAAAAACAATCAACAACAACTTGTAGGCTGTAATATTTTTCATTTTGTCAATAAATAAGAAAAAAAAACTTAAACTATCAATAAATTCATCCTACTTACATAGATAGCTGTACATCTATATTTATTCTGTAATATTCCACCGCTAAAATAGTCCCCCAACCAACTGCTAATTAACTCCTGTTTGCGACGTAGAGATGAAATAATGAGGAAATAATGTTTATAAATATGTAGGACATGCTCAGGGTTGGTGTGCAGAAGAGGATGCTGGGGAAACTTAGAATTTGCTACTTTTGGCGTGAGATATATATATATCTATATTTGTTGACTTTAAAAACATGGATTAATACAAGTCTTGTAATTTCAAGCCATAAACAGCATAACAGGCTGTTAGGCGATCAGTGGTTCAGTGGGTACAAATCTAAAGGATGCGTTTGCACACGAGGCTCACATTAAAATATTGAGGGTTTAAGAGAAGACTGTGTCTAAACTGATTTTATACGTTTGCATGACTTTCAGACACACTTGAACATAATTTGAGTCTTTCAGTAAGTTGCAAAATAAAAAAATAAGTCCAGAGTTTAGTGCAGCACAAATAAGTGAGGACTGCGTTTAGAGAGTCACACACGGCATCGACCCTGTCAGGCTGTTACTGCTGAGTTGCAGCTATAGCTCCCCTGTTGCTCTTAAAAATATAAACAAGCCAAAAATTCACTTTTCAAACATAATACTTTGCAACAGAAGAAACTGCCAGTATTTGAGGGACAAATGAAGAATCCAGTCTAGCAGATGAAACACTGTTGATGTCGTCTGATATGTGATCCCTTTCTGATCTCAGCCACTCAACCGGCAACTATGAAGACCCTGCATTTCTTCTGCAGGCAGTCACTGTCAACACTTTGACAAATTACTCCTGGATCCAGAGTGAATTTTTCCCAAGGTCAAAGCACTCGACAGCATGCAGTCACATTGTCAAGGAGCCCAAGAGAAGCAATTTAGACTTAAGCAGACAGCTATCAGTCTGCTGCTATGGTCTAAATTACCTTTGTACTTAGAGGAGAACGAAGCACAACAGAAACGGAGACAAAGCTTTGAGTAGATGAGGGTGGAGACTGAGTGCGAGCAGGTGTGGGGCAGTGGCTTCAGTCTCATGAGAGATTGTTAGCGTCAGTGCACAGCAAGCCTGGGCCTGGGGTTTAACACTCAACAGACCTTGTAAAGCTCACTGTGGCATGATAACATGTGGAGTGTATAGAGTATATAATTGGATAACGCTTCAATATAGTGAACAAGCAGTTCGGGCTGAGTGGTGAAGTTGGGATTAAAATGGGTGTTCTGGGGAGTTTGGCTGTTGTACAGTAATGGTTTTAAAATGACTTCTGACAAGTCCTCAGAATTTTCCACGAATCACCATCCTGCGCCGTGGTTCACATCCTGTCAAAGTCAAAGAAGTCTTGATTATCCCCAGAGGGGCAAATAGTTTTGCAGCTATCTCTAACATTAAAAATAAAAAACAACAGAACACAACAATTAAACAAACATGAGAATCACAAAAATTAACTGATGTTATTTAACAAGAGTTTTTAAGCCTGCTAGTCAGTGCAATGGCGCCAGTATCTGCAACCAGAGGGGGAGCAACCTGAAGGGACAACGAGGAGGGTGGCTCGAGTCAGTCAGGACAGAGCGGGCTTTTCTTAGGGTCCTGACTTTGTTCAGGGGGACCCCCAGAATCTTGCTGCAAAACTAAACTCCCTGGTGCAGTTTTTGCTACTCAGTTTCAAAAGCCCACACCAACACATAAAGAAAAGCTAAGCACAGATTCTATGAAATAAAGATAAAATATTTCCGTAAAAGTATGATCAGCATCAAAATCAGTTACAATTAAAAAAAATTGTCTCTGATGTGCTTTCTTGCACACGGCATCAACCTGTGGCTCAAACGTGAGTTTATCATCAATCAGGGTGCCAAGTACTGGTGGTACTGATTATCCACCTCAACTGATTGGTTGTTGATGGTTACAGGAGAAATGATGGCAGGATTCTTACTAAAATTTACAGTCAACTCCTTTGTGACATTAAAGTCAAGGAAAGAATACTTGCACCACTGTGTAAAATCACCAACCATGGTCACTAAAGAGAGAACGACAACCTTTTGTATATGAAACAGAGTCATATTCAGCAAAGTGCTAATGGCATCATCCACCTCCTTACCAGACCTATAGGCAAACTGTAGTGGACCCAGAAAAAAGTGACATATAACAACTAAAGCAAAAGCCTACTTAAAGTCAGGTGACTTGTTTTGTACCTCATCATTTGGTAAGTAAAAACAGACACTAACCTGAATATTCACCTCCATTTCATACACTTAAAAAAAAGACATCAAGGAACATTAGAGAAAAAATAGAAACTAAGGATTATGACAAAAACATATGGTTACATTGTAACCTTGGTTCTCTGAATGAGAACCTACCACTCCACTGTGTTAGATATTCCATATGTACGGGGAATGATCCCCCCTATTAGTCAGGGCACGTGGATATTTATTTAAGACACTCCAGCTTGCCGAGCCACACCCACAGTTTATCCATAGAACACCTGCTCTGATATGAAATCGCTGATAGATCGAAACTTGTCTCTGAGCGGCCTTAAAGCTGTGTGATGTAACCGTATGTTCTCTTGCACTGAGACCATCTCTCCACTCTTACATATTTGTTATGTATGGGTAACTCTTTAAGACACCCGAGAGGAAATGGTGCCACCTAATATCCCAAACACCACAGTGCAAGTAAACTATTTACAAACGTACATATTTACATGCCAACCAAATCATGGCTCTGCCTGGGAAGCAGAGCGGCTACCAGTCTACCAGAACAAAGGCTGGCACCAAAAAGAACCTGCAAGTCACAAAGGGAAGCTAAATAGAGTATCCACTCTGATCAGTGTGCAGGACTCTAGGCCGACCGTGGAGACAACTCCCAGATGACTACCCTGCACCCAGACTCCAAAAGAGGGACGGGCTACCACATTAAGACAGTAGAATCTGGAAAAAGTGGACTCATGTCACAACTGCACAAATGGCTGAGAGGGAAGCACCCCTCAATAAGGCCCATGAATTGGCCTTACCTCAGGTCGAGTGGCCCTGTATTGTGAATGGGTGGGGAGTACCCAAAAATCATACACCTACTGAATGGCATCTACAACCCAGTGAGACAGCCTGGGCTTTGACAAGGGTCTGCCCAAAACCCCAGGACTGAAGCAGACAAAGAGCTGGTCTGCCTTCCTAAGGGCCTGAGTGCGCCTGATATACTCTGTTACGACCCGGACAAGGCACAGAGCAGCTTCCTGGTCTTCCACACCAGTGGGAAGTGATCATAACTCAATAGACTAGGACAGGTGGAAATTGGATAGAGCCTTCAGCAGAAATGCAGGGCTAGACTGGAGGATAACCCTTGATTCTTCTGGCAAAAACCTGCAGCAATCCCTGTGGACTGACAGATCATGGAGCTTAATAATTCTAGGTAAGGTAAGGTAAGGTAAAGTTTCTTTATAAAGCGCCTTTCACAGACAAAGAAAGTCACAAAGCGCTGTACAAAACAATCAATATAATAACAAATTACACCTTTGCATCAAAAAGAGAAACAACAATAAAACAACAGATTAAAAAGACAATACAATGAGAGTAATTAACGAAAAGCTTGGTTGAACAAAAAAGTTTTCAACTGCTTTCCTGGGTTTCATCTTCTCCACAAACTTTAACCATCCTTCCTTAAACTTGCTGCCTCTCCTTAATCCTCCTGGTATGCTGGCTGTTACTCACAAATGTAAAAGTGGGAGAAATTGTTACAGGGGGTCTGCATGAAAACTGTAGGTGGTAGCCATGGGTCATGGTGGACAGCACCCATGGGTCTGCCCCCAAAGCCGACCATCCCACCCTGTACTGAGCTGACAGGTATGCAGACTAAATGTTGTAACCGTAACAAATCACATTTGCAATCACTGAAAAAAAAAACAAAAGCTCAACACACGCTGCACCTCAGTGCTAGGTGGAGATCAAACGATCAGTGATTTCATGCCAGCACAAGTGCTTTATGGATAAGCTGAGGGGCATGGCCGGGCAAACCCAGCTATCTTAAAGAAGTATGCACATGCCCTGATTAATAGGGGGATCATTCCCCTTAAATATGGAATATATAAGGGAGTGGAGAGATAGTGGTTCTCTATTGCATCGAGACCAATCAACTCAAAAGACCACCAGTTAACTGTAGGCAGGGGACTAGGAAGCAGATGAGGAAGAAGAGTAACTGACTGCAATCCATGATTGTGGATTATAGTCCATGACAGTTAGCACTCCTTTTTTGGAGTTCTTCAAAGGAACTAGGTGGCCTCTGCTGAAGAATGAATCCCTCTCCACAGAGATGCAGCCAGAGGGCAACTTGTTGGTCAGGATGGAATCAGTCTATGTAGGTAACCCAAAGTAAACAGATCACCCCAGTTTTCACTGTTTCCCCACCATTTTATCATTCTCTCTCCTCTCTGTTTCTCCTTCTATTGTTGCTACAAGTCTAAAAGCTGGTGTCATCTGAAAATGACAGATACATCATTACACATCATCTGAAAGCAGGACCCCCAGCCACCGAATCATAGGCATTGCTGTTGCTATGCGTCCGTGCCATTCTTAGTGTTTGGTCTTGTTTCCTCTCTGACTAGAGATGTCAGAGGATGAGCAGTGATTACTAAATCTCTTCTTCAGTCTTCTTTTCAGAGGAGTTTTGTTGACTGGAGTTTCACGGTGTGGAAAATTTTCTGTCTTTTGCTTTTTTATCTCTCAGTCAACACTGCTGAATATATCAATCTTCTGATAGCAGGGTCAGTTTTGGTCTGCTTTTGACATAACTCCTTCAATCCCCCAAAAGCATTTTTGTTTGACAAGCCTGCCTTAAACCTTTAACCAGTTGATTTTACCAGTTTGATGCTGAGAATGCCCCACTATCCTTAGACTAACAAGTTGACTTCTGACACTTACATTTAGTTCTTATGCCAATGTTTCCCTACATTTCTGAGAAATTACCTGCTTTGAAATTGAGGCAATGTCCTATTTGTAACAGGTAAATAAAGGCTGCAAGCTGATTTAATAAACCTCTGGTGAGAAGAAGAAAAAAATGATTATTTCCAAATGTATGTATTCAAATCTGTATTTTTAATGCAGTCCTGTATGCACATTTAAGATAAGATAAGATAAGATAGTGTTTATTTGTCACATGCACAGTTATACACAGTACAATGCACAGTGAAATGTATTTTGTACCTGCAACCATATATACACACACATATAAATAAGAAGAATAAAAATTAAAAAAAGTAATTCACACTATACACTATACTCTATATACTATACACTATACACACTTTTATAAATTATAATATTTACATTGTGCAATAATGGTCCAGTTAGGGCTCAGAGTTGAGCAGACGGATGGCTTGTGGGTAAAAACTCTTCTTCAACCTTTCAGTCTTAGCCCTCAGGCAGCGGTAACGCCGGCCTGATGGGAGCAGGGAGAAGAGAGAGTGTCCGGGGTGGCTGGGCTGTTTTAGGATCTTCATGGCCCTCAGCCTGCACTGCTTGGTGTAAATGTCCTGCAGGTTGGGGAAGGTGGTTCTGATGGTCCGTTCAGCTGAACGAACCACCCTTTTTAGGGCCATGAAGTCCTGCTTGGTGCAGTTTCCCATCCAGGTGGTGATGCTCCCACGCATGATGCTCTCGATGGTGCAGGTGTAAAAGTTCCTGAGCACCTTGAGTGGGAGCTTGAAGTCTCTCAGCCGCCTGAGGAGGTAGAGACGCTGTCTGGCCTTCTTCACAGTGATGTTTATGTGATGAGTCCAGGACAGGTCCTGTGAGATGGTCACTCCCAGGTATTTGAAGGTGTCCACTCTTTCCACCTCAGCACCACTGATGACAAGTGGATGGTAGTCCCTCTGCTGCTTCCTGCTGAAGTCCACGATCAGTTCCTTCGTTTTGCTGACGTTGAGCAGGAGGTGGTTCTCCTGGCACCAGTTCTCCAGGCGGGAGACCTCTCTCCTGTAGGCTGTCTCCTCATTGTGAGAGATTAGTCCCACAACAGCAGTGTTGTCAGCAAACTTGATGATGACGTTGGACTCTGACGTGGCCTCGCAGTCATGGGTGTACAGTGAGTACAGCAGAGGGCTGAGCACACAGCCTTGGGGGGATCCAGTGTTGAGGGGGAGGGAGGATGAGGTGAGGTGACCCACTCGTACCACCTGTGGTCTGCTGGTCAGGAAGCTGTGAACCCACCTGCACAGGGATGGGCCCAGGCCCAGGTCCAGCAGCTTAGAGACCAGCCTGGAGGGAACTATGGTGTTGAATGCTGAGCTGTAATCTACAAACAGCACTCTCACATAGTTCCCCTTACCAGTGTCTATGTGTGAAAGGGTCTTGTGGAGGAGGAAGGATATGGCGTCATCTGTGGATCTGTCTGGCTTTAACGGCAGTGAAAGTGACCGTGGGAAGTTGTCTCACCACTGAGACTCTAAAGATGGACATAGCCACCATAACTTCACCCACCATAGTCTGAAGCTCCAATGTTAGTGGTTTTTCCACCAGTATGTTGTTTTTTTTGGAACCAGAGTTCCCCTTATATGGATGAAAAGTGGAATGTTACACAGCACTTTTCAAGACAAGGAACAGTCACAAAGTGTTTTAAAGAGGTAAATCAATAAAAACCAGCCCATGCTGATGGCAAAGTGGATACAGATGTATTAAGGCAAACAACACAGAACGCACACACTACCCAAATGCCTGTTTGAACAAAAGAGCTTTAATTGTGCATTGCAATAATCCAAGTGAGAGGAGATGAAAGCATGGACAAGCATCTCTGATTCACTTTCTGAGACAAGAGCCCTGAATTTAGCAATATTACTAAATGGAACAAACAAGAGCAGGTCAGAGACTTGATGTGAACATCAAACATCATAGATTGATCAAAAATTATCCCAAGGTTTTGTATGTTAACTTTTACAGTTGATGAAAAGGACCCCAGCTGATTTGTGCAATGATATTCGCAGGAGTGATAATTAGACACCATCTTGTCTGTATTAACCTGAAAAAAGTCAATTGTCATCCAGTCTTTGATTGAAAATGATAAGAAATTATTTAAATTCAATGAATAATTTATATATGATGAAGATGACAGAGCACTTAATTCAGATCCTTGCAGAACACAGCATGGCAGAGCAGCAACATCCGACCAAAAATTGCCCACCAAAACTAAAGAGTGTTCATAACAGTATGACATGAACCAATCCAAGACAGGGGCAGAAATCCCTCCCATGTGGTTTAACCTATGGATCAAGAGCTGAAGGTCTGCGGTAACAAAGGCTGAACTGAGGTTCAGCAAAACAAGCAGTGAACTGTCACTCTTATCTGCAGCAATCAATAGGTAATCTGAGACTTTAAGAATGCCTGTTTCAGTGGAAAGTAACTTTCTCAAAGTTAAATAAAATTGTGCATCTCCAAAGATGTCCCAAAGCAGCTGTCTGGTTTGGGACACCTGGTTTGGTGTCTGCTAGGACTCATTCCCTACTTCAAGTCAATAAACTCACCTCTTCACTGTGTGTGTTTGTGCATTTTGGAGCATTTTAATAAACTCTTCTGTCTGTCTACTTTGATTAACAGACAGAATGCAAGAAAAGGCAAAGTCTGATGCGTGTTAGTATTATTGTAAGTGCAGGAGTTTATTATTATTATTATTATAGCATATTGACATTTAAAGGAAGGGGTAGAAAAAAAAATCAAAGTGCTTGGGCTTGGCACCATCAGCTGCAATAATGTTGGCATTACTGTTGGAGTGCAGAAGGGAATCTGACTTTGTAGGCATCCAGGTGCTCGTCAACTTACGTGGGATATTTTTGGAGACTGGAGACATCAATTCAGACAAACCAACTTTTGACTGCTCGCTGTTGGTGGGGCTTTTAATCCTAGAAAACAGAAGCAAGTAATCTGAAGGAAGGAATATTTCAGGTCAAGATTGAAGTGGTCAAAAATACAGACTCTATGTCCCTGTTTTATTTCATATAATCAAGTGTTATTTTCTATCCAAAATAAAAGCGAAGCGCAGTGAAGACCCATGAGCACACATTCCACACACTCATCCACATCCACCCACCCTCTGAAGTGGGGGTGAATGGACGCCAGCGATCCCAAGATGTTTCCAGCCCGGCCCCCGAAACCACCATCCGACTCGCACCCCGGGCAAGGTGTAGGAATTAGGGGTGTAGGAAGACCCGCCCGCCCGACTTGTCAGTAATATGATTGGTGCATGTGTTGGTGTCTGTGAATGTATGAGGTGTGAAGCTGAGTGTGACTTTAGGATGCTGTTAAAATTGAGGGGACAGATGTAACACAAGGACCCGACCACTGGTCGTCAGTGCTCATCCACCCCCCCACCCCCACACTACAATACGTAGGTGCAAATAAAATTGAGTAGTGAAGAGATGAGTGGGGCCTCCTCAGCAGCCCCAACTCATTAACCTCTGGGTAAGATTCCTGCCCCCCAGGGCATGTATAGTGATGTGTTATGAATCATAATGACTACAATGTAATTAAAAAGGAGAGGCAAGTGGCCGCGCGGCACCACATGTGTGTGAGTGATGTGTAGTCTGTGTGTATGTTTGTGTGTGTGTGTGTGTATATATGTGGGCCCCACAGAGGAGGCCAGCCACCTGGCCAAGGGGCCAGCACCCGCTGCCCCAAGCACCCCAGGTCCCACACCCCAAGACCGCAAGGCAGCACCCACCCAAGCCCCCCACCACCAATAACCAGGGCAAGCATAAAGACACCACAAGAAGGCAGCCACAGGTCTGCAGTCCTAGGAAACCACTGGACACACACAGTCCCCGCAGTCCCCCCAGCCACCCCGGGAGATGAGACCACAGCCAGCTCACCTCTAAATTTGCTATTAAAAAAAAACAAAAAAAAAAATCATACTGAGAGAAAGAGGTGCTACATGGTAGCCTGGGGGGTTGGCACTGACCCACAGTTAAGAGTTAAGCTGTGGAGTTTTGTAGCACATCATTCCTCTTCTATCCTCTCCATCACCACAGGCAAAAGTACAGCTAATTTCATTGTGCTTCTTCTGTTTTGTATCACATGATTTACAACTAACACAAAATTTACCTAAATATATTTGTGGATAAAATGTGGTAATCACAAATGCATCTTCCAACCAAATTTAATATAATATATACAGTATGTATTACACCATCACACCCCCAAATTCCTGTTTTGTTTATTGCTTTACATTTGTGTGCATTTTAAAAGGTGTTGAGTTACTGCGTGCCTCAAGGTGAACTTCGTGTGCTGTATTACCGTATTAGAATGGAAAATAAGAAGCACCACTGAATGGCTTTGTGATAACCATCCTGCAAAACAGTAATGGCCAAAAGTTTTGCCAGTGGCTGTCGTGGTCCTGGGCCATCTGCCGAGCGTTTTGTGTTTAGTTGTGGTTTCCCTGAGTTTTGTTATTTCCTAGTTTATTTTGGTTCTCGTTCCTTTTGGTTGAGAACTGAAGAAGCCTTTCGGATGAGAGGTGAAACGTCTTCAAGAAAAAAAAAGAAGTCCAGTCGCCCTTTTTCAAGCTCCGGAGACGACTGTGACCTGGACGACTGAGAATCTACACAGACATAAATCTGTGGTCTTGTGTCTGTGTTCCTGTCCTCCGTGTTCAATCTGCGTGTACCTTGTTTAGTCACTTCCTGTTTTATTTTGACAGTCTTGTGTTCCCGGTGCTTTGTGTTTAGTTTTGCTTCCCCTGTTAGTAGTTTCATTTGCTTCACCTGCTGTTTCTTCTTTCCCTGATTACCTGATGTGTATTTAAGCTCTCAGTCCTGGTTTGTTTTCTTATATTTAGTTCTGGCACCTGTTCATCCCAGTATAGCTATGTTCTTTTGTCCTACCTCAATAAACACCCTTACAGCTCAGTTTTGCCTGTGAGTCCTGCATTTTTGGGTCTACCTGCTCCGGCCACACAGCGTAACATGACAGTGGCACAGCTGCTAGAGCAAATTATTTTTTATTTTTTCCTCTGCCGAGACTAGGTCTGGGTTGTAGGGGCAGCAATCTGAACACTGAGGAATTCCCAGGCCAGTCGAAAGATAATCTCTTTAGTGTGTCCTGGGGCCTCCTCCCGGTGAAACATGCCGGAACACCTCACCTAGGAGGTGCCCAGGAGGCATCCTGGACAGATGCCCAAACCACTTTAACTGGCTACCTTCAATGTGGAGGAGCAGCGGTTCTACTCTGGGTCCCTCCCAAATGGCGGAGCTCCTCACCCTAATATTTGGTAAAAAGTTTTTGAAACTTATGAAATCCTTGTAATTGTTCTTCATTAAATTAGAAAAAAAATGTAAAAGAAGAAAAAAGAAAAAGATCTAAATCAAAACTGAGGGAGCAAAGTGTGCTGTGGAGTGATATATTAATTTGACTGAGTTTCTTTTTTTGGCTTATTAATAAATTTTGAGTTACTTAAAATTTTTACCGTTGAGCAAAAAGGCGTTCTGGAACAGGTCACACCTTTTTGCTTGATTTGGAGGAAAAATCCACATGAGTAGGCAGATGGAGTGGCAAGTGGCATAATTACATGAATTCCAGCAATTAGAGAAGTATAGTTTCCATCTAGGCATGAATTTTTTTCACTTTTTCCCCCACCATTCCTTTTCTGTCACTGTTTGGTTAGAAAGCACATGGTTTGGGTTAAAATACATAATTTCACAATATAAAACAACAAGAAAAAAAATAAGCTAAATGGATAAGTGGTGTGTTAAAATGTGACCAAATACAATAGGTGAGAATGTTTATAACAGGAGTAAATTATGACCATGTTTTATTTAGTGTGTCAAAGCCCTTCCAGCAATCTAGCTTGGACAAAACCAATGCAATGGCTCACTAATATGGAACAAAGCCATAATATTATGATGATAATACCTGTGTCTATCCTGCAATTATGCAGTTATCTGCATACAAGTGAAAGACTTCCTGTCAGGCTGCCTGACTCTGAACCTGACGAGGCTCTGCTGGAATGAAAGAGTGAAGCCTACCTGTGGTAATGGCTGCCAATCAACAGATGAGGCACCTCTGCAATCACTTTAGCCAATCTTGTAGCACTGCCTACAAGCTATCAGGCACACACACACACACACACACACACACACACACACAGACACGCACGCAAACGCACACACACACACACACACACGCACACCAAACAAGTGAGAGAGGAAAGCCGCACTACTGACAATGCTATAAAATGAAAAACAAACAACTATAATGTAGAAAAATATACTGGTTTTATTTTGCATTTACATCATTATCAAGTCTTAAAATGTACAAAAGTATTAAAAATGTGGTTTTTTTGCCAAAAAAAAAAAAGAAAAGAAAAAAGAAAAGAAAAAAAAGAAAATAAAAAGAAAATTGTGGAGTGCGCAATGTCCTGATTGGAGTCATACATATGGAACAGTATTTCCATGCATACAAATTGTGTTCTTCCCTCAGGGGACAGAATGAGTTCAGGGTAGTGCTGTAGATATAGAAAATCAATACAGGTAAGACATCGCCTCATGCTGATGTGCTGGAAAGGTCTCTATTTACATAATATAAAGAACTGTATGAATCTTTTATCTTGGGATTTTCTGCCTGATACCTGACATTTTTTTGTATTTTTTGTATTTTTACCTATCAAATAAAGGGGATTTAAGAGAACTGATGAGTTTTAAATTGAATCTGAGTTAGAAAATCAAGGAAAAAATTACACTCAACAAAAATAGAAATGCACAAAACAGTTTCTCTATTTCATCTCATAACTAATCAATGTATAAACACAACAGTTTGTTCAGTAATCTTAATACAACTGTCCCTGTGTTATCACAAAGCACGGTCAGTGATCAGAGTTCACAGCACTCAGTACCGAGTGTGTCCACCACTGGTGTCACGCACCTTACAACGCAGGGACGTCACCAGATTGTCACTAGTGGTTGTGGGATGTTGTCCCATTCCTCCTGGAGTGCACGGCCATGTTAAGGGATAGGCCATTTTAACTTAACCTTTTGGGTTTGTGCGTGTATATTTTTGTTGTGTGTAAAGTTGACTCAGAATGATCCTTAGTTACCTTAGTTAGTTCTATCAAAGGACTGACTGTATAAACAAATCAAAACTGAATTTTCAATTCAATTTAATTTCATTTATATAGCGCCAAATCTCAACAGTCACCTCAAGGCGCTTTATATTGTAAGGTAAAGACCCTACAATAATACAGAGAAAAACCAAGAGTCAAACAACCCCCTCTGAGCAGCACTTGGTGACAGTGGAAAGGAAAAACTCCCTTTTAACAGGAAGAAACCTCCAGCAGAACCAGGCTCAGGGAGGGGGGGGTCATCTGTTGTGACTGGTTGGGGCTGAGGGGAGAGAAAAGACATGCTGTGGAAGAGAGCCAGAGATTAATAATAACTAATAATGATGATAAATGCAGAGTGGGGTATACACAGAGTTAAAAGAGATGAATTAAAAGAAACACTCAGTGCCTCATAGGAACCCCCCAGCAGCCTAGGCCTATTGCAGCATAAGTAAGGGAGGGTTCAGGGTCACCTGATCCAGCCCTAACTATAAGCTTGATCAAAAAGGAAAGTTTTAAGCCTGATCTTAAAAATAGAGAGGGTGTCTGTCTCCTGAATCCAAGCTGGGAGCTGGTTCCACAGAAGAGGCGCCTGAAAGCTGAAGTTTCTGCCTCCCATTCTACTCTTAAGTATCCTAGGAACCACAAGTAAGCCAGCAGTCTGAGAGTGAAGTGCTCTATTGGCCTGATTATTCAAGACCTTGTATGTGAGGAGAAGTATTTTAAATTCTGTTCTAGATTTGAAAGGGAGCCAATGAAGAGAAGCCAATATGGGAGAAATATGTTACACAAACTGAAGCACAAACCTCTTGGATGATTTCCACAACACAGCAAGAGATTTGATTTGTCAGGTAATTCCTTTAAAAAAGGGCCAAAATGCACCAACTGCACAAACACAGATGAAAGATTCACTTCAGTGACTCCTGTGAGCTGAAGCCTGGCAGACACGAATGCGTGACCCTTACTGGCTACGCCTAGTATCCAGATACGGTAGATATCATAAAAACGTTCACCTGTTGCATTGTTAGAAAACTATCCATAGAACAAAACCTTCTTTTTTTTTAAGTATGGGGTTTGGGTGGCACAGTGGTGGCTAGAAGGCAAGATGGTCCTGGGTTTGTATTGACTTGCTGAGGAGAGCCCTTCTGTGTGGAGTTTGCATGATCTCCCTGTGCCTGTGTGGGTCCTCTCCAGGTACTCCTACAATCCAAACACATACATGTTAGGTTAAGTGGTGATACTAAATTAGCTCTAGTGTACCTGTCTCAATGCATGAGTGACAGATGGGATACCCCACTTCACCAACACCACTCCGTTTTGAGAAACTGGACAGAATCAAGTTTTTTTTGTCTTTAGAGGAACTGCACTTTCTGGCGCTTATGTGCAGGCTTTGTTTTTCAGGCCTGCGTCAGTGGAGGTTACGCTGAAAGTTTTTATCCTGCAATTAACTACATTGTTTGATAATTGTGAGTACATTTGGGTATTTGTAGTGCAAAATGGCAAATTAAGTATGGAAGATTGTTTTTCCTGCCATCAGCCAACCAAATAAATCTTGGTCTATAGAGAGGTACTCCTCATCGAATACTGCTAAGTTAATTAACAGCAGGCGGACACATAAATTATGTAAAAACATTCAGTTTTTCTTTGGAAAATAATAATTAACTTACAATGGTGTTCATGTTTGAAGGGCAACCACTTCTATATGTATTGCTCTTATTTGTTGAGATGCAGCCCACAAATAATTCAGAAAAATTCAGATGTTTGTGTGACTCAGATTTAAAGGCCAATGCAAATATGGCATGACCTAAGAGATTTATGCAATGATGAGAAAGTCTTTTCAACCTTTGCCATCTACAGTCATATTTGTGGCAGGAAGCGAGAGTGTACTTGCTATTCAAAGGAAGTATAATATTGGACACAGATGTAAAGCAGTCCTGCATGTGCTTGCCAAGTCCAACACTCAGCATGACACTAAAAGCAACAAAAGGACCTTATTTTATTTACACAGTGTCATGTGGTGTTGCAAAATGTTTGTGATGTCAAGAAGCTCGCTCATGACTCTAGACCCCCCCCCCCCCCAGCAATTCAAGGCCAACCAACCCTGATACTGATTGAAGTAAGGTGCATTATTTGCTAAGAACAAAGTCTTCAGAACAAATTCTGCACGAGTAATTTAGGATCACTTTGAACAATAATAAGAAACATGGAATGTATTATTGGAAATGAGTTTACATTTCTGTGCCACTTAGATCCATGCCCTTCTTTTAAGCACTTTGTGGGTTTGGACTGGATTCTTACATCTGGATATCATTTTCAGTTATTTATGTTTAAGAGACTGTGTTTTAAAGCCAATTTACAACCTCAGTCAACATTATTTGAAGTACCAAAGAGACTGAATAAGTGAAGCGTGTGTGCTTTCATAAAAATGTTAATTAAAAAAACTGTGTAATTGAACATTTGTATACTAATGAATGCTAATATTATTTGAGGCATCAAAAGAGAAACATTCTAGAAAATTTCTTACCATCCTTGCTTAACTGGATGTGGACTTTTGGGGTTCATCAAAATGCACCCAACCTGCTGAAGGATGAACTCTACGAGACCATGAAAGTGTCCTGGAGTATCTGGCACGAATATATTCACAGAGCTGCCAGAGATCTGTTCAACATAATGCCACCACTGCGGATAAGTACTCAAAGCTGATTAGAGCACCTCATAAGTCTTGAATTTTGCTCCAACTCAATTATCTGGACAGAGTTTGTCCTTGTCAAAAGGGAACAATCCTTACTACTCTCTCAAATCTCACTGGGCCAGTACAACCATGCAACACCATCATTAATCACTTTCACATTAATCCATCCAGCTCACCTAACGTGCATGTCCTCGGACTGTGGAAGCAAACGAGGGATGGGGAAAAAAAAAATCCAGACAATGTTGGCCCTGCAGAAACAAAAAGCTTGAAAGTCAACTGCAAAGTGCCTCCAACTAATAACCTTTGACTTGATCTAATAGATTCAAAAAGCTTTAATACTCTGATGAAAAACAATTTTCAGTTATTATAAAATCATTAGCTAAATTTGCTCCTTCTGATCAGAGTGGTTGGCAGTTTTTGGCTGCTTTTACTCAGGCTTGTTCTTCAGGTATTTGACTAACAGACCCTGAAAACAGTCAGATGGCCACTTTATTTTTTAAGCAAATGTCTTATTGTGGTCTCATTTTAATAGACTTTTTCATGCAAGTGTAGTATTATGCAGAACTTGTGTTTTAAGTGTCAGTCCCCTTGCTCCACTCTGCTTCCCATATTTGGAAGGTCCTAGCTCCAACCGGAAAAGACGCAGAGTCCTTCTCTGGGCTTCAGCTCGGCACCAGTTCAAACCAGTGGGCTAAACCATCACTTACTAGGTCCTTTATTTGCCTGTGGTTTTGGCTCATTGGTGTATGACTCCACAGCATAGCATTTGACCTCAGTCTAGACAGAATGATGGGGAAAAAACAAAACAAAACACGATAGAACTAAAAATTTAGGAACATTCAGAGAATCGCAGTAGTAATGGAAATTTGAAGGCTGCGCAAGAGTAGCTCTAAAACGTTTTGTTAAAAGATAGCAGCTATTTTAAAAATGCCATCCAAAAACTGACTGATTCATGGGATGTAAGCATGAAGAAACACCTCAGCATTTCTGAGCAGAAATGATGAGGTGATGAAGGTCAAAGCAGAAAGAAATATATAGAATAATAATAATAATAAAATACCAAATAAATGTTATTCACTGTTTTTCTGAGAAGCAAGTACAGTGATGTTTTATCAGGACAGAAAGTTCAACTCAACTCAACATATTATTAATCCAGTATTTCCATTGTAAATTTTTATTTCGAACTTTACTATTCATTTGCCTCATCATAGAAGCATGCTGCAGGTGTCCAGGATGATTCACCAGCAGTAAAAAGTTTGTTTCTATCATCACCTTCAATCAGAGGCTGACAGATAATCTGGAGAGTCTGTCAAACTTCAGAACAGCCGGAGGATGGAACATCGTCAAGGGCTGTTGGATCTGCTGAACGGATGATTCACTGTTACAGCAGCTGGCCTAAATATTAATCAGTGTCTGAGTAAAAGCAAAGATTTTGACTGATATTATTTCAGCATGTCAAATAGTTTAAACGAGACCTGCTTTTTATCTCACGCCGAGCTTCACATCACCAAATATAGCTGAACATAAATTGTCAAACTCATGCGTATTGGTGTCCAAAAACAATCAAATGATTTATCCATTGTTATTCATTTAGTTTTTGTTGCTGGAATATATTTAGATAAACCGTGCCATTCAAGCGTAGGAAAAACAAAGAAAAGCTTTGAAGAGCAACGCCTCTATTTACAGAAAGTCTTGGAGGCAGAGAGGAGCAGAGAGAACCAGGATGTCAGAGAAGGACAAAGACATGTTCACTGGAGAAGTAAAAGGCCTGTAATAAGTACAGGAAGCCTGTCACAAGCTTTGATTGTTAGTTCAGGCTTCCCAATGTATCACTCACCATATCAAAACTAAAACCAGTGTCATGATGCATCAAGTAAACCAAATGTGTAGGTCTAATATTATTCAAAGCACTGCTGTGTTGAAATGATTGTATTTTGATTGCATTGGATGGATGATGTAGTGCAGCAAGCTAGAAAAGCAATTAGTCTCAAAATACATCATCTGTACAATTGTGTTTATTCAGGATGAGAATATACCTGCACAGGAGGAGCTCTATAAGTGAACATGATTGGCTCAAAAGAAAAAAAAAAAAAAAAGAAATTGTCACAAATGGCAGTTGGTGTGGAGTGTGAGAGGATCCAAGTCCACAACAGAAACACAGTCCAAAGATGTAACATGAAGAAAATAAAAGCACAGGGAGACAGAGTAACTATATGCACAATTTGACAAGGGGAAGGCTGGGCATTTATATGCACACACTGAAGGGCAACTGACAGGCGAAACTAAGTTGGGATAATGAGACAAAGGAAGTAAAACTAAATACAGAGGCACTGTAACATGCCAAAACCAAACACGGAAGAACACGGAGGGAAAGCCAGGAAAAATAACATAAGCCACTATACCAAAAACAAAACAAAAGAAACCCTAACCAGAACACAAATGGAAATAAACTGAAACCAAAAACTACAATCTCAAGATCTAAACAAGTAACAATAAACAACAAGGAGTCAAATAGAAAATCAAATAAGATTTAAAAAAAAATCAAAAATTTTGCGCAAAGTTTGAAATAGGCTATGATTAGCTGATGACCTCACAAGCTGCAGACTAATGAGATAAGTACACTTTGTCTCAATACAATGTGGGGACAATCTAACCTTGTTCTTTCTTCTGCTCCTGCTGAACATATCATTCATCACATAAAATCAAATGCAAATTCAAATGCAACCACTAGAGCCAGTGGGGCTGTTCACATTGGACATGCATAATTTCCAAAGTTAGAACATCAAAAGTTGCTCTCCTCAGAAGTGAGGTTGAATTTTAGTAGTTCTTGATGTCCTTTAAATGTTGAATATCCTCATGTTTGCCATGAGGCTCGGTGGCTCTGCACTGAATTAAAATGCATTTAATGCACGGTACTGTAGTTTGGTCTCTCAAGCAGCAGTCGCCCAGTGGGAAGAATTGGCCTTCTAATAAAACAGCCGTATTCATCCATTCATTCATTGTTTTTGTACCACTTATCTGGTTCTGGGTTTTGAAGGCTGGACATGCCCAGAGCCCCTCACCTAAGACATGGCCAGTAGGTATTCTGGTCAGCCTGAACCATATCAGCTGGCTCCTTTCAATGTGGAGAACTAGCAGCTCTCCTGAGTGACCTAGCTCCTCACCCAATCTATAAAACTGAGCCCAGCCATCCTTTGCAAGAAGCTCAGTTCCAATGATTGTATTCACAATCTCATTATTTCAGTCACTATGGAAAGTTTGCAACCATAGGTGTGAGTAGCAACACAGCTTCACTTTTAAGGGCACAGCATCCACATAACTGCTGCTGCTGCAATAATCCGTCTGTCAGTCTCAAACCCTTCATCCTGCTCCACTATCAGTATCTTGTGGTCTTGTTCACTTGTGAACCACAAGACATTTAAACTCCGCCACCTGAGGCAGCAACTTGGTCGTGACCCAGAGTGAACTCTCCAGCCTTTTCCAGCTGAGAACCATGGCCTCAGACTTTGAGGCCATTAGACATTATCCACAAAGAGAGACAAGATCCTGAGAGCACCGAACCTGACACCTTCCACCCTGACAGCTCCATATTACAAAATTATTATCTCTGTACCGTTCAGTGACCTGGTGAAAGACAGTCAGGAGTTAAAACTGCCATTCTCTGGCCCATATATTGTTTAAATAAAGGGTGAATTTTGCTGACTACTTTGTTTCATTTAATTTTTTAATATATTTTTTATTTGAGATGTGACATTAAAGCGCTGTCTATGGTATAATGAGATATATAACTAATCGCATATTGTGCAAGTGTAATAATGTGCAGATCATACTCAATAAAACTCCTGCATAATGTGGTGGCTGAAAATAACTTCTAGAAAGATTACCTCTAATAACTCAGTGCCTGTTTCATTAAATATATGAGACAAGTCAAATAATTTCCTTCTGTTAAGCTTTTGCTCGGTCATGTTCTTTGAAATTAGGGATGATGACAGTGCATCAGGCCTTTCTGTTCATGTGTTAACGACATGCATTAACTCAGACGCTGCTAATGAGACTCAGATGAGTCCCATTACACATGTTGGAGGTGTTACTTTGGTCATGTGTCATGTGTCTTTAGTCAGACACCTATTATTGAATTTTAACAGAAACCAGTGGACCGGCTCATCTTATCATCACACTCCAGTGGTTTCAATATTACCACTCTACCACCAGTACCTCCACCCAAAGTGGGTCAGGTTAGGGGAATTTTTTAGTCGTGGGCTGGAATCATTCATTGGTCACATGCATTCTGCACTTTAAGAATTCAGAGCTTGTGTTTCTCCACTTAAAAGGGAAAGAAGAAGAGAGCATCACAATGTTTAAAGCTGTCTTAAAACAAAAATCAGGTGTCTATATGAACACTAAAACTATTTTGGTTAGCAGTAATCATTCATATTGATTTTGAAGTCAAAATGACTTCAATGATTCCAAAGGCCTCTTTCTTTGCAAAAATACATTCCAAAGGTCAGCTGAAGTTCATATGTGGTGTCCGCAGTTTGGAGAAACTCAAGTTATTATCTTCTAAAGCTAGTCACCTTTTACCACTACTAGTGCATTTCATCTTGTTCGAGCTTTTTTCCACTTGCTCTCAAGCTCTCTGGTTCAAGAGGATCCTCAACAATTTATGAACTCTCCAAAGCCCGCACTGACTTTCATCCTGAGGTCAATGATACCGGCTCAATTAATATCGTCATGAGAAGTTTTTTATCCTGCTAGCCAGCTCTGCAGCCAAAAAATGTACATTTAAAAAATGAAAATCTGGAAATTTGTCTGCATGGAAACACTGGACCAACAGATATGAATATGTGCAGTACTGTAGTAAAAACTGTTTTATTGAAGTTAAAAACTAAGGATTGGACCATTCAAGTTAGTTTCATCATTTCTTGACTTTTTTACTTAGTTTTTATTATTAATCATTTTTTGCTATATTTTCACCTTTATCAATACTAAATGAGATTTACCAATGTTACTTTTGTATTACATGGTAGTGTAGAGAGGACTCAAATGCAGGACATGAAAGCAGAAAAAAGGCTGAAAAAGTCCACAAAGAATAGCATGGCGAGCTTTGAAGACATGGAAAGCACTGAAATGATCAAAGAAAGAGGAAGATGGGACAATACATACAGAACAATGTGGACTGATTAGTATAAAGAGAGTTGAGGGAGATAAAAATGCAGGTAAAGCAATCAAACTAACAAAAATAAAAAATTAGAAAGGAACCAAAACAAATCAGCTAAGTAACCCACTATTAAAGTAAAAATAAGATTCATATTGAACAAAGACAACACACAGAAAATGAAGCACAGAAAGCACAAGCAATACACACTCACGCTGCTTGCTGGTAACCCTTTATCGCTTTCACAACTGCCTTAATTCTTCATGGCATACTCAAAAAGGTGCTGGAAACATTCCTCACAGATTTTGGTCCACATTGACACGATAGCATCACACAGATGCTGCAGATTTCTCAGCTGCACATCCATGATGTGAATCTCGTGTTCCACCACAACAAAAAAGCAGGACATCTATTTCCAGTCTTCAATTGTCCAAATTTGGTGAGCCCATGCAAACTGTAGCCTCAGTTTTCTGTTCTTAGCTGACAGGTGTGAGCTTCGGTGTGGTCTTCTGCTGCCGTAGCCCACCTGCCTCAAGGTTCAATGTGCATTCAGAGATGCTCTTCAGCATATCTTGGGTTACTTGAGTTACTGTTTTCTTCCTATCAGCTTGAAGCAGACTAGCCATTCTCCTCTAACTTCTGGCATCAACAAGGCATTTTCTCTTTTTTTTGGAACAGTCTCTGTAAAAACTCAGAGATGGTTGTGTGGGTAAAATCCCAGTAGATCAACACTTTCTGAAATTTCAGGTCTGGCACCAACAACCATATCAGGTTCAGTCACTCAAATCATCTTTCTTCCCTATTCTGATGCTAAGTTTGAACTTCACCAAGTAATCTTGACCATGTCTGTGTACCTAAATGCAATGAGATGCTGCCATGAAATGGCTGATTAGATATTTGCATTAACAAGCAGCTGAACAGGTTTGCCTACTACCTACTGGTGGGTGTAGAAGAAACTGATAATACAGACAAGGGAACATTAAGGTGCTGGAAGGGAGGGTCCGTCCGTTATTCAAACCCTGCATTCAAGAGGAACGATGCGGTTTTCATCCTGGTTATGGAACGCTGGACCAGCTCTTTATCCTTTCAAGGATATTCGAGTGTGCATGGGAGTTTGCCCATCCAGCCTACATGTGCTTTGTGGACTTGGAGAAGGCATTTGACCGCATCCTTTGGGGTATCCTGTGGGAGGTCCTGCGGGAGTATGAGATGTCTGGCTTGTTGCTGTGGGCCATTCAGTCCCTGTACAACCGCAGCGAGAGCTTGGTCCATATAGCCGATTCTGTTCATAATTTTTATGGACAGAATTTCTAGGCGTAGCCAGGTGGTGGAAGGCTTCTGCCTTGGTGGCCTCAGAATCTCATCTCTGCTCTTTGCGGATGATGCCGTCCTGTTGGCTTCATCAGGTGGTGGCCTCCAGCTCGCTGTGGAACGGTTCGCAGCCGAGTGTGAAGCGGCCGGCATGAGAATCAGCACCTCTAAGTCTGAGGCCATGGTCCTCAGCCAGAAAAGGGTGGAGTGCCCTAGTTCCTGCCCCAGGTGGAGGAGTTTAAGTATCTCTGGGTCTTGTTCACGAGTGACAGGAGAAGGTAACGGGAGATCGACAGACAAATCGGGGCTGCATCTGCAGTGATGTGGAGAAGCTGTCGATTTACCGGTTGATCGACGTCCCTATCCTCACCTATGGTCATGAGCTTTGGGTAGTGACTGAAAGAATAAGATCACGAATACAAGCGGCAGAAATGAGCTTCCTCCAAAGGGTGGCTGGCTTCTCCCTTAGAGATAGAGTGAGGAGTGCAGCCATTCGGTGGTAGAGCCGCTGCTCCTTCACATCGAGAGGAGCCAGTTGAGGTGGTTCGGTTATTTGACTAGGATGCCTCCTGGGCGCCTTTTGGGTGAGGTGTTCGGGCATGTCCTATCGGGAGGAGGCCCCGAGTTAGACCCAGGATACACTGGAGAGATCATCTCTCTCGGCTGGCCTGGGAACACCTTGGGGTCCCTCTGGATGAGCTGGTGGAGGTGGCTGGGGAGAAGGAAGTCTGGGCTTCTCTGCTTTGGCTGCTGACCCGGCCCCAGGTTAAGCAGAGGAAAATGAATGGATGGATGGATGGATGGATGGATGGATGGATGGAAGGAAACATTAAGGAGACTAGAATAATATTAAAATCAAGATGAACCAAGACATGACAAAATCTGAAAATGCCTAGAATAATCACAAAGCTAAAACATCAAGGAGGAATGTACACACTGTATACCTCTACTATATCTGTTGTGTACTTGACATAATCTTAGTAAATATACCTTTTTAAAATATAGGTATATTTATCATCTTCTGTTACTATTTCTCCAAGAAGAAGTCTGTACTAAAACCTGGACATACAATTCCAACAACTAAGTCTACAAAATACAGAAATAATTAATAAATAAATAAATGATTTGTTACAGCCAGAAGATACACACACAAGCTGAAACCAGCGTAGCAATCTCTGGAAAGTGGCATTAACGGTATACCACAGAGTACATCATGTATTCCCCGTGTAGAGAGTTAGACTCTTTATCTGGTCTAGATTTAATGTGCTGTCAAACACATTAATTACACACTGCCCACAAAATGTTCCAGCCCCTCTTTTCTCAGCATCTGGCAGGTAACATCAGACCATGTGCGAGGGAACAGCCGAGGGGATCTTGTGTCAGAGGTGTGGAGAGGTTAACACAGATTCAGTGGCCCTGCATTAATCACCGAAAGGGCATGTGAGGAAGGGCCAAGCAGAGCAAATTACTCCTGGCTAGACTTCAGGTGATCTGAATACGCATGAAGTAAGGAACAGCAAAAAGCAATCAATGAGACAACCAGAGCGATGCTCCGCATTCATTAAGTTGTTCATGTACTGATTAATGATCTGCAAGTATGACTGGTTTGTCATTGGTTTCATGCCAAAAGCAGAGTCTGCTAGATACTTGATAAACAACATGCCTAAAGCTTCACATCTCGGGTGAAACAAAGTCTGTGATCCACGGTCACGTGCTAACAGCTATCACGGTATAGGGGTTTCTTTTTTAATTAATTTATTTTAAATTGTGACATATAAAAGATTTGCTGTATTGTACAAAACAGCAAATCTTTTATATGTCACTGATATCGCTTAAGTATTGGTTTCATTTTAAAAAATGTTTCCATTCCCACATTAATTTCAATATTATGCACCAAATACCAAGAAAAAAAAATCCTTCTGTTTTCCAACAACTAAAATAAATTTGGTGGCAATGAAACTATGATGTCAGCTGTTAAAAACAATGCTGAGTAAAGAGGCGTTAAAGCTAAATGGTGGGTGGTAAATGGAGAGCTTGGTCTCTGGTCTGTCACTCATACATGCTTGGTCAGGACCCTTGGTGTCTCATATGAATGAACAGGTGAACCTTGAGTGTCATTTTCAGAAAGCATGGTTAATGCTGTGAACAACTGTATTTTAAACCAAACTGATCTTTTCTGAAGCCTAACCAAATAGTTTTGGTATCTCGATTTCACTCTTTGGTTAGAGTCGGTTAGCATTTTAGGTCACTCAGAATAGAGCTTTTGAAAAACTCCCTCCAGAAGTTCAGTTTCTGCATTTACATGTGGACAAGGAAAAAAGTCAGAGGTGTGCAACCGTATGTCCCTTTTGGATAACTGACTGTGAGCTGCCTTATTTGTAGGCTTCTGATTGGCCAGTGTTTCTATGTAGCTAGAGTTATATTGTCACCTTTGGTTTGGCATGCTCTTGGCAGTGCTTTTTCATGTGAACGGAGATATTTTTCAAAGTGGAAAACCCCTGTTGTAAAAATATGCCCGTACACATGTGGACGTAGCCTCATTATCTCCAGAAAGTCTTGGGAAAAATCAGGACCGAACTGGATGATCTTTCTTATGTGTAGCACACAACAGGAGATGTGTTCTCACTCTCTCTGACTGAAGCAAGATTACCGGCTGCTTATAGCCTGCTGGAAGCATGACACATATTGTTCAGGTTGCTTTTTTTGTGTATTCCCTGAAAATGTATCTGTTCTATTTCACATGGGCGTGGATATATCAGTGAGCTGTCAGAGTAAAAGACATTTGATGTCTTGATCTGACTGATCTGGACATTTTCTTTCCCACACAGAGCTCTCCGTGGTAACGTCAGGAAACGTCAGAGCTGAAACATAAGAGCAAAAGTCAAGGACACGAGCCTCTGGGTTGACAGTCTTGTGATTTATGCCATGAATACATATTCTGTGTCCCCATGTAGAATTTTCACTATTTCAATCAGGATCATTTGTCCTTGTGTATTTCTCAGACTCCACAATCTTTGACAAAATGTCGCTATTTGACGCTCCAGTTGGTAGGACATGACAATATTGCAGCTCACGTTGGAACAGTTAGAGATATAATAAAACCAAAACAGAATTGTAGGCATTTTCATAAAAAGACATAATTTGCATATCTTGTATTTAGGTCTTTTTCCCCTGTATTATAAACAATGGAAGCCATTTCCAAAAATAATACACTCAGGAGGTGTGGTTCATTGATGCAATGAATCTCTTGGGATATGCATCAAGTGATGCAGCCATGATTACATTTGACTTGAGGTTTGATGGTCAGGTGAAGCAGATTACTTGTGACACACTGTGACCAGTGTCTCTTAGTGTGGCCACAATGACTGATCTCTTCCTAACCTTAACCAAACAATTTAGCCAATGGGTTGTTTCCATTGTGCTTCCATATGACTCACTTTGTCATTTAGGTTTAAATCCCTGTTGCTCTGCAGAGCTGCAGGCTGCACCTTAATCCACCAGAACCTTCCCAATTTTTGTAATGTATCTAAGGCCCAGTCAGCTGCATACAAGTTTAAAGCTGATACATCCATCAGCTGCCTGTCTTATAGAAAACACACACACACACACCACTCAAACAGCCGTATGAAAAGAAAACTGCACATATTGCTGAAAAATACATAGATGAAATGGTTATCAAGGCCATGTCATATAGTGTCTAATACCCTATCTAGTAGCATGCACGCTGGACTTCTTGAAGCTTCAGTTTCTGAAGAAAGTTTCTGTTTAAAGTTTATTGTAAAAGTGGAGCTGCACAATAAAACACCTGATGTTAATGAGAAAAACAAGACCTCATTGACAAGGGAAATGAGTCCTCGGGGAGGGAGAGCAGATGTCCTGATTAAGTCCCTAAAAAAGAAACCTGAAGTTGATTTTCCCTGTAAAAAAAAAAAAAAAACACCACTCAGTAAGTTTAGCTTTTATGCAGCACCAAAGCTCAGACAGAGAAGCAGGTAGAAACATATGCAACCAGTAAAATACTGCTCATCATCCGATATAAATTTACACCTTTTAATAAAAATGTTTACAAGCTGAGTGGTCACGTAGGTACTGTCGTGCTTTGTGAAGTCTTGTGAGCTGCTGATGAATAGATGATGACTATTTTACTTTAAAATGTCACAGTCTGTAAAAATTGTGAAAAACAACTCGAGGATAATGCCATTAGCCTGAAAAAAATGAGTCCACATCAGTTAGTAGTGCCAAATGAGAGCGTCCAATGTGACAGAACAACGTGAAACTTGGAAGACCCTTTAGAAATGTGTTTTCACTGAGTAGCACCTTTAATTTCATATCAATTACATTTTCTTCTTTCCATGCAAACATTTAGTGTGAAAAACAAACAAACACCTCCTTTACCCAATGCATGTGGAGGCTGCAGACGGGACTTTGCTCACCACAGGCTGAGATTTATCTTCACATGTGCATCAAGAAAAAGTCTGACCTGAATTTGCTCGAGGTTTCTTTCACACAAACCCGATGCATGAGACGGGGCATCGCTAATCATTCTAGACAAGTGATAGATACTATCTCCCTAACTGTCTCTGTTTGTGTGCTTCTATCGGTGTTTGTGTCTGTGCTGTGGAGGCCGTGTTTAAGTGTGCCGCCTCTCTTTATGTTGTTGTTTTCTTTAAAGCAAGCCTGGATTTAAAATGGCCTTTATCGCCCAAGACAACATTAAATGGAAGGCTCAGATGTCAGGTGAGACATCCCATTCAGGGAGATAAATGGATTTCCACTACAGAGAAGTATTTCCAGCGTGTTCACGTTATGGAACCTTTGATCGCTCAAGGGCAAATCTTGGAGAAAAGCGTGAGCTCACGAGGTGGTGCATCCCGTCAGAAAATTCCTCCGAGGTGACGGCTTTTTAAGTTGCTGTGATTTAAGCACTACCATAACACTCTAAAACGACTGTTAGCCTGTGCAGAACCTGTAATTTTGGCCAAAACTGTTATTTTTCCACCACGTTTGTATGCTTTTTTCAAAATTACTATTTTGAATTCAAACTTGGGGAGAAATTTTAAAGCAGTGCTGCCACACAGTGAACATGTGGGACTCATGAAGGAAGCATCACAGGCTAAGCAGGCCAGTATCCTGCAGAATTACATTCATATCAGAAGATTCTGCAATAAACTATGTAATCCAGCTCATGCACTGACTTTTGTTGTTAGGCTTTCACTCACACCATGTGGTCTGGTCCCATCAGGTTTGGTGTTTTCTTCTAGCTGATTTTGGAGGGGTGAAACGCCATCTGCAGCACAGCGATGTTTATCAGTTCAGGCTATGAACAGGCCCTGTACTTGGCAGCGAAAGTTTTTCTGCTCAGTCTGCAGCAGAGGACTGAGCGCAGTAACACGACCAGTTTCTCAGATTGTATTGTCTGACTGCCTCTTCCCCCATCTCCCGTGTCTCCGCAGCCATTTGATTTAACTCCTTGTTTGTGTACTCGACTGCCCATAAATATGGCTATCCGTCCAACTGAAACGACATGCAATCATCCTCGTAATGATCCACGCAGGTAATCTGAATCTGATTTAGCTGTTATGTTTTTCAGAAGGCATTATGAGCAAACCTCTCTCACTCTCTCACACACACACACACACACACACACACACACACACACACACACACACACACGGATGAATATGCAGGGGTTTTTCTTTTTTCCCCAAAACACAACAATAAAGCTGGAGAGTTCAGTTAGTGTGACCAAACTAGACACTTAAAATTCATATTTAACATTATGGTTGAAATGTACCAGAATAATAATTTAAGGGTTTTAGTTGCTTAAAATGTCAAAACATTGCCTCAGTTGGAAATTATGGAAATAAGTAATTTCCAAGGCAAATATTCAGTATCAGCCTTTTTTGCCTGGCAAATGCCAGAGCTGACTACAGTGACTACATGGGTTCAGTGTGAGGACAACATGAAGTATAATCAGTTCTCTCACACATTTCTGGAGATCATTTAGCAAGTTACATTAAGTATCTATAGCTTTCTTTTTTCTTTTTTTCTTGTACTGGATGTTCTCAAAACACTCTCAAATGGCATCTGTGTAAACACACTTTGATAGCTGATTGTATAGCAGTAGCCTCTTCACTAATAAATAAATTTTAGTGGGAATATACATTTTATTGGCTCGGAAAAAGGTCGTGGTTTGATTTCAAATGGCCCTTCAAAAGCATTAACTCCACAAATGATGCTTAAGCATAACCCAGTGTAACAACATCTGATTTTAGGGAGACCAGATGTTCATATGTGATAAGTTGCTGCCAAGGGGGCATCCCAATGTTAGTTTTGATCAAGGAAAAAAGATGGGTTTTAAGACGAACTTTAAAAGTGGACAGTGAAGGGGCCGCTCTAACCTGCAAAGGCAAGTCATTCCATAACTTAGGACCAACAACAGAGAAAGCCCTGTCCCCTCTGAGCTTCCTTCTTGATCTTGGTACCTCCAAGAGCAGCTGGTCTGCTGACCTGAGAGACCGGCAAGGTATGTAGGGGTGAAGAAGCTCAGAGAGGTAAGGCGGGGCAAGATTGTGCAAAGATTTAAAAACAAAATAAGAATCTTAAAATGAATCCTAAAATGTACAGGCAACCAGTGAAGTGAGGCCAGGACAGAGGTCATGTGCTCTCTCTTTTGAGTTCCCATCAAAAGTCGTGCAGCAGCATTTTGAACCAGCTGCAGACGTGAGAGTAGCGACTGACTGACTCCAAAATAAAGTGAATTACAGTAATCCAGTCGAGATAAAATAAAAGCATGGATCACTGTTTCAAAATGCTGCCTAGATAGAAATGCTTTTACTGATACCAATTGCTTCAAATGATAAAAACTGGACTTAACCACAGCTCTGATTTGGCTGTCCAATTTAAAATCACTGTCCACCTTAAAACCAAGATCAGTAATAATGGGTTTAAAATATACCTCCAAGGGTCCCAGGTCAACAGAGGAGGACTCACAGGAGCCACTGGGTCCAAACACCATTACCTCTTTTTCTTTTCATTAAAATTTAAAAAGTTCAAGGCCAACCAAGCTTTAATATCACCTAGACATGCCAGGAGATGTTTTATGGAATGGATATCCTTCTTCTTCAAGGGCAAATAAATTTGACAATCGTCAGCATAACAATGAAATGAGATTCCATGTTTTCTGAGGATAGAACCCAGAGGCAGTAAATACAGTGAGAAAAGCAGTGGGCCCAGAATTGAGCCCTGCGGTACACCACATGGCAGAGAAGCAGCAGATGATTCAGCATCAAGAATGCTCACAGAAAAAGTTCTCTCTGCCAGGTAAGAACTGAACCAAACTGATGCCATAGGATAGACACTGGGTTTGGTGCTGGCCTACATTGTGGTTCTATTCACAGGAGGAGGCTGCTGCTTCTATAATATGATATCTATGCATTATAACCATAGCTTAAACTGGCCAAAATTAGTCTTCGACTCAAGTAAAAACTGTGGAGTGTATAAATAACTCAGTTTTTCTATGGATTTATTCATTATTTTTGGAATTATACTTGACAGAACTTTATTTGGCAAACTTCATATAGACCTTCTGTGATGAGGTTAAACCCATGAGCAATGCAGCGATGACCTTTCCAAAAGAACAGTCTGTCAGCCAGCTGTACATAACACAGAAGTACTCTGTGAATAAAAAATTATAGTTCATTTAGTACCAAAAGTCTTGCAAATCAAAGCCTTAGAAAGCCTTTATGTATTTAATCATGTTAATCAAATACCAGAAAAAGAAAAAAAAAATCTGTAAGACAGAACAAGCTCTTTTTTAAAGAGACCATCATCCACAGGCTGCCGTGCGAAGAACATTTATAAACATAATCCCCCTCTCACGTCATGCTGTTTAGTGCTGCTGATGTGCATGTGAGACAGAGCACTGAGAATCTCATTACATCCACTGTCACTTCCCTCAGGTGTTGTGAGTAACGACGCCTACCCACTGACACTGCAGAATCCATCGCTTGCGATTAAAACTGGGCTGAGGCAGAAATTGATTCCGCAGCTCCGGTTTGCAGCCAATCCCGCCTTAATTGAGTTACAAGACGGCACATCAGCATCCTGCCTCGTGGCGTCACTGATACATGAACTCACCGGCTCGCTGAAGTTGAAATTTTCCTCTCCTTTGGCAATGAGAAGCAGGGAGGGTTCTGCCTGCTCGAGAGCTATGAGGTAGCTAATAATGTGTTGATGCATCATTGTGGGTATATTATTTGGCACAGTGTCATTAAATTAAAATTATTGCTTCAGTGTAATCCAAATGATGAATGAGGTTTTTATTATTAGGTGTCATTTTAATACTATTAACACAGATGAATAATTCATTACTCTGGGAAGATGCAAATATACCGCGAGAAATTCAGTTCCTTTCGACATGCCTGACATTTTTAAATCGTTTTTGTTTCATGTTGAAATTATTTAGATTGATCCATGCCCTGAGTTTTAATCGTGATACAGCGTTCCTTCACAATATTAATAAAGTGCAGTTTGCCTTTTTCCGAGCCCAACCTACCAACACCTGACTTTCCAGTTACCCAACTACTTAAATGGCTAATTTACTTAGAGCATAAACAACATGAAATGCATAACCTCCTCTTGAGGGGGTGGACTGAGACACAATGCATGGAAATATTTATGCTATAGTATGCTAGAAATTATAATAAAAACAGCCAAATCATTCTCCCTTTTTCCTTTTCAATATTCCCAATGTTTGAATGCTTGACACAGAAAAAAAATGCATTGTTCTTATAACATTTTTCTCTAACATAACCTCACAATAGTGTCAGCAAACTGCACGCTCTGTATCTGTGTAATTTGAGTCATCATGCCTCTGGCAGCAACTCACATTGGCAGTGACAGCGCCTCTTATTCATCCATCTATTTTGTTAGCTGCTTACCCAGCTTAGGGTCACAGGGCAACTGGAGCTTACCCCAGCTGTCATAGAGAGGCAAGGTACACTCCAGATGGTCAACCACGGGAAAGCGCCTCTCTCTGTAGGTTGGTCAATATTTTTATTTTACACATAAAAGTATCTGCTGTTGCCGACTGTTAAATGGTCTGTTTGGGTCCATACAGCCTTATGCCGCCCATGGTTCCTTTTCCAAACTCACAGGATGAACTGGAACCAGAGTGTGAGAAAGTCTGCTTTTTTTCACTTTCCACTGTTATGACTGTAGCTGCAAGGTCCCCTTTACGATGGTACGTTCTCACCACAAGGTCTGCTGTCAACCTGTTTTTCCACGGGTGATTAAGAGTAGCAGATACCAGTCAGGTGTGTACATGCGTAATCACACATCCACACACACACACACACACACACACACACACACACACACACACACACACACACACACACACACACACCCACAAAGAAACACATGTATCCTGTATTTGCACAACTAATAATCATTAAAATTTATGAGGAACTGAACTCTCTGTGCCCTACTCGCTCCTTACATAGAGGAGTAATCAAGCCAGCATCCTAGCGATGTTCTCTATTACACTGAGACTGTTGAGAGAGCAGACTATGATGAACTCTGGGATGACATATGTTCTTTTTATATACAGGATGGTCCAGCGTATCCTATAGCAAGGAAACTAATAATAAAGGAAGCACTGAAGCACTTTTTTAGAGTATTTGAAGAATCTGACCAGCTCTTATTATGACTGTCATGCAGATGCTTCCAGGCCACATTACTCAGCTAAGCAATGTCTTAAACAAGACTGATAAATGTACTTTTTTAGTAGAGGGAAGATGAGTGTCCAAATCCTCACTTTCACTTTCAAGGAACCGTTGACTGGGAGATCTGGGACCACTGACAGTTCAGTCACACTAGAGTTTAAATAGAATGGCAACCTCCTTGAATCTAAAAAAAAAATCTGGTTTCTTGGTGATTGCACTGATTTTTACCTCCGCCAAGGAGGTTATGTTTTCGGTCGCGTTGGTTTGTTTGTCTGTTTGTCAGCAGGATTACTCCAAAAGTTATGAACGGATTTCGATGACATTTTGTGGAGTGGTTGGAAATCACAAGAGGAAGAAGTGATTAAATTTTGGCGGTGATCCGGATCCGGATCACAATCTGGATCCAGGAATCTTTTTAAGGATTCTGAGAGGATTCTTAGAGACCACTAGCCTTTTCTGGTTGTTTGTGTATGAACATTGTGGATAAACTGCTAGTCTGACAGGACACTAGTGTACTTGACAAGCTGCCGCTGGCACTGCTTTCACTGGTTTGAGATCAGTTACCATAAGCATTTTGTACAGAACCAAAACTAGCACCAGTAAGTACAGGTGCTGGTCATAACATTAGAATATCATAAAAAAGTTGATTTATTTCAGTAATTCCATTCAAAAAGTGAAACTTGTATATTATATTCATTCATCACACACAGACTGATATATTTCAAATATTTATTTCTTTTAATTTTGATGATTATAACTGACAACTAATGAAAACCCCAAATTCATTATCTCAGAAAATTAGAATATTGTGAAAAGGTTCAATATTGAAGACACCTGGTGCCACACTCTAATCAGCTAATTAATTCAAAACACCTGCAAAGGCCTTTAAATGGTCTCTCAGTCTAGTTCTGTAGGCTACACAATCATGGGGAAGACTGCTGACTTGACAGTTGTCCAAAAGACGACCATTAACACAAGAAGGAAAAGACACAAAAGGTCATTGCTAAAGAGGCTGTCTGTTCACAGAGCTCTGTGTCCAAGCACATTAATAGAGAGGTGAAGGGAAGGAAAAGATGCGGTAGAAAAAAAGTGTACAAGCAACAGGGATAACTGCACCCTGGAGAGGATTGTAAAACAAAACCCATTCAAAAATGTGGGGGAGATTCACAAAGAGTGGAGTGCAGCTGGAGTCAGTGCTTCAAGAACCACCACACACAGACGTATGCAGACATGGGTTTCAGCTGTCGCAGTCCTCGTGTCAAGCCAATATTTCTAAAATTAGAAACATCCTTTCTCAGCGTGATGCTGAAAAGCTAATTCGTGCATTTATTACTTGTAATTCATTATTATCAGGCTGTCCTAAAAGCTCCCTGAAAAGCCTTCAGCTGATCCAAAATGCTGCAGCTAGAGTACTGACAGGGACTAGAAAGAGAGAGCAGATTTCTCCCATATTGGCTTCTCTTCATTGGCTCCCTGTTAAATCTAGAATAGAATTTAAAATTCTTCTCCTCACCTACAAGGTCTTGAATAATCAGGCCCCATCTTATCTCAAAGACCTCATAGTACCATATCACCCCAATAGAGCACTTCGCTCTCAGACTGCTGGCTTACTTGTGGTTCCTAGGATACTTAAGAGTAGAATGGGAGGCAGAGCCTTCAGCTTTCAGGCGCCTCTTCTGTGGAACCAGCTTCCAGCTTGGATTCGGGAGACAGACACCCTCTCTATTTTAAGATTAGGCTTAAAACTTTCCTTTATGATAAAGCTTATAGTTAGGGCTGGATCAGGTGACCCTGAACCATCCCTTAGTTATGCTGCTATAGGCCTAGGCTGCTGGGGGGTTCACATAATGCACTGTTTCTCATTCACCTTATTTACTTTGTTTATACTCCACTCTGCATTTAATCATTAATTGATTATAATCTCTGGCTCTCTTCCACAGCATGTCTTTTCTCTCCCCTCAGCCCAACCGGTCGCGGCAGATGACTGCCCCTCCCTGAGCCTGGTCCTGCTGGAGGTTTCTTCCTGTTAAAAGGGAGTTTTTCCTTCCCACTGTCGCCAAGTGCTTGCTCATAGGGGGTCGTTTGGACTGTTGGGTTTTCTCTGTATTATTGTAGGGTCTTTACCCACAATACAAAGCGCCTTGAGGCGACAGTTTGTTGTGATTTGGCGCTATATAAATAAAATTGAATTGAATTGAATTGAATTGAAGCCACTCTTGGACAACAGACGGCGTCAGAAACGTCTCGACTGGGCTTGTACTTCCTGAGGGTTCTCAAGAAGAACAATATCAAGCAAAATCTGCTGGTATCCTTCTACAAGCGCTCCATAGAGAGCATACTAACGTACTGTATTTGTGTATAACAGCAGCATTGTGGCTCAAAGAAAAGTTCTCCAAAGGGTTGTGAATACAGCCCAAAAAAAAACAACCAAAAAAAAAAAAACCATCGGCTGCCCTCTCCCCTCACTGGAGGACTTACACAGCGACCGTTGTCTTAAAGCACAAAATATCATAAAAGACACTTCTCACCACGGACACTCTTTGTTTGCACTGTTGCCTTCAGGCAGATGATACAGAGCATTAAGAACAAAAACAAATCGACTTAGAGACAGTTTTTATCCCACAGCAATAACCAAACTAAATGCAATTCAAAACAACCCACAAAATCGACATGTAAGATGTGTGTGAGAATGTTAGTTATTTCTTATTTATTTCTTATGTTGTGTGCAAATGATTGGTCACTATAGCTATTATTTTATTATTATAGCTATTATTTATTTTATTTGGTTTTTTAGGCACTGACTGATGGCACTTTTAATTTCGTTGTTCTTGTAACAATGACAAGGAGATCTGTCTATCTATCTAAGACAAAAAGGACTGGACTGCTGCTGAGTGCTCCAAAGTTTTGTTCTCTGATCAGAGTAAATTTTGCATTTCCTTTGGAAATCAAGGTCCCAGAGTCTGGAGGAAGAGAGGAGAGGCACAGTATCCACGCTGGCTGAGGTCCAGTGTAAAGTTTCCACAGTCAGTGATTGTTTGGGGTGCCATGTCATCTGCTGTTGTTGGTCTGCTGTGTTTTCTGAGGTCCAAGGTCAACACGGCCGTCTACCAGGAAGTTTTAGAGCACTTCCTGCTTCCTGCTGCTGACCAACTTTATGGAGATGCAGATTTCATTTTACAACAGGACTTGGCACCTGCACACAGTGCCAAAGCTATCAGTACCTGCTTTAAGGACCGTGGTATCCCTGTTCTTAATTGGTCAGCAAACTCGCCTGACCTTTAACCCCATAGAAAATCTATGGGCTGTTGTGAAGAGGAAGATGTGATACACCAGACCCAACAATTCAGAAGAGCTGAAGGCCACTATCAGAGCAACCTGGGCTCTCATAACACCTGAGCAGTGCCACAGACTGATCGACTCTATGCCACGCCGCATTGCTGCAGTAATCCAGGCAAAAGGAGCCCCAACTAAGCACTGAGTGCTGGACATGCTCATACTTTTCATGTTCATACTTTCAGTGGGCCAACATTTCTAAAAATCCTTTTTTTTTGTATTGGTCTTTAGTAATATTCTAATTTTCTGAGATACTGAATTTGGGGTTTTCATTAGTTGTCAGTTATAATCATCAAAATTAAAAGAAACAAACATTTGACATATATCAGTCTGTGTGTAATGAATGAATATAATATACAAGTTTCAGTTTTTGAATGGAATTACTGAAATTTTTTCATGATATTCAAATTTTATGACCAGCACCTTTAAACAAGCACTTTCATCAATCATTGTAAAACATGAGTTGACCACCTGGTGTAATGTAAGAAACTTTTAATAACTCATTTAGCGAGTCTGTAAAGAAAGCTTTGATGGAGAGAGGATGTTGGCTCCTGCCATGTCTGGTTTGATAGGTTTGAACAGGTGAAGGCGCCACAACACTTTCAGATTAGCATCTTTGAGAAATAACTTGGTTGACCAAGTGTAAAAAGTTTAACCAGCTGTTTTTGCTAATACTCTACCTTCATTTTTCATTATTTTAAAAATTCCTTTGTAGATATTAACATTTATTCATGTCACACAATGTTCAAGCCTTTTAATTCACCTGTGATTTCTTTAATATATTTTTTATACTTTTTTTAAAAATCAAGTTGCAGTGTGTGTTTGAGCTAATTAAAAGGTTAGTTTGGACATTTGTGTTCCTCACATGATAACCATATTTATAGAACATGATGCAATACTGTCAAGTGAGCCCAGCCTTTACCATCTGCAGCAGTAATATTGAGTCATGTAATACTGATGGGGAGTACTTTTACTTTTCATAATTTATGTATAATTTGCCAGTGATACAGTTTTATGTGCAGTGAAGTGTTTTCATAGTTTGTTACTACTTTTGCTCAAGAAATGGGACTAAAAAAGCTCTGCTTGTCTTTCTATAAAACTCACCGCATGCCATTTTGCCACCTTTGTATGTGGGGCTAACAGATTTTTAACAAGTGGCACCAGATTTGCAGTTTTCACCAATTACACAGTTAATCACCATATTGTCTAAAAAAAACTGCACGCAATTGCTAAGTGGACTCCCCTTCACTTGTACACTGATAGCACACTTGTTGCTGTCTTTATTGACATTTTAGCACTGTCCTGACAAACCGAAGTGGGTTTGAAGATGGTACCTAACTGCGAGTGGTCACAGACCTGATGCCCGTCCTCTAAGCAGAGGCCAAAGCTCATTGCACAAGGTCACAATAATTTTGGCCTTGAAGTGGCTTTTTTCTGGTACTAATCCATGACCTTTTCCTTAAAGACAAGGTCATGGATTAGTTTAAAAAAAAACAGGACTTTACAATGTTAAACACACATTACAAAATTTACATGTGGTTTTCAGGGTGCCGGGCTCTATTTTACAAACCCTTATTTACTAATTCACTTGAGGTTACAGTCGGCACTTAACTGCTTGCACTAACAGCCAGTTTACCAGGGGAGGACAGTCACTTCTCAACATATTACACAAAAAAAATAAATAAATAAAAAAAATCACCAACTAAAAAGAAGCTGCATGTCACACTGTTCCTGTACACATCAGCAATCACAAATATTTATATTAAGAGAAAATTCCACATTATTAATGACACAATGTGAGTTAATGATCAAGGAACTAAAAAGCAGAAATTAAAAGAATTTCCTAACATTTCCTGAATGCAAAAACATTTTTTTCCCCTTTAACCTGGTGTCAACCTGGTTTTGTTTTCCTACTGGATAGCAGCTTGGGTGGAAGAAAGCAAAAGGGCTTAGGTTAATCCTTAGTGCCACTGGGAGAGTGTGAAGTGGGTGTTAGCCAGCAAACTGCAGGTCTGCTGCATCTCATACTGGATGCCAACAGCTGGCCCCATGAGCAGCATATCAACTCTCTATTCCAAGTTGTGCACGGCCGCCGACCTGCAGGCACCGATCCCATTTCTGTCTCTGTGTGCATTTCACTCTGTGTGGGCAACAGACAAACACATGCACACAGAGACTGCAAAGTATGAAATATTAAGTGTGCTGTCCCTGGAGATACCGCTGTATTAGAAAGATGAAAAGAATTCTGTTGCAAATGGGCAATTTGGGCTTTTCAGTTAAACATGTTTGCAAAAGCTGACTGATGGAGAAAGTGGGGAAAAAAATGAAAAAATGAAATGATGCTATGAAATGTGAATAAATGTGATAATGTTGCAAAGCTCAGGCACCTAATTAGCAAGAACAACAACCAAAAAAAAAAAAAAAAAAGAAAAGCTTTGCCACATGCCATTATTCAATCAGCTTCACATTTTCAACAGCTCTTTGATGTTCATACTTGACGGTCCTAGTGTGCTTGTCACGTCACACTCTTTATAAAGAACAAACCTATCTGAAATGAAAATGTGCCTTTTTCACTTTGTCTGTGATTTCCTTAAAAGTCAGAATGCAAACACAATGAAAGGGATCAGTCATCCCAAGTGCAGAGAAGGTGAAGCCAAAAGCTAAACTCAAAAGAGTAAACTGGATATTTTGCTTTCCTTATTTTGCATCTTTGCATGTTTTCCATCATTAAATAGTCCAAAAGAATCATCAAATATTTGCAATAGGAAGGAATTGTCATAAATGTAAATTGGATAACAAGTACAAGTGGATGTTTGTCCTGAGTATGCATTTACTATTCATAATTACACTTGCTCTTTCTTTTCAGGCAGTAACACCCATAAACAAAGATAATTTTAATGGATTTGGTCTGATTCCTCTTTTTAATTAGGTTTAACTGCTTGTTTGGTATTATGATTTTGCAATAAGAAAAAAAAAGAAAAAAAAATAGCTCTCTCTATCTCAATCTCATTATTTTCTGCTGGCTATTGTTTCCAAACTGCAGCAGGTTTCAAAGTCACTGTGTGATTTTGCCCTTAGTGTAAAAATACACTGTTCTTCTTCAGGGCACAGATATGCTGTCTGCTTTCATAAATCAGCTAAAGTGGTCACTTTGAACATACTCCTTATTTGCACCTTAATAGAACCGCTCTGTCAAATATGCTAATAATGCCGGGAATGTGAATATCTCCTGCCTGTAGCAATATCGTTTCCAAACTGTGCAAATAATCAGATTTTTTTTATAATGCAGTTCCTTTTTTGCTAAATCTACCACCCACTGTAAAATGAAGAAATATTTTCATATTGGTTGTGACAATCTGTACCCCAGAGTCATATGTAGACAATAAAAATAAAGGAAGCAACATTTCAAAACCCCTATTTAAAGCCTTAAATTATCTTGCAGCTGCATATATGGTCGATATGCTGTCTGCATGGACTCCTTCGAGGTCATTAAGGACTGCTTTCTGATCACTCTCGATCATCCTGCAGTCAAAGCTTAAAAAGGCAGCCGTGCCTTTGCAGTTGTTGCCCCAAGACTCAGGAATCATCTCCACGGTGCCCTCAGAGATGCAGCAGTTGTGACTGTCTTTAAATCATATAAATAGTGGAAATGTGTATGGCATACATTTTTACAAACCATTTTATTTTTTTATTGTAAAGCACTCTGGTTTTAAATGTGCTATATAAATACAATTTACACCCTTAAGTGAAATTACTAATGCAACGATATAAAAATGCCATTATAAGACATGCTCAGCATGATTTAAGGCAGTGGTTCTCAAATCCAGGCCTCATGGCCCAGTGTCCTTCAGGTTTTTGATGTGTCCCTGATCCAACACACCTGAATCAAATGGCTGAATTACTTTCTCAGTATGTAGTCAAGTTCTCCAGAGTCCTGCTAATGACTTCTATATTTGACTCAGGTGTGTTGAAGCAGAGACACATCTAAAACCTGCAGGACACTGGGCCACGAGGCCTGGATTTGAGAACCACTGATTTAAGGTGTTGAGGAGGAACCTGTTATACTGTTATAGTGCATTCTATGAAGCAAGAAGTGCAGTGTTTCATGGAAAAGCCTAGATCATAAATAAGTAGAATGAAAATTTCTAATGCACTATATCAGTGTTTTTCAACCTTTTTTTGAGCCAAGGTACATTTTTTTCATTGAAAAAAAAAATCACGAGGCATACCACCAGCCAAAAATGTTTAAAAAATGATACTCTGTAACAATATAGTCATTCTTATCAAAGTGTCTTGAATAGGAATCAAATAAACACAAAGAAGAACTTTATCATATAATATATATCTTCTTTCAAATAAAAAGTGCACTTAACATGTCCACTTCAAAAACACAGCTTGAACATAACAAATGCCACAACAATGTGGTCTTATAGTAGAAAACTTCAGTGTTTTGCAAACTCTAATTCTGTCAAAAGCATTCTATTACAGGAATAACACAACACAACAATACATGAGATAGAAGCAAGCTCACAGCTAATGCCAGTTTAATACCATCATCATGCATAAGTCCCCCGTACAATGTTTTAATGGATGAAGGTTATCATTGTTAAGTTTAAAAATCATTGTGGTGAAGGAGTCGCTCTCATGCCTCCGCTAGTGACGATACTCCCTGGCCAATCAGTGGCATGTTGTACTCCGCGTCATATTTTTGTATCACCTCGGATCGCTTAGAACCTCGGGTGAGTGGGTACGGAAAAAGTGCACCGGAATGGAGATGCCGTCAAATCGAGTCGAGTCGACCCGCGGCAAGTCGTTCCGTATGGAAACGCGGCTTAATCCTCTTGTCTCTGTGTACAATGCAATTCGCTGCCTGCTGCTATCTAGTCTAGTGATATGGAGGAGTATTACATGAATATGCTCCCAGTCACTACTACAGCACAGACACTCATGGCATATTAGGTGAAACTGGATAATTTCCCACGCCACACCTGACGATCTCCCACGGCACACTAGTGTGCCGCGGCACAGTGGTTGAAAAACACTGCACTACATGTAGTTACTTTACTGCAGTAGAAAGTTCTCATTTAGCCTGAGAAAGAAAGACGGAACAATTTAGGCCCATTAGCACTCAGTCAGACTACAGTTCTCTCAAATCATCAACCAGATTCCTTCCTGTTGTCCATATCATTCCAGGGACTATGAACAGAGCGACATACACTATATGTTTATGAGCACATAGAGTTTCAATATTAAACTAAGCAGCAGTTGCTTGTTAAACTGAACCATGATTGTCCCTCGGCTGTTTGTCTTGGTCATAAAACAGATTTTCAGCGATGGTGCTGTAAGTAGGGGAATAGACTGCGTAACACATATGGAGGGCAGGGCAGCGGCATGGTGTTTAGCACCGTTGCCTCACAGTTCCTGGGTTCAAATCCACCATCCGACCCGGTCCTTTCTGTGTGGAGTTTGCATGTTCTCCCCGTGTCTGCGTGGGTTCTCTCCAGGTACTGGGGTTAAAGGTTAGGTTAACTGGTGATACTAAACTGACCAAAGGTGTGAACGTGAGTGTGAATGGTTGTCTGTCTCTCTGTGTTAGCCCTGTAACAGACTGGCCACCTGTCCAGGGTGTACCCCGCCTCTTGCCCCTCATCAGCTGGATTGACTTCAGCTGCGATGGGGCAGACAGTGATAGGTGTTGTTGTGGCTTATTTGTGTATTCCTCTGCCATTGTAGAAAGTCATGTTATCTGTTCACAGCATGTAACATGCATGATGAAAAAAGAAAAAAACCTATCTGGTGGTATTAGTTTCATTAGCACAGAATAAGAGCCAGAATGTGTATCACTATGTTTGCCCAGCTGCACAAACATTGTACCAAGCTTCTGAATGAGTCACAGAGTCTAACATAAAGTATGATACAGATGCTTCCTCCATGCTGGTTCAGCCTGGATTAGGTTTGTCATGGCTGTCGTATTAATGTGCAAACACAGTTTGTCCTAAGAGTGAGGTGCATCGCACGCATTATTGGAGAATTGTGTCTCTTCCTCTCTAGCACTGCGTTTCCTTGCTAATGCTTCTTGATGAGGCTTGGCAGCTGTATCAAGGAAATGTAACCTCAAAATAGATCTCACAGCGGCTGAGCAGCATTTCATCTAGTTGAAAGGACATGGGAGGAGGGAAAGGGCAGAAAGAGTTTAAAAGAGGAGGAGAGAGAGATTTATTTATTTACTTCATTCATCATGTTGTTGAAGCCCGTGACAGGTAGCAAATGAGAGATGGGAGGGAGTATTGACAGCATGCATACACAAATCCCACCAGGAAACTTTGAGAGCAAAAAAGAAGAAAAATGTTGAAATGAAAAGAGGATTTAGCCCCAGGCAGATATCCATCATTTATAGTGATTACTTGAACATGTCAGCTATTTTGCAGCTGTAAGTGATGGCTAATAATGTTAAGTAAAAAGTTTTTCCTTAAGTTTTCTTGTCGTGTTGTCTTCTTGTTCCTACATGATGTCGGTTTTTGTAATTTCCCCAAAATCTATCAGAGCATTTCCTCCTCACATTCTGCGTGCGTTATTTGCTTTCTGCGTCCCACTGGTATTAACTGTACCCTGATTCAGGCAGCAGGGAGCAGCAGTTATTATTTCTAGCTTATCATGAGATTACTCAGTGTAGCGATGCCAGATCCAGCTATTGGATGTCTTGTTTGATTTAATAAAAGATAGTCCTCGCAAGGCGAACAAGTCCATACGACCAGAGCGAGTCATGTTTCTTCCTGACCGCTGGCGGCCTCTTGAAAAAGGCATTATTGATATATGACAAGCCTGAAGCCCTCCATGCAATATAAGAGGCTTTTTTTTTTTTAACCAGTGAGGTCACATGTGAAGCTGGAGATGGAAAAATGTTTGATTGATTTTCTTAATATGAAGTATTTCATTCCAAGGTAATACAAGCAAAAGGCATTTATCGAAAAGGGCAACCTGACAAGTTGCAGATACGCTGAAAAGTCGGCTCTCCAAAACTCTATTTTATGTTTTGAAAAACACTCACCTTTAAGTCCATCATTCATTCAATCTTTTTAAATCTACATCACTTCTCAATGTTACCATTAACTCGTTTTAACAAGCACCTGCAGCAGGCAGGCGCTTTTAGTGAAAAAGCAAACAGAAGACGAGCACGCTTCATACTGGGATTAAACACCGGCTGAATGCTAATGTGACACTGAGTCTCCACCATGTGTCATTAACAACCGTAACATCTTTATGTAGCTGACAATTTGGCACTTTTTTTTTTAGCGCTGTTTACTGCACACAGTTCAATTCACTTTTATTTATATAGCACCAAATAGAAGGTCAGCCAAGTACTGCTCAGCTGTCTTTCATTTCTGTGGCTCACTGGCATTGGTAGACACCAGTCGCTCCAATATCAGATGCTGCTTCAGCAAAGAAATCAACAAGAGATCATGATCTGCTGAGGAGATGCATTCATTAACTGCCTGAAATGCAACAGTCATAAAAATGCATCAAACCCAAAAAGAAAATCTCTGAGCAGCACGTCTTCCTGTCGTGTTGGACTGAGAGCACACAGACTGACTGACTCTCCCATGTTGATGTAGAAATTATGTGTGTGTGTGGACCAGTGCTTTCTGGCTAGCATGCTGGATCAAAATACACAGACGTATCATAGCTGTAACTTCTTCACATTTTCTTTGAGTTTTACGAGTTTTTCCGCGCTATCAATTTTATTCATACTTTTAAAGAAGGTCTCAATTCAAAGATAGAAGCAGTATGGACTCTTGCATCTTTACAAAGATGTATGCATACCCAATGAATCCCCAATTTACACTGCGTATTGTTGCATTGTGTTCCAGCTTTAACGCAGAGCTTGCACCCACTCCAGGCAATGCATAAAAGTTCTGCCAGATGCACCACAGTGTAATTTCAGTGACATCCCCAAAGCAGTGCTAAAATATATGCCATGTCTACATGTCATGTTTTAGAGGGAGGCCAGAGCAAGCTCTTAGTCTGTATAGTAAAAAAAAAAATGGACCACTGTAATGTTTCCCAGTGGTTTTGGACTTTTCATCTTGAAGCGTTTTGTTTGTCCTCCTGTTGGATTTTAAGAGCTGGAAGACTGGGAGAGAGAATGGAGTGCTAAGTTATCAGGGTCCAGAGCACAAGCACAGGTACCTGCTAATTAGTGCTAAGGAACCCCATCACTGGAGGTGAGGCCTAGCAAACAGTGATAAGCTACAAATTCCTGTGTCCATGAAAGAAGCCAAGCTCCCAACTTGCTTTCCCAGTATTTACATTTTTTATTATCTCAAATGTTTTAAAGTTACCCCCTAAAGTTGTTATGAAGGGAGGAAACTACCCCTTCATAACAGGGTGTAATTTTTATGTGTGGGTCTGTAGGGACTGTCTTCCTTTTGGAGCCATGCTCAACAGGCCACCACAGGAACTGAATTTTTTGACACATGTGCCGGCTTAGGTTTTCAGCCCCAGAGGTTGCTGCTGTGTGAGCTGCACAGCAGAGGAGTGTGGGTAATCATATATAACAGCAGTAGAGAGCATCTGGTCAGTTTTGAAAATGAATGTTCTCGTGCAGACTGAACGTTCCACTTCTGAAACACACAAGGTGTGATTTACAGCTTTCTGCAGGATGGGCCAGAAGAGACGAGAGCTTTGTGCGGCACTGTTGTTTCACTGAGAGGCTCATAGCACAGCAGCACCAGCATCATACACATCTCTCATTGCTTTTTTTCCCCCCAACATTTACAGTGACATTTCTTATATACTTGGGTTTAATGTCAAAACCGAACTTTTAGATTTTTCATTTAGATTTGTTTAAGAAAGCATATCATTAAACCTTCAACCATGACTCACTGTAACTGTAAGTTATTCATGGCAATAGAATTATTACCTAAAGGTGACACATGGGTTGCCTCATCCCCTTGCTGTGTTATTATTAGGTATCTTCAACTAACTCCAGCAAGGTAAACCTGGAAACCTCTTCGTGTCATTTGTGGCTAAAGATTTTACTTTGAAAGTAATCAGTTGCTTTTCAAAATAAAATGTGAGGTGCACAGTATTTCCCCTACATCTTTTGCTATTTTTTTTTTCTTTTTACTAAAAATACGTATAACACACCGTCTGCTGAGTTTTGTCCAGGAGCAGACGAAGACTGTGGCAACTTTTTTCTCCCTTTGTGAGGTGCTGTTTGTTTGGCTCACTGGTTTCTTCAGCTATTTCAGAATTTTGTCAGAATGGAATGTCCCCATTACTGACTTTCAAAAACACCTCTGGGTTTCAAGAGCTCAGAGTCTGTTATGGCAACACTGTTTGTGGCTTACAGATCCTAATTGGCAAGGTACGATGCACAAAGTCTTCCACATCAGTGGTACAAATCTGTGCTGTCAGCGAAGGACATAGTAAACATATTGATATTAAACTTTTAATTTCAGACGTGAATCTCACTTTAGCAGATGGGTCACAGGCCATTTCCTCCTCTTACTTTGTCCATGCAGACAGAGCTTAGATGGCCAAGGAGAAGATGATTAAAGTGGGCTTAGTGAGGTAGATTTGCATTGCCTGATGTGATTGCATCACCTCAAAGGAAGCCTATTATTTGTGCAGTGGAGCAGAATAGCATGTAAAGGGAAATCACTGCCAATTGGCAAAATTTGTCGAGGGAACGGCTTCTAATTTCAGCCTGTAATGTAATTATTTCAGCACAGCCTTATCGGCACGTCCTCCCTGACTGAAAGGCAGACTGGTTAATGTTCCCTCTTGGCATTTCTGCGTGAGCTGGCTGTATTTGTCAAGTTCTTCACTTATGAATCTGTTATAGACGGAACGTGCAAGAGTGACTTTGGATCATTTGTAGCAGGTTCTTAAATGCCCTCAAAACCATTTGAGGTTTTCTCCCCACATTTGATTTGGAGGGAAAATAACCTTTACTTAGAAATAGATGCAGGTGAATGCCATTCTCATGTCTAATTTTATGAGTTGGGATCAGACAATTACTGAGCACTGGCAGAATAGTCTCAGCAGCTGTTGTAAACAGCATTTAAGGGAGACAATATTACCCAATCATCTGTGAACATAAAAAGGTATGAGATTGTACTAAAAACAAGCAGCTGTACAAATAACCTGTAAATACCAGAACTGCCCCATATACTGTTAATGCTCAGGTTTGGGTGCCTTTAAACTAAATTATATTTAATTAACAAAAACCTATTAAATTGATTTATGCACTGAGATGAGCACTTGGCTTTTTTTTCTTCACTCTGTGGTCCGAATCATCTCAGTTTGGTTAAAGCCAGGTGATCTGATCCAGATCAGCTCTTTGGTCAGAGTGTTTTGGCTCTCCATCTCTGTGGAAAAACAAACGATTGTTCCCACTGAGCACAAACTGGATGAGGGTGGCATCAATTAAAGGAGTTGTGCACTAAATCAGCTCTTTAATTTAGTAAGTAAATCTCGCGTCATCTGTTGAAAGCCATATGTATGCAAAAATTTATGGAGGTGCAAACAGGAGAAGGAAAAGAAATTATGAAAACAAAGAGGCTGCCCAGTGCCAGTCTGGCAGGGGGAGAGAGAGACACACACACACACACACACACACACACACACACACACTGAAAAAGCCTGGGTTTCATCCTCATCCTCTCCGGTGAAAAAACAGTCACCAATCAAGGTATCACCCCGTAGCAAACTGGAAGCTAGGCCAGTGAAGCAAAAGAACAGGATCAGCGCAGCATGTGGGTGGGCACAGCACCTATGTGAGAAATCAGAGCCAGCTCGCCTGGGGCCTTCACAGGGCTCTAATCTGAGGTGCTGCCAATCACCAGAGCTGGTAACTCTGTTGAACTTTCCTTCTGCAGCAGAGGGAACTCTTGCTCTTGCTTTCCTGGGGCAGTCCTCATTAGAGCCAGTTTCATCATAATGTTTGGAAGCTTCTTCAAGTCCAGTTTTTTTTTAAAAATGATCAAAGTTCTTGAAACTTTTTGGACTGATTGACATTCATGTTTTACAGTAATGAGGAACTTACTTCAGCTAGTCATTAATTAACTGTGAGGTTTAATGGATTGTGTTTAATATGCAATCCTGAAACAGACAAAAAGGACGGTTTGCTGTGTACCAACACAACTGCTGATACTGATGAAAACAAGATTCAGACAATCAACTTTGGTCAAGGCCCTGCTGTTAACTGAACACTGGTGGTTTAAAGGTATTGCCAGTAGTAGGGGAAAGTGGGGTGATTTGTGCCAGTGGGGAAGTTGTGCCACCCCCTGTTTCTAGCTGAAAAAGAAGAAGAAAAAAAATCAAAGTCCTGCAACGAGCCAAAGTGCAGACCTCACCCTGATTGAGCTGCTGTAGTGGGACCTTCAGCAAGCTTCAAACCTGCCTGCAAATCTGAACTGAAGCAATATTCAAAATTGGTCCACAATGATGTGCAAGGCTGGTAACGTCATACAGAACATCATTAATTCACGTTATTGCTGATAAAGATAACTCTAAAAACTACTGAATCATGAGGGGTGCTTAGGTTTTCACCTCGTCTGCCTCTGTGCCCTTCACTTCATTACTAACACCCCCTGGCAGGAATAAAACAAGTGGTGGTTGCGTATCATAAAAGTGTTCACATTCAAACATTAAATTCCACTCTTTATTCCCATGAATATTGTTTTCCAGTCTGATCTCTACAGTTTTAAATATTTATTCTTTGTAATTTGCAGCTGTTGCTTTTCCATTTACGTACTTCTCTATTACTGAAAAATATATTACTACATGTATAAGCGGAACTGGATGGATGGATCGAATTACCTATCTTAAATCAAAAACACAACACACTCTACTTTTCTTGATCCAATCAAATATTTTCCTGGAGCGCTCTGTTAGAATGATGCTCTCAAATGTACCCACAAATTCTGGGCACATGTTTTACCATGAACGCTAAAAATTGTGTTTTTTTATCTTTGTAGAATAAAAAAAAAATGTTAAGAAACCTCTCAAGTGGAAACAGGTGTTCATAGGAAAAAAAAAAAATGTTTTTATGCTTTCAGTGTGTAAAAAAAAAAAAAAAAATGTTCTCATGAGCTTTAAACAGGCATCCATTATTCACATCTGCTGGGGGATTTCTTGTCTCTGTGCTTGTAGTCCTCTTCAGTCTGCAGGCCCATAATAATTTGCTGGTCACTCATTGTGCCAAACATGGAGTCTAAATTAAATTTGTTTTTCGGTATAATGCACTTGTGGTTAATTATCAGTTCTGGCGAGCAGAGAGTGAGAAAAGTCTGCAGTTTACATAAGTTTATGCTTCTGGAATGTTGAATTATGTTTGATCTTAAGGCGGAGCACCAATGAAGTTCTTCGGGCTCCCAGGATAGAAGCAATAAAAAAAGAAAAATCATCTGAAGAATACATGCCTGCAAGGAAAGCAGAAACATTGATAGTGCTTGGGAACGTTTCTGTATCCAACTTGGAATCTGTGCGTTGGATTTGAGAATTTCTTCAGTGAGCCTGCTGCATCCTCTGAAAAGTCAGAATAAGCATTAAAATTACTAATTCTATGAATGCTCCTGTCATGTCTCATTTTCAGTCTCCTGCTTTTACTTTTGCCCTGTAACCACAATCTGATACTCATAGCTTGGGATAGAACAAGGACCTTAATTGCACAGTAAAGCCTTTGTAGACCTATTTCTGTACGAAATAATTGCATGAGCTTGAAATCCCCTTAGGGTCCTTTGTTTGACATTAGCCTAGTATGTAAATCCATTTTAATCAAGTTCCCGTGGACTTTTTGCTTTAATGTAAGCGTGCCATCTGAAATGTTCATGCTGAGAGAAATATATTTTTCTTCACAAAGTGAAAGAGTCCTTCTTTGAACTTGCTTCAGATACAACACAAGATATTTTTGCAGGAAGTACAATTAGAGCAGTAATTCACAGGCAGTCAGATGTATTCAGGCTAACTGCTGGTGTTGCCACACAGTGCAGGGAAACTGGAATAGCACAACTAGCACAAAACAATTTAATTTAAAGTGTATAGTCACATGCTTTTGCTATGAATGTGGTTCGTGCAATTTTGAGCTTCCATTTAGATGTTAGATTCAACTCATTGTCACACAACGAAATGATGGTTTGCAACACTATTGCATTTCTTCTGTTTGGTAGAAAATGGCAGTGAAAGTTCACAGCCATGACTGGTTCACATCACCTTCAATACAATAACTGTGTCAAGTATGTATGGTTAGAGGCATACATAAAGGCTGGCACTCTCTGATTGTCATAGTTGGCAGTGTGTCAGTCAGGTTGTGGACCCAAATATGCAATTCTGGAGACTGACTTAAACTTACTTGTCACAAAACAAAAGAAACCAAGGAAAGGCTCTACATGAGCAAATAATCTGACGAGGACATTCCATAAACTTCAGAACAATTCAGTACACTGCCTAGAAGCGAACGAGGGATAACACACCAAGAAACTGAGGGCTTAAATGCACACATAAGGTAATTAGAGAGAGAGGACACAGCTGGGGAAAACAAGACACAGGTGAACAGAATCAAAGTAACAAGACAAGGAGACGCAAAACTGAACACAATGCATGCGGGACAAGAGCTCCCAAAATATCAGTCCACAAAGCAATGGGTGATGTTACCATGGCTGTGTCTATTTTTTGTATGCAGTGTATGTGGTAACATGCATACACTACATGTAATAGTTCAGCTGTGTGTCACTTTTAACACTATTTTAAATGATGTAGTCTAAATCTTTTTTTTTTTATCTATTAATAGGGTAGCAAGTAGGACGATACAATTTGATAACTAAACTAAAACCAAATGAGTGATTTGAATGAACATGTGATAAATAAGTGGAAGTAATGAGAAAAAAAAGTTTAAAATATCTCACTGTCACCTCTCACAAAGTATCAGAATGACCACAAACATATAAGCAACATTACACACACTTCCACTCAGCTGAAATGAACACATTTAGCACATTGTTGAAGCACTCGAGTCCTTCTGATTGGGGATGTGTGCATACATCAGAGTAACGAGTTAGAATTTACTGAGGTTTCTAAAGCAGCTTTTTGTTTTCAAGGACAGATTCTGAAAGTTTATCTTCTGTCTCTGGTTTTGAATTGCCTTCAAGTCCAATAAGCCTGTGCAAAGTACATTTCAGTAATGCTCTTTCATCATAATAAGCCCATGATTTGTGGTGGCAGTGGGGATGGTATGCTCCGTGACTTGTCCTTGTTTCACGTGTGCAATTTAAATGACATTTATAGAGAGGAAGAAAATCCAATTAAAATGCACTTATTCATTAATACACTTTAATCTGTTACTGCCCTAACATGTGACATTTATGTCAAAAAAAGAAGCAACTGTTTTTCTTTTTCTTTTTTTTTTCAAATATAATATTAGCCCGTCTCCCTCTGGTTGTAAAATGACTCATCATCACCTGGAGGTGCAATTAAAGCACCACATATTTTAGCTAAGCTCGAGGTTTATTGTAACCTGGGTTTAGGTGGTGCTCTGGGAACAGATATACTAGGCAATAAACAGTAATATACAATATAATGATGTGTTATTTCCTCTTGACATACAATCAACAGCAGCTTGTATTTCAGCCCCAGGTAAGAAAGCTGTTTCACATCCTCCTGTATCAGTGCTGACAACCGTTTCAGTTTCAAACATATCAGTAGGTGGGTTTGGGCAAAAAAAAATTGACCTCTTCATTTTCTAATTCTGTTTGAGGTGATAGAATTTTATCTAGTTTTTTAGCCATAATCCATCATCAGACATCAGAGAGAGCTTCTTATTCTCCAGCCCCTAAGGACAGTGAAGTTGCAAAGACAATACTGAGACCAATAATGAAATGCACCAGGTGGTTATAAACTTAGCACAGAAAGTAAGCAAATTTGTGTTTGGTCAATTATTTCTTTGTTGTAACAATGCTTCTTGGTAATAAATCTTATACCATTGGAAAGCCTGTTTATTTCCTCTTAAATGGTGCCACATTTGTAAGGAAAATGTATTTTTGGGTGGAGCAGTGGAGTTGAGTATTGAGGATTGTGCCCATGAAAAACAAGCCAAAGAGCTTATTCAGCTATTGACTTTTGTTTTGAGCTTCTGTTACCCCAGCTGCTGGTAATAAGGCTTGTGATCATTGGAAGCAATCTCAATGCAGAGCGATACTGAGATGAGATTCTGTAACCAGTGGCAATCCCATATCTCCACAGTGTGGAATCGAAGTCTATCCTCCAAGACGACAACACTCGCCCCCACAGAGCGGGGTTTATCAGAGACTACCTCCAGAATTTGGGAGTGGAGAGGATGGAACGGCCTGCCTGCAGTCCTGACCTCAACCCCACTGAGCACTTGTGGGACCAGCTTGGGCGTGCTGTTCATGCCAGAGTGACCAACACAATTGCATTGGCTGACTTGTGACAAATACTGGTTGGAGAATGGGATGCAGTGTGTGGCCGAGCTGGTGACCAACAAGAGGAGGATTTATTACCAAGGAACATTGTTACAACACAGAAATAATCGGCCAAACACAAATTTCCTTACTTTTTGCCAAGTTTAGTTTCCTGCAGAGGGGTTTCACATTAAAGCCAGCAGGTTTTGTAGCTCTGACCCTGATAAATGACCACATATTTCAATCTGTGTAAGCCTGTGCTTAGATCTCTTCTCTCTTATTCACAGCCAACAGGACCTTCCTTTGTCAAATGATGACTTCGACTGATTCATAAAATAATTGATCTGAAGGTGAACTCACCATGGATATGATGTAAACTGTTGGCTGCTTTAAAGTGATTATCTGAACTTTTGTGAACATATTGTGGTATTAAAGCAAATATAATAACCTGTTAATGTGACTATAAACACCCTGGCTCAAAGCTCCATCCATCCATCCATGCATCCATTTTTTCCGCTTATCCAATTCTGGGTCGCAGGGGGGCTGGAGCCTCTCCGAGCTGCCATATGGCAAGAAGCAGGGTACACCCTGGACAGGTCCATATCTGCTGCAGAGCTTCAAAGCTTTATTATTTGCTAAATTATTCATGCTGAATCTTCATTACCAAAGTCACATTTTTAGGTCACAAATTCAACAACTTGTGACTTTACAACATACCTGAGCTGCACTTTGAGCCAAGCTGGATCTGACAGGACGAACTGGTTTTGAGTGAACTTTTATCCAAGTCCTTTGCAGAGAGTGGTGTTGCCCTCTCAAGCACACAGGACTCTGTCTCCAGTTCAGCAACTTTATTCCCAGTTCTGTTTATTATTTTCCACAGACTAACATAAGTGTGAATGCAAAAACCATGCCCACGAGGGGTCACTCCATTCACCAATCTGCTCTAGCTGATGACATCATATACTGAACTCTGAACTGTTGGTACCAACATTAATCAGAGCAACATTTAGAATAACAGCAAAAGACAAAAATTTACCTTTGAACTGTTTAAATTTGTTACTCCCAGCTAAATTATGCAAAGTACAAATTATATGACAATAGGTGTATCCAGGTTGTAACAGTGGCAGCAGGAAAATGAAAAGGAATGATGGTTTTGAAGACTGAAACCTCATCCCAGTGAACACCCACAGATGTTGAGCAACTAGCTCTAGTTTTTAGTTTTAGTTTTTAATTGCTCACTTTAGATAAGAACACTTCAGATAACTGTATTTGAATCCCTAACTCAAAAGCACTCGCTTAATGTTTAGCAGCCGACAAAGTCCCTACAGGGGAAGTTGCTCGATTATGTAGACAATACACAAAATATTAAAAATAGACTAAGCCACGTGCGATGCCATCCATTTGAAGCCTCAAGCTGAGGTGGTTGCTATAATGGTGGTTTGAAACTGGACATGATGAATGAGAGATGGATTTGGGTTACTCATTAAGTGGGTCCACATTAAAGGATACCCTGCTCAGACCATAGACTAAATGAACATCATGCTGTAATAAATAAGACTTGAAGTGGTCATAAACTCAACAGGAAACTGTTTTCTGAGGTCATAGACTGCGTGAGCAGTAGAGTCATTTTCTCATAGATTTCTATAAAATTGGGTGTCTTTCTGGAACTAGAGGAGTCGCCCCCTGCTGGCCATTAGAAGGAAAGCAGCGAAAAGTTGCTTTTTGCTCATCTTGGTGATTGTCCCAGCGCTGTATGTTGTGCCTGAAACATCAAAAATAGCTACACAAGCAACTAAGGTGGGAAAGTTCAGTATATTAAAAACAAAAAAATCCAAATTGAAGCAGATTTAGTAAATTAATGTAGACATGTATGATTTAAATGAAACATTTCACTTAAAAATCTGTCACTTCTGAATGGATACTTGGATTCACTCCATATATTTGAGTCAACCACATTAATGAGTTTGTCAAGTTCTACTGTAATACACTTACCCATCCCCTATTTAGCCCATAATTAGTCTCGCACTCTGCACTATTGCACACATAAATCTGGAAACATGCTATACATGTTGTTGCTGTTATATGTTATATGTAAGTTATATGTACATATACAAGTATATGTACATATAATTGGCCAATAAGGCTGATTCTAAACTTGTAAAATAAACAAAGATCATTTTTGTTTTGCAAAATATCACTTCAGCATTTATTTCATTTTGTAAACCTTCTGTAAACAAACATTTCAAATTATATTATTGTTATGTATTTTCTATGTATTAACATGAATTATACACATAAAATCTAGAACCCATATTAATCTCCAAGCATTTCCAGACAGTCCTTGAGAACAAAGCGCATTGTCATCCTTTCATCTGCTGGTGTTCTTCTGACACATTGTTCCAAGGGAGAAATATTGAGGTCATGATATCGTGGGAAAATTAGCATATAGGAAATTCCATCAGAGCTTTTCTGCAGATTTGACCATGTGACATTTACTTTCTTCATTCTTACACCTTCCACACAGAGGTTAGGAGACCACAGAGGCACTGTTTCCCTGAAAGGAGTGAGTAATGTGTCTGCATGATTAGGCTCACAGACAGGCACATTCTTGTCCACTGACACCCCATACATGTGAACAAATGCACAACAAAGAAACCGGCACACTGGCTAAGTAACAAGACTGTGGACTCATGTGTTACAAGTGATTCACTCCAATTTTCTGCCTTCAGGGCCCATTTTCTAAAAGCAAGAGCATATCTGCCAATGGCTTAAGATAACTCAGCTTTTATTTTCCCAGCGTGGGTTCTTTTGTTTCAGGAGCCTTAGGAGTGAATATCATTATCACAACTGAATGGGCGTCTCTTTATTGCATCTTCACTACACTTAATCCTACTGTTTGTTTGTGTGTTCTCCAAAGTAAGTCAACAAATGCATTGTATTACAGACGGTGAAGCATCGTCTACTGTAAGTTAGAAGAAGAAGCTAATCTATAAAAACACACTGAATGTAGTTCTTCTGAAATATGAGGCTTAATAATATTGCTGAGATTATAATGTGTATATGTGCAAATACAATAGTGGAACATGTTGATTAAAGTAAAGCCACAGAACTGAAATCTTTGATTAAGTTCAACAGAATGATGAAGAAGTTTAAGGAAGCGGTGTGCCACTGGGGCTGGAATATCATCCAGCAGACTTAGTCAGACTTAGTCCTTCATCACTGGGGAAACTACTTTGGAAACAAAGCAGTGTAAGTATAGTTTCCCACTGTTTCAGACTGGATGAAATTGAACACCAGCAAGGCTGCCCACTGGAAGAAGTGAGTGTGGTTAAGTAAAGCCACAGAGAAAAAATGTAATAAAATTAAGCAACATGACATTATTTAAAAAAAAAAATTAGTCACAGGCCAGCTGAACATGCTGCTTAACTGAGGTTTTATTTTATTTTTGATGTTGTTATTGAAACCCCACTTATAATATGAACATGCAATAATGTCAGCTTTAGCTTTTATTTTGTAATCAGAGGCCATCGACCCTTCTGAAACCAAGGTTGAGGCGGGTGTATTGCACCATGCGGGATTACTCAGCCAGGCAACTTCTAAAACAGCATGCAACAACTTCTTTATTAATAAAGGTCAAACGTGTGGGCATGCCTTAACAACAGCGAGAATGAAAGAAAACAAGGGGTGGAGTTGGCAAAAGATGGTTCCATTACAACAGAGAACCAACTGCAAAGCATGAAAGAAGTTTTATGGGAAAAAATAGTTTTACAATTAAACCACACAAAAATGGTAAATAAGAAATTTAATGACTAATTTCTGACTTCTGATTTTTTTTAATTTTTTTTTTTATAGGAATTGGTCCATTGGTGCAGCAAGGGTTAAAAAAAAAAGAAGCATTTATTTGTTATTATCCATCATCCACCTGGCCCTTACTCATTTCTTAATAACATTTACATTTACTTTAATGGATTACACACCAAGTTTCATTACATTTCTTTCTGAAAGTGCTGTAACTAAGTTTAATTCCTTCTTATTATGCTCTTCGGTGCCATGTGCCAACACAGTGCAGAGCAGCTACCTACACTCCAGTGCAGCTAGTGAGGCAGATTATGTCCTCAACAGTTTTACTTCCTCACTGCGTACAACTCTGGCTCCTCTAAAAAGGAAAGCCTCAACTCAGAAGAGCCTGACTCCATGGTATAACTGACAAATGCGCAGCTTAAAGCAGATAACCCGTAAGCTGTAAGATCTTCATTTACCCTGGAAAGTTTGTTGCTCTATTAAAAAAAAAAAAAGCCCGTCTTAAAACTAGGACATCTTACTGTTCAACATTGATTCAAGAAAACAACCCCAGACAGAGCTCTGCTGGGCCCAGTATTCTCAAAATTTCGACTTATTTTCTCAAAATATTGATTTATTAAGTTTTTTATTAATGCTGATTTATTAAATTTCGATTTACAGATGGCTTCCATAGCCTCTGCTGTGTCTTAACGCTAGAGTTGGGATATTGATAAGTCTGTTAACTCGCACAGTCAGCATTTTTGCCGGCTTTCGTTCCTGACTTTAAATAGGTTAAACTTCAGTATGGCAGTAGCTCTTTTTCTAGTTTTACTGACCAAAATGCTTAATGTGCACAAACATTCATACAACTCTGTGACAATGCTTTGCCTCTCTCTCTCTCACACACACACACACACACACACACACACAAACACATACACACACACATTCACGTCAGAGCTGTGTTAGTTTCAGTCTGTATTATGTTTAATCTCTTTATTTTTCCTCCTGGAATAGTTTTATCTTCCTTTGCACCGTTGCCAGTAGACTTATCCATTATTGTGACTGGTTAGATGCTGCCAGCCCTACACCTTTCATGTGAACATGCAGGGGAAACCCTGTGTTAATATGTTGAGTTGACAACCAGCTTCATGTGACACTTATTGCTGATGTCAGGGTAAGTGAATCCAGACAATGACAAGATACCCTGGGTAAGCTGAACTCGCTCCATAGCACCGGGCTCAGAGGATAAATAATAAGAGTGAGGGTGGATCTGTAAAAACAAATAAAATGGGGACAACACAAACACACTCCTACAGTAGCTGATAAGGGAAAATGAAGCAGGAATGAAAGCGGACAAGTGAGTACTTTTATGTAACACGTCAATCTTTCAATCTATATTGATTTGAAAATGCAGCTTTGAAGTAAGTAAAGTAAAAAAAAATGAGAATTTGCTACATTTAAGAATAATTAATAGAGATTCATTGGAATCACATGTACACCGTGTTTTAAATCTATGTGACTACACAATGTGAAACTTAGACATTGGCCTATGAAAAATGAAATCGTCATAGTTTACTCGGGGTGTGTTACTATCACTGAGTCATACATTTAATAACATCTTCATTGAAATGTCATCCTCGAATATCTCAGTTTATATTATTTTTATCATTTTATTGTCAAATTAAAAAAAAAAACTGCCTTGCTCTTTCCCCATTTTGCATCACACACATAAAGTTCACTCCGGGGAGCTGACCGAGTACGACCACGATCCTGCTGTGGGCTGTTTATGGCCTCCATGAGAGCAACTGCGGGGTTAGGATACTGGCTCGATGACACCGCAGCGCGCCTTCAGGGAGAGGAAACAAATATTAACGTTCCCTGCACAGATTTTTCCAGCTGTTCTGGGGACTTGAACTGTGACCTGCTGTCAAACTCTTGTCCGGAAAGAGTTTATTTTGGCAACTGGAGAAAGCTCATAAAGTTTCAGTGTGGCCATTATTTTTGGAGCAATGCCAATTTGCTGCTTTCTTTTTTGATAGCACCCAGAGTTTGTGTTTGTCTTTTGAATACTGATATAATTCAGTGAATATTTATAACATATATTTATTAAAAGCCCAACTCTCTAATCAAGCTTTTGTGTAGTTGTGTAAACTGTATATGGTTGTGGGTTTAAAGTAAATGTCTTCTGTGCACATCCAAATTATTTATTAACGCTGACTCTCAGGCACATACACTGAATCATTCTTTTCAGTCATTTCCTGGTTAAAAATTTCCTAAAACAAAGAAAAGCCAGAGAAAGACTCACACAGCATCAGCTGTGTTGTACCTTTGTTGTCTCACAGTTTCAAACTCTTTACTCACACTTATCTTATCAACACAATTACACAGGTTGCCACCACATTTAAACAAAAGCTGTAGGTGTTTTCAGTGTTTAATGTTGTGATGGGGCATGTTTGAACCTGAATCACAATCTCTTCCTAAAACTAACGTAAGCAGTTTTACAGTGTAAACTTAATCTAAAGTTCATTTAGTGCCTAAAAACAACCAAGAAGAAAAAAAAGCATAAAGGAAACAAATCAGTGAATAGACAAGTTAAAATGAAGCAAAATAAATCACACAGCATGAAGCTCCCAAGCAAGATACAAAGTGTGATCTCCTGGCTGACAAACATCCTCCACTGACACCTCACTGTCCCCCTAATGTGGATTTGATCACTTCTTAAAAGAGGATCATTCCTCTGTATCCAGTATTGCCATGCCTGGTGCTTCAAGACACTCATGCCAAAGGACACCTTGTGCTTATCTATAATGGCCCTGATGTGTAAAACATAACAAAGAGAAAAATGCACAATAACGTTTCAGAAAACACCGAGACATTTTAGAAAACCCATCATTTTTCACTTTGTTTGAAAGGTCGCAGAAACATTTTTCTTTTTTTGTTGTTTTGGTTATTTTCTCTTTCTTTACTACTCTGAGCAGCGTCTTTTTAAGGGATAGAGGAGGAGATTCGAGTATTTTAAAAAAAGACATAAAATTCAAAGACCACTAACTGCAGAAAAAAAATGTGGTTGAGATGTTTCCACTTCACAGTAGCTGCATGTGGTCCTGTGATGGGGTATGAAGCTATCGGCGAGCAGGCAGAACTCTGCCATCATAATGTCGCCCTTCCCCTCAATCCTTCCAAATGCTTTCATGGTCTAAGGGAACATTTTAATGTTATCACAAATTTAATGCATATCAAATAACATCTTACAGATCTCTCTCTCTCTTTTTGTAAATAAATAAACAAAATCCAGTATGCTACCATTCTCCTCTTCCATCTTTCACAACTCAGTTTCAAATTCATCCAGTATAGAAACAGGAAATGTCACTGACCTGTAACCAGGGCCTTTCAAAAACAGAAAATGTTTCTGGTTGTTCCTCAGGTCCGTTTTACTGAGACAAAAAGGATCAAACTTCTTCAGTTGTGCCAAAATAAAACCCCCAGCAGTCCAAGTTATTGTAGCCTTTAAACGGGCTATCATTCGAAATATTATTTAAAAAATATATCCTAAAACAAAACGGGGTTTTAAGTGTGTACAGCACAGGAGAAACATCTTTAAAATCTCCACCAAAGTGCTTTGTGTGACAGTCAAGGTACGGATTTTTATTGTGGTCGACCCCCAACTGTGAATCAAATCCTCAGCCTTGGCAGCAGTACAGCTATCTGCATGCAACAAAGTGTGCTATTGTGCGTACATCCACTGGGGGTATTTAATACGGAGTAATGAATTCATTCAAGTTATGAACGTTTGGATGCTTGCAGACTGTAATTTCAGCACATATGTGCGAACACGAAGCTCAATTACAGCATGTGTCGCCAGCTGTGGCCTGAAGGAGCTGAAAAAAGGTTTCAGAATCTCTCCAAAGGCCATAACTCAGGTATGCATTTCCTGAATGACACGGAAAGCGGAGTCTGTGCACTTCAGATGGAAATTTCTCATCAGAGTGATATGAATCGGTGCAGAGCGCTGAGGGGCTGGAAAGACGCAACCTGGGGGTTTAGATTGATGCAAGTTCGTCTCTCTCCCGAGAGGGGGTGGTGGGTTTGGTCTGCCCAACCCTATTATTATTATTATTATTCATATATTTACGTCCTACTGTCTACTTGGGAAAAATGATAAGAGAAAACGTTCCATTTAATTTCTCTGTAAGTGTCATGAATAAGATTGGACATTTTATTTCCTTCTATCGATGTATCCCAGGAAATTATCGGGAAAGTGTTATCAAACGGAAGTACGCACCCACCCACCCACACAGACACAAACGCACGCGCGCGCACGCACGCTTCAGCACTTTAAGTTGTTGAAGTTTTCCTCTGAACTTTACATTCCGTGCGGACCAGCCCCCCCGTTCAGCAGCATGCCTCTCTCCAACAAGTGGTGGATTTTGTGCGCAGTTTCGATCTCCTTTCTAACCCGTTTTGGGTCTTGCAGAAAAGGTAAGACGAATAAAATTATATATGTATGTATTTCATTATTTTTTAAACTAGGTTCCCCTAGTTCACAACTCGGTCAACGACCGTGCTGTGGAGGAAAGTTTTCCTCGCTAAAGCCGTGCGTAAAAAAGAACTACACCCAGAGTTCGTCCATACTCACTTCATTATATCAACTTAGTTATATTCTCGCTGAAATGTTGCATGAATTTGTTATTCATTGCTGCTAATTGTTTATAGTAGCTATATTCCTGTACTATTGGATATTCATAAAGAAGCTTAAATATTAGGAATTACGCGTAAAATGTCAGACGGGAGACTTGCGCTCAATAGAAACTCCTTTATTTTGCAGTTTTGCTCGATAAGTTTTAAAGCAGCATCACGTGCAAAGATCCACAAACTGTTGAGACGTGACCCCATACCCTAATCAATATGTTTACTGCGGTCATGGCAACAACTTTTGTTTTGATGTGTTGGAGACTTTTTTAGTTCTGATTAGTTGCGGCGTCAGGATAGGCCAAAGTCCAGAACTAATGCAGTTCTCTCATACTGGCCGCGACTCACACCTGAACCGCTTGGCACCTCCTCCTGTCCTGTCATGTCGCAACAGCAGCCTTGCGGGCTATAATGAGACCGATGGGATTGGATGTCAGATAACCAACAAGCTGTGAAAGGCCTGAGAAGAGGCAGGTCTGGTCCAAAGGGGTGAAGAAACTGTAGCCCAGTACTCTGCTTCCACTTCTCCTTTCCTGCAAGCAAATATCGGTTTATTAATGGAAGCTGTGTAGTTGATAGGGAAGTCCGGAAAGGTCATTCTGCAACATCTGACCTACAGCATTTATGTTGTAGGTCAGATACTAGCTGAAGGCAGTGGATAGTTTTTGGTGAACTGTAACATTCACTGTATGTCTTTAATGTCAGAGTCTGCCTTTTTCTTATCTGTCAAAGACACACAGCTTGTTTGTTTATTTGTTTTTTTATCATTTCCCAGCCTGAAAAGGACATTTTAAGGCTATAATTAGAATTCTTAAGTTGGAAACCTTCTTATGTTGACAAACTCGACATTTAGATATTATATTTAATTTTAAAATATTTTCCTGTCTTCTTGCAAAATTTACATTTGGGTGGAACCCATGGAACAGTTTGCTGAAGAGGACTGTCAGAGAAACTAACGGTCACAAATTATTTTTCAGATGAAAACAAATGATGAACATTTTCTTTGGAAAGATTCATTAAGAACCAACAATGTTAGACTGCTCTTCAGGCTTGGCTGCCTTGTGGTCACTTTGGCCAGGGCTGGATGAAGCCCCATGTGGGCCCTGGGGCAACCTGTGGACCCCTTTTAATTCCTCTGATACCCCTCTGTGCACTGTCCAAGTATCCTGTTGTGTTTAATTAAGTATTACTTACATGACAGTATGCATTCTAATATTCAGAAACTGAAAACTAAGCACTATTCCTGCACTATAATCTATTAAATAACAGTTTGAGGCTGTACTATACAAATACCTGTATGCTATCAAGACTACATTAAGATAAATTCTGATTGAGATCAGGTGTGATGTGTGAAAACTGCTTTGTACTTGTCAGTAGTCTAGCTGCTGAGTATGGAGCAAGTCTGTAGCTTGACTACAAAGAGTCACTCAAAAAAACAAAACAAAACAAAAACGCAGGATGATAATTGCATTTACACAGTTTTATTAGCCACAGTCAAAAGTTACTCCCAGATTTTTGACGGTTGACATATTTTGACTGGCTGGAAATATATTATTTTAGATATTTTAGTTGGAAATATGTTCATGGCCTGTACTAATTTATTACGCTTCAATTTTTGAAGTTTATGGGACATCCGGTCATTTATATAATCAAATATATAGTGGAACTGGGTTGCCAATCCCCATGGGTCTGACTGAGAGATACAGTCATGTATTATCTGCATATAAATGGAAAGCTACTTTAAATTACATTGCAAGGGGCCAAGGTTAGACAGAGTTTTTAACTCCAGAGTTAAAAAAAAAAAAAAAAAAAAAGAATCTGTAACCTGAATGATATAATCAGAACAAAAATGCCACTGCTGTGTTCCCAAGTAACCGAAAAGCCATAATTTTTCTAATACAAGAGAATATATTTCCCTCAAATAGTAATCAAAAAGGTCATTTTCACTTGTACAGAAACACATTTTTGAGGCAAGGCTTGTTTTTTTCTAGAAATATTTTTGGTATTTTAATCTTTATTGGCTAGGATAGTGGATAGGACAGAAAAGCAGAGAATGTGGGGGGGGATTGACACACAGGAAATGGTCTGGGGTGAGCTCAAATAAGGCCCCCACAATAGCTATAGGTCACACTGCTTAACCAGGACTGCTGTAACAGCAGCCTAGGCTTGTTTGGTTTTCACCACATTTGCATCTAAGAGGCACCATTTATTGATGGTTACCATTGCATATATACGTATTTTTAACTATAAGGCAAAAACTTCAAAAATACTGCATCCTTGAATATTTTTAAAAAGGCATAATACAGTCAATGTTATAGCAGACATGACCGGGGGCAGTTTTATTTTTCAGCCAACCAGCAGAATGAGAATGCAAGTCGTCAGTAAATACAGAGAGGCAATTTGTGTCTAATGCATTATAGTGGCCTTCAACAATGTTTTGCTCACAGAAGAACATTAGCTTTTACTATTTGCATATCATTTAGGTGCTCTTGAGAGGTAATACAATAAGGGATTCACTGAGCCTGTTTGGGACTAAACATCAGTATCATTGGAGCACGGTCCTGGTCGCATCACTAATCGTCTCATGGAGGCGTAAACACTGTCTCATTAATTTGTAGAGAAATTTAATTAGAAGCTCACTTGCTGTTTGAAGTGGTCCTTTTATTAGAGAGCCTCAGGCCATAGAAAACAGTGTAGCATGTGCAATTTTAATTAGCGTTTGCAGTAAGGAGCAGACTTCAGAAAAGTATGAGGCTTAGAACGTCACTAGACATTTTACCACAAGATGACTTCACCTATAACTGGAAAGTCTTCTCTGCACTGGCTACTATTAGCTATAGCCTAATGTTTCCCGCTATTAGCCAGAATGCATTGACAGTTTTGTTAACAAAGAAGGGTTAGCCTTGTCTCAACATGAAACTCACTCTAAAGCAGTTCTGCTGCAACATTACCAGCAGCGTTTCCTGAGGGCCGTTATCAGCATTAAAATGCAGACTTTCAATGAAAGAAAAAGGTGTGAAACTTCTCTTATTGATGCAATTCATTGTTCTCTCTCTGTTCTCTGTGCACATACCCACTCCTACCTTTTAATTCTAACTTTAATTGTTTGTTTTTATGCATATCTTTAACATAGATTAATTTTTGCCATCTTTTTTGCCTAATTATTTCTTCTTTATTTAAACAGCTGACCATCATGGCATATATTGTCCCCAAAGTTGTGACTTAACTCGGCTGTGAGACTTGATGTCTAACTGCTTTCGGAGCGTAAAGCCAAAAAACCCAAAAAGCTCAGGGAACATGACTGTTTGACCTGCAGATATTGAAGAAAGACATTGCAAAGTTTCATTAACTCATAAGGTGCAGCAATACATGAATAAAAACAATATAAAAAGGGATGCTCAGAACATCTCCATGGCCTCCTACAAATGTGAAGCTGCACCTGCTAGCACCAGACTAGAAAGGGATGGAGCTCAAAAGTTCAGATTTGGAAAACAGAGCGCTCTGAGATGCACTGTAAGAATATTATGGACTGGGATGTATATACTACTTTTCTAGGTTCACCGATAACCTAAAGCCACCTTCTCTGATGGAGTGAAGTCCCCGTAAAGATGTGGGCACAACAGCCTCTGATTCCTGTGGCTGGGTCTTATTTCATCCATTTTATTTTCCTGTGATGTTTCCTGTAGGCTGGGCAGAGGAACAGCTTTAGGTCCAAGCTGACTTAGCTTAATTCTTATCCCTCTCTTTCTGGGTCGATCATTCTGCCTGCAGTGATTTTTGGACTGGCTCCTCTGGCTGGCTGGTCAGAGGATGCAGAGGTCAGAGATGGTCTCAAAGTCACATAATCCAATCTCTGAGCAAAATTGTAGGGGCACCACCAGCCACTGTATTCACTATATCTACAGTTTTTGAGTTAATAACTTTAATGATGCCTACAGAACACTACAAAAGATGCCTTTTTCTATTTCTTTTCTTCTTTTTTTTTTAAATCATTAAAGCCCTTTCAGCACTGAGAGGGAAGCATTAGCCTTTCAAGCAGAAAAAGACTCAAGATTAGACTCTGTCCTGACCTGATATGGATTTACTCTCTGTAACACAATTTGGACTTTATCTAAAAGACTTGAGGATAGAAGTGAACTAGTCTTAACGACTTGCAACTTTTACTTGAGCATGCTCCGAGATATTACTTGGATGCTCACCTTATCCCTAGCATTCTTCACACCAGCCCTCTGCATGTCGTCCTTCACTACATCCATTAACCTCTTCTGTGGCCTCCATCTTTTCTCTCTCATTTTACAAGTCATAGCCCCTATATTTAAAGTCCCTACTCTCACCTCTATGGTCAAACCTTTCCCCCTGCTGTCTCTGAGCAAGCCTTCCCCCCTCCTCCTCCTTTGTCTTTGCCCAGCAGTAGCATAGTTTCCACCAGCAACCTGTTGGTCAACAGCACCGGTTGCTGTTAACAAGATGATCTGGCAACACTTTTACGCCAGGTGTGTTTCCTGATGGAAACCTCCCCATTTACCTGAGCTTGGGACCAGTGGTCACAGTACACTGGCCTGTGCCCCCCTGTGGCTGGGTTCCCAAAAGACCCGCTACATTGCTTAAAAATGAGCCCAAAGATTTTAATCAGCTGTAACTTGAATTTCTTGACTGGGTTGAGGCATGTTGTCTACCATATTTCCAATAATACATTAAATTGTCCCAGCATGTTATTGTGATGACATATTTAAAGAGGTATGCTTTTGTGGTGTTTTCTGTAGGGTGCATGGTTTAAATAATAATGGTCATTAGTGGAAATGAGCTGTGTGAGTCATAATAACTGGAATTTGTAACAAGATCATTGTGAGCCCGTTATTCACAACCCTTAAGTGTCTTTCCAGTTTTGTTACTTCAGCTCCCTGAGCATCGCTGCCCTGTATGACACCAAATACATAAATATGTGGCAATATGCTGAAATAGAAGCAGATTTAATTAAATACAATTGTTTCATGTGGCCTACATCCCCAGCTTTCGCCCACCACAACATCACATCAAGTTACTGTAAGTCTCAGAGGCAACGTGTTAAATTCTGCTTGAGGTGATCCCCGTAGCTATGGTGGTTGACTAATTATAAAGTGTATATCATATTTTCCTGTCTCAAGTGCAGTGAATATACATTGCATATCACTATGAAATATAGCATGTGTAATCATAGCCTACACACCTGCTTGAGTGGGAACCATAAACTCATCGTGACACACAGTTATATAATTTAATTGGCTGAGAACAACTTTTTATTTTATTTGACCTGACCAACTTTACAAAGTCACAGATTTTAGAGTTCAAAAGTCAGCGCTGACTCATCTGCTGCAGAATATAAAACACCTTGGTGTATATCATAACAGCAGGAATGCTAGTCAAGAGTCTTTCTGCAGGCAAGAGTGGGCCTAATGAAGCAAAGGCAAGAATGCCTCGACAATTTCTGCAGAGTTAAACAATGAACTCCAAGCAATGTTCTGTATACTAAGAGGAAGTAACAGTAGCACAACATTTCCACTTTTGATTTATGATGTGTGGAATACAGATCCTCTGCAGAAAGTTGTTGTGGGCATCAAATCTTTGTGTCGCTATTACCCTACTTTCAGATAAAAGGCTGACTGTGGTGCAATATGGTGAATATATGTGTCCTGTGAGAGAAAATACCTGTCCACTCCAGTCTGACACAGCTGGGGGTGGGGGATGATGAATGTACTCTAAGGAGCATCCAGCACAGGTTAATCTGTGAGTCCTGTGCACTGTCACCGGCAGAAATTGGCAAATGACACTACCTTGGCTCTATGTTTAGAGGGTAGATACTGTCTCCATGGTCATTTCTCAGCTCACCCGACAATATTTAGCTTGCGTGTTCGTTCACAGCTGTGGAAGCATAGCCAGAACATCTGGAAATGTCTGTGCCAGTTGTTCAGTCGGAGGAAAAAAAGTGGCTCAGCGAGGGATAGAAACAGTATTTTCACATTAACTCAACGCACTAGCTTCCCATGCATAGGTGTTAATGTGCACATGATGTGCTCTTTATTTAAAACTGCGGTTTTTATTGGCCTGACAGCAGCACAGGTTTGTGAAGACACTCAAAGTAATATCTCTGAAAATCCTTTTTCTATAACTGAATATTCCCTGCTTAACTCCCCACCCCCACCGTCTCACACTCACCTCAGTCTCACTCAAGAGACTGGGTTTAAATTCACAACCTTCAAGCGAAACAAAAAAAACAAAAAAACATGACAGCCTAACATGACAGAATAGCTACTGCAGTGGTGGACAGAAGGACAAAGATGATCTGGCAGAGCTTAAACACAAGAGAGGGGAGACAGCTGGACACAGGTGCAGCTTATTATGGGATTAAAGGTGACTGATCACCTGCTGTACATGCAATTATATTTGTCATTTCATCAAAGAACTAGAAAACTACATAGTTCAGAAAAACAACACAAATCTAAAATAATCTGAAGCACTGCCTGCATACTTAACCAGCCATCTTAACACCTGTAGCATAACCAGAGCATAAGAAAACTACACTGAGTGACCTGATGGGAATGCTGTAATCCAGAGTTAGATTTCTAAACACTTTCAGTGACCGGCACAGACGCTGCAGGACAAACATAAAGATAAAAGCTCCAAGAAGAAAACAAAAATATGTGAACAAAATGCAAGTTTTGGGAACAATCCACATTTAGCTCCAATTTTAATTAACAAAACAAAACAAAACAAACAAACAAACAAAAATCCCACCCCACCCCTGACACTGATGCCAAGAAAACAAGGTACAAAAATATAGATAATTATCTGTAACTCTGATCTAGGTGTATCATAATGTTTCAGTTTGAGATGTGAAGGGCAAGAAAGTCTTTCCAAATAAATAAATATTAATATATATTAAATAAAGTAAGTGCTAATTAGCTATCCTTAGCTAGGTTCATTACATTGATCCCTTGACTGTTAGTTGTAGGGTCACTGTAGTCAGTGTTTAGATGACATGAATTCAGTTCAAACTAACAATCTGCTATCATTTGTGAAAATACTCAGTGGCTAGCTGTTAGTGCACCTTTAACAACCATGTGGCAGACCTAATAAAAATAACTGGAACACACTGGAGGAAAAGCTTTGTTTTGTCCTCCTTGTTGATGCTCCAATAATGATGTGATGTAACATAAACACTATGAATCTCTCTGGTCTTGCTCTGATCAATTAAGAACAGCTGTAATTATACAGGTTGTTAAAATCGACTCATTTGTAGCCTTTATCAGACGACGTGCTTAATTTCTGCCTTTTGTGATACTGACGCTGCTTTATCCGTCCAGGTACAAAGCCAAACAAAACTGGCCTTTTGTTCAAAGCATTTTGTCCCTTTATCTGTCCCCATGCAGTGTGTTGTTGTCTTGAAGGAGTCTGCAGCTGGCCGTGCTTCCTGCAAGCTGTAGCGACTTTATTAATGTTGCTGTAGCTTGCAGGAAGCTTTAATCATAATGTTGAGTCATAATTGGCATTTGTCACAGGAGGTGAATGACACCAGCATGGGTACTAATTAGGGATGTAGCCTTATGCCTTCATGAATGACTCATAATAGTTTGTTTGAAAAAGATAGTACTATCTTTTTTTGAGTTTGGAAAGTTTTTGCAGCTGAGCGCAACTGGCTGTCTGCAAGTGGATAAGGCTATGGCACTATTTCCTGTTGGCTGAATTGTTAGGTTTGTTTAAGGGGGAGAGTTTCAGGAAGTTATGCATCTTACACGATACGGAATTTGTGGGTGATAAAAGCTATTAGGAGTTCTGAGATGTCTTAAATGGAAATGTGGCTTGAGATAAGGAATGGCAGTAAATTGTTATATATATATATATATATATATATATATATATATATATATATATAATTTCTTAAGAAGGTGTGCTGACTAATTGCACTACATATATCGGCAGACTGGACAAAAGTTTGGGTAATAAAAGACAGAAGTGAACCAAGTCTGAACCTGTTGTAGGCGAATTCAAGAACAATGCTTGATGAAAGGCCAATCACTTTTTCTTCAGTCTGTACCAGTTCAGGCAAGGCAGAAGTGGATGATAGGTTTCTTGTTTTTGGCTGCTTGAGGTTGATTATCATTGAAATTGAGCTTACGTCTGTTTTGCACTCCAGTGTTTCTCAGAATAAGCAGATCTGCTGAAAAAGCTTGAATGAAGGACCTAAAAGAAATGTGAAAAACAACAGATTGAGGTTGAATTAATTCCAACGTTTAAGGTGAAAGAAAGCGTCAGCTATCTGGGCTCCATGCACTTGAAACTATCTTTGTTCACTTTCAGCTGTGCAACCTTTAACTTTGAGAATGCACACATATCAACGTGCAGAGCTGTGTTGGGTTCAATGTAGGGCTGCATAAAACGATTATTTTAGTAATCGAGTATTCTATCGATTATTCCAGCGATTAATCGAGTAATCGGATAAGAAATACTTTTTTTTATTAACAGTTTATCTGCATATTTTAACTTCCGTAATGCAGTTTTTCGCCTGTGAACAAACAGCGGTGAATGGAGGAGCTACAAAGTTCTCTTTTCTTCACCTTAACACTTGCTGATCAGGTGCTTGATGAAGGACCTCCAGCTGTTTCACAGATTTAATGGTGGTTACTAAAAGAAAAAGCTGCTGTTTTGGACGCTGGAAAAACGTTTCCTTTTTCACTACTTGAGCTCACCGTCACAGCTTCGCCTCTTTGCGCTTGCGCAGTTAAAACCGCTGCCTGCTATGAGTGTTTTGAAAAACTAGTGGCTGCGGGAGCCATGGCGCATGTGTGAGTAATGGTGTAATGCTTTGTATTCACAAGCATTCTCGAAAATACGTTTCTACTGCAGGTCTATATTTAGTCACTAATAAGGGATTAAAGTATAAAAAATATTTTGAAGGAGCCCCTCGGTCCTGGGGGGCGGGCCTTCCGGTACCGAACCATCGCTAGTGCTAATGGCCCGCGCTCGCTAGCAAACCAGTTCTGGTAGCTACAGCTGAAGTAAAGACAAAAATAGCAGCTGAAATTCTCAGCGAGCACAACACACACAGACACACAGAGAGCAGTGGAGGCGTGGAAATGCATGTCAGCGACAGTTGCCACCCGTCCCGTAAAGTACGGAACACGGCATGTTACGGAGCCGTATTCCACGGAGTCCCGTAACATACGGGGTTCTGTATTTTACGAGACAGGTGGCAACTCTAGTGATGATCCACTCTGTGTTAAATGAAATCCATTGCAGCGACGGAGAGCTTTTTAGAATGTGTGCTTGTGTATACGTGAGTGATTCACACTCCAGTCCAGTAGGTGGCGGTAATGCAGTTCTATGTTGGTTTGCCAGCCACCAATAAACCCACAAAAAACGTCAGCACTAATGCTGCTAATGCTAGTGAGGAGCGCCGCTTACACCGAGACAGCTGAGCGCTGCAGAGTTTAAACGAAGCATCGACACAGTAAATTTGTGTCGATAAATTTTTAGAATCGATTTAATCGAGTTAATCGATGAATCGTTGCAGCCCTAGTTCAATGCAAGTCCATCCAAAAAAAAAAAAAAGAGAGCGAGAGAATACTGTGTTCTCTGGATTATGTTTAAATGCCACCAGCAATCTTGGCTTCACCCAAATTTTTCAAAAAAATTTAAAAAGCGCTCAGATCTCTCAGATTCACTGCTGCTTCCTTATATTTCAAGCACTGTTGGATATATAAATTTGTGTAACTGAACTACTACGTATATATATATATATATATATATATATATATATATATATATATATAGGTAGTCTGAACACCAACTGAAAAAAATTTTATCATGGGAAATGTGGCATTTATAAATCCACACTGAGATTTGTGAATATGCACTCAGATGAACAAGAATAATACCAACAGCAGGATATTGGCATATCTGGGCTTCTGAGCATATTGAAATATGACAAATAATAAATTATCAAGTTGTGTCTGAACACACTTTTTTCTTAAGCCTCCCACTGTGTCTTTCTGTCTGATGTTTTTCTAAAAATTAGTTTTCCATTTTACATAATGTGAGAAGTCAGACACAATCAGTTTGTCCTCTGTATTTGTAACACCTCTGATTTATCCCCCACAGCTTCTGTTTCCATGCGCTTTAATGTTAAGAGATTGGTACTGCTCCATTCTGAGAAACAAAACGATGTTTATTTCTCTTGTTTCTCTCTCGTTTTGTTCGTTTGTTTTAGTTATTCCAGTGCCATTGTTCTGGGCATGACCATGTCAGACTGCCAGGCACTCCAGATTTCAACATTTCAACAGTCGTCTTGGCTGTTCCCATGACTTGCATTACACCCCCACCCCCCACCCCCACGGCAGTATCATCTTGTCTTGAATCTCAGTTTTCCCACTCACATCCACAGTACAATATGAGCAGTTGCTGGGCCAAAAACAAGAGAACAGTAAATGAAAAACTCTTAAAACCACTAGTTTTAGTAAACACTGATCAATCACAATCCCCACATTATTATTGCCAGATTAAAAATGGAAAAGTGGAGTCTATCCCAACTGTCTCAGGGCAAGAGCCAGGACAAGTTTCCCAATCTATCACAGGGCTAACACATGGACACATACTCACTTTCAAACCTATGGCGAATTTAGAATCACCAGTTAACAATTCCATGGATGTCTTTGGATTGTGGGAGGAAGCCGGAGTACCCAGAGCAAATGATGGTATTTTTTTTTTTTCTGGAGTCTTAAAATGGCCAGAAGAGACATCATGTTGTTACTTTTAGGGATAAGGGTGGGTTTAGGTTACATTTTAGCCACATGCTAAACGTGCATAGTTTGAGAAACTAGAAGGTGTTACCTTTCAAATCTCTTTGAAAGTTTCTGTCAGTCTCTTACACAGACTGAAATCATGCAATGAGGTTTCTTCCTGTTAAAAGGGAGTTCTTCCTTCCCACTGTCGCCAAGTGCTTTCTCATAGGGGTCATTTTGACTGAATGATCTTATTTCCCAGGCTTAAAACGTCTCTTTGTACTGGTTATAGGGTCATTTTCCTTTCTATAAAACTGCTCCTGGTCTGCCCATGCAACCATGAATCCTGCTAATCTTTTCATCTGATAACATAATGGCAGCGACCGTGAGACTGAGGACAGAAATGGATGCTGCTGATTTGAACAAAGTGGAAATAAAACAAAAATGAACTGTAATCTGTTGAACTTTCAGTGCCACTCAGGTGTATTCTCCTCAGGTGTCACTGCAGCAGCAACAGCAGGGGTAATCCCTCATATGAAACTATGCTTTCAAACTTAACTTTTAGTCTTGCTTTGGCTCTCCAATTGCCAATACAAAAAGGATTTTTTTTTCTCATCTGTTTGTTTGAATGATAACCTGCACTGTAGAAAAAAGCTGCTATATCGATCTCCTAATCTAATGAGGAGTGCATCTACATCTGCAATCGGTGGAGGATGGCATTTGCACAGATGGGGAATGAGCCACTTTCTCTCTGAGCCATTGATTCAGTTGCGCCATCAGAACCACATCAAAGACAAAAACATTAATGACTGCAGTCTGTAGAATCTCTCAGCTTCTTTTCAGTGTTTAACAAATCACAGCTTCATTGTACCTGGAATATCGATGCACGTGGAAAACATGACTTTTATCTCAGTTACCTAGAATGGCTAAAATAGCAAACTGTGAACCTGCATGATCGAGTTTTTCCAGTACCTCAATTTATTAGAACATTTCCTAAGATCACTCAAAAAATGATTTACAATATATATAAATGTTTCTGAAAAGTATGTCCACTTATACATTCAGTGTTTGGTTGAGGCTTTGTCACATGGAGGCGATCACCTTGTGGCGCTGCTGAGGTGTTATTGAAGCCCAGGTTGCTCTGATAGTGGTCTTCAGCTCTTCTGTATTTTTGGGTCATCATCTTTTGTTTCTCATCTTCCTCTTGACAATAACCTGGAGATTTTTTTTGTGGGGTTCAGGCCAGAAGAGCTGGCTGGCCAACCAAGCACAGAAATAACACGGTGAGCAAAGCATTTGGTAGTAGTAGTCCTGCTGGAAAAAGAAATCTGCGTCTCCATAAAACTTTTCAGCAGATGGAAGTATAAAGTATAAAGTGAAATAGATGGCTGCATTGACTTTGTACTTGATAAAACACAGTAAACCAATGGCCACCAGCAACAGATGACATGGCACCCCACAGACCATGGACTTGTATTCTGTGCCTCGTCACTCTTCCTCCAAATCCTTGGACATGATTTCCAAGTGAAATACAAAATTTACTTTCATCTGAAAAGAAAACTGAACAACAGTGCAGTTCTTTTTTTCTTTAGTCCAGATAAGACACTTCTGATGTTGTCTCTGGTTCAGGTTTGATATTAGGAATGCTAAGACATCTGTGTGGTGGCTCTTGATGCCCAGCCTCAGTCCACTCGCCGTGAAGCTCTCCTTCTTTAATTGACTCTTCTTGAAGGTCCTCTCGACGTTGCTGTCATCTCTCTTGCTTGTCGGCTTTTCTTGCCATTCTTTCCCTTCCTGCAAACTTTCCCTTAAAATGTTTTGATACAGCACTCTTCAAGGTCTTTATTGACTGATTTATTTCAAACGTGTAAATATAAATGAAATAAAAATCATCATCTCATCAGCTGTTAAGTTAGCAGACTTCCCCACGATTGCATGTTCTGAACTAGACTGAGATACACTGTATTTATCCAGTTTGAATAGTAATTTAGTTCACACACACACACACACACACACACACACACACACACACACACACACACACACACACACACACACACACACACACACACACACAGACACACGGTTAGAGAGAGCATGAAGTTTGCTTTCATAGCCACCAGTCTGCAGTTAAATCAGGCCTAATACAATTTTCCCCAGAGGTCACAATCAGACTTCTGCTTCATGTGTTCTGTTCAGCCTTTTCCATTTCAGCTGTGTACCTAAGAAATGGTGTGATAGGCCTTATTTTTGCTCCACTTTATGTTGTTTTTCCATGCATGAGGATTATGAATGTGATTTGTAAGTGGTCCAGCTGGCCGGGACTAAACTCTTCTTTCTGTTCCTTCGGTTTTCTTACCGGCTGCTCTCATTTGTGTAATGTAAAATATGCCTGGTTTTTGTGGTACCCACTCTGAGATGATACACATAACTGGCCATATCCTGATTTATTTAGATAAACAGTTATAATTAGTTTAAAACAGCAGCTACTGACATTTTAATCTGATCTCAGTTTATTATATCAGTGTGCTTTGTAATGAAAGTTTTCTATTACTGGTCTCAACACCCTCATTCCTGAGAATCATTCGGTTGTGATTGCAAGCGACGTGATGAATAATAGACTGAGTCTTTTTTGTAACTGGGACTTCCTCAACATGGCAGATGGTGCTGTTGTAATTTCTCCCCTAGAGGCTTTTACAACTTATGTCAAACTTATGCCTGCATCATTGTCTGCCATATGCTCCTTTTGGACCGAGAAGTCACAGTCTTCTATCAAATTAAAGGGCCCAGACTATCATTTTGCTCATACAGATGCATGCTTAATTTCTTGCAATGGCACAATCAGGTGTGTGGATAACTGTCACTAACCTGCAGTTCATCTAATCACACACATCTCTAATAGAGTGTCATCCAGGAAACATGCTTTGTCCACTTGATTGGTTGAGAACCGGCCGAGACAGACTGTAATTGGCACTGAGTGGGATTGTTCAGGTCGGAAGTGCTTTGGCTTTGCAAATGTCAGAGACGGATTTGGCAGAATCACTGAAGCGAGAGGGATTTCTGGTTCCCACTATTGTTTTGTTATCAAAACCAAGTGGGAAACGGGTAGAAGCTCAACTTAGATATTGCCAGGAAAATATAATACCGTTGCAATGTGGAGTGATTTCCACCACTGAGCTAAAATAGGAGAAAAAGCCTCTTCAGGTTTGCAAGACATCTGGAAAAGAGTTAAGGCCATAAAAAAAAAAAAAAAAGAAAAGGCAATGAAAGTTTTTGGATTTGTCTCACCAGATTCTCAGAGCAAGAGAAAAACAAACTAACAAAGAAAACTCCAGAGTTCCTGGGTAAAAAAGAAAAAAATGTAAGTGGAGATAAGTGTTAAATCTGGCTTGGCATGTACAAATGAGTCCACAAAAGCTATCGAGTTGTGTAGCAACAATTATCTTGCTCATTGCATCTCTCCTCCCTCTCCACCTGCCATACCATCACAGAGGTTCTGATTAAAAATGCATGGCTCCCACAGGCCTTTTAGATAATTAAGTAGCTTCCCTGCAGTCTAAAGCAAAGCTCTGTAGCAATCTTTTTTCGCAACACCAGATAAAACACACTAGAGATAAACAGAGCTCGGCATGCTAACTTTGGTGAACGTTTGGTGATAGTGTGATCTGATGCGTAACTGTCCAAAGTGTTTTTAATTTGGGCGTCTCCAGCAGCAATCGCACCAACAGTTGAGGGGGGTTTGTGCTATCCTCTGTGCATTGAACTATACAGGATCAAACTCATGGCTGCCCAAACACGAAGAGGTTCACGACTCACTCTGGCTTCAGGGTAGCCCCCAGTCTGTTTCCCTGACCACACAACCTGAACTTTCAAAGCTTTCATTGTTTGTAGAAATGGCAACGCATTTGTCCTGGAGGCATGAACATGTCAGTGTTTCAGTGGGATTCCTTTGATCTGTTGGTGAAAATGCTTTGGAAGGTGCTTGAGGCCCACTTTGATCTCCCAGCATGGAGAGCCATTGGAGGAACTTCCTCCCGTTTCCGCGATTGATGCAGGAATGAGGTCATCTTTCTGTAGCTGTTCAAAGACCAGAGTCTGTTGCTTTAATGAGCTGAATGTGAAATGATCTGCAGGATCATTTCTCCTGTACACCCCTCTTTTTCAGGTTGACCATTTTTTTTTTTTTATGCTGACCCACCCTTTATCTTGCTGTTAGTAGCCTCAAGCACAGCAAACATTAATTCAGTACACTTATTAAAGTGAGCTCTGCTCTTCGTGTACTGTACGCCAGAGCCTCTTATTAAAAAAGTTAAATAAAAAAAATAACGGTTCAAATCTGTTTGTAAAAGCTGAAGTCAATCATGCAACACAGAAGCAGCATATTCATCAGTATGACTGCAAAAAATAAACAGTTCCAGTTTATATTTGTTAAATCCTGCCTGTAACTACGAAAAACAGTTTTTCGTGTGATATGTAGTTTTATACAATATTTGAACAAATGCTGAGGTGCGGTCGGTTTCTATAATAAACATCTTTGGTTCAGCAACACGAGATTTAGGTTTCTGTCGGTCCCACCCAATTACCATAGCAGCGTTTTACAGGACTGAAGCTTTACCTGAGTGCTCATTTCTTGTCCTTGAAGCTTCAAAAATTATATACGGTACAATAATATATTTTGTTGTTGTTTTTGTAATGTTTCCAATCCAAGTCATTTTTTTGTTTGTTTTTTCTTCTAGAGATCAGTTGTAGATACACCTCACAACCATTTTTAATTAGCAATTTAAAAAAAAAAAACATTTTTTTTATGTTTTAGTCTGACTGGGCAGAAAACTGTGACACAGATAAAACCCAATCAGGAAGCAAATGTGTGTCTGTCAACTACACATCCTCCCCTGAAGATATTGATGAAGTCCATTAAGTGCCAACAATGCAGTTCCTCATTTGGCCACTTGAGGCTGGCTGTAAAAGCCAATTCCCACATTAAATATACTAACTTCAGATATTAAATTTAAAGACTTACATCTTGATACAGAAACGTTTTTGGTCTCTAGAGTTAATTTCCTCCTTCACGACTGTATGACTGGTGATTTCTTCATTAACCCACCTGTAAATGTTTTATTAAGTATATGTTTTATTAAGTCTTAAAGCTTGGGCGCATTGACTGCCAAGAGAGGCCACTGTTAGGCTTTACCTCGGGTTAATCTGAGAAACTGAACTAAACCTTCTCAACCTTTTGGAGAACCACGATGCAATTTATTGACTATATTTTAATTGTACAAACTGTCTGTTCAGCAAGTCCTTCAGACTTTTAGACAAACTAGACTAAAATCATTCCTGAAACTGTACAAACATGCTGCTGTGCGCAGCCGTGCAGAAGGAAACTCTACTGAAACCTGGTTACAAAACAAATAAATATTTTGAAGTGTGTGTGAATGCACATGCAATACACACAGGCAGGAACGCATACATAGAAAAGGTGGCCTTATTTGCTCTGAGGTCAGCCGTAAACTCTTGGGACAGGCTGTGACTCACTGACTCGCCCTCAGCCCTTTGTCCACCGGCCTCAGGGCAGGGCTCTGATAAGCACTCACAGTCTCGGGCCTATCTGCACTGGCGCGCTGATGCACCCTTTTAATTTCTTCGTCAACATTTATGCATACTGATCTGGCTAAGTGTCGTAATCCAACATCGATTTTATTATTGGAATTTGAACTTGTGAAATATTTAGTGAGATGAGTCAGTAATGAAATTGATTTTCCATAAGCAGGGACTAGTATATGTAGTCAATATAGTTTTTAAAGTCTTTTTTTTCCTGTTTGAAATAACCTCACCAACTAAGTGTGCCAATTTTTATCCCAGCAAGCCCTGAAAGGAACGGGCACTTTTTAAGATAAAAAATAATAAAGGTTTACCTTTAAACTCCTGCATCACATCACTGATTACACACGAGTGACTCAAACATGTGCATCTGTAGCTTGTCACGTTTGCTATGAAGACCACCAATGCTGTGTCTTAAATCATGTACTTCCATAGTTTGACTTACTGTTTTGAGTTCATAAGTGAGTAAATATGGCCACATGAAGTACTCTGCAAATACCTGGACTGTGTGCTCATAATGGTCAAATAGCTGATTGCTGTAGATTACACAGCAGTAAGAAACCATTTTCAGCCAGTAGGAGGAGGGCTCGTTATCAGCTAGTCAGTTTGCCAGTGATGAAACCGCACGTTAAAGTGTTGTTTTCAGTGTAGATTAGAGGCATTTGTTATTGTATTGATACTGTGGCCATTTATTCAGCTTAGTGAGTAAATGTTGCTCTTTTTTCTGCTGTCTCTTTTCAAATCTCAAAGCATGGGAAAATGTTAAGAAAGCCTATTTTCTTCCTGCAGTGTACACTCCTACAAAAGCTCTATGAGCTGTCAGAACCGTCGGATTCCTCGGCTCTTTATCTCTGTTTTCATTCTTTATCTGTCTCACTTTCTCCAGCTTGTCTTTTAGTACATCATGTTTAGCTGTCATCGTGAAGATGGCGCGTGCTCTTTCATATTTCCTCTTTTGCATTTTCATGGGTTGCCTGTTTTTGTTTGCTGCTTTGTGGTTGCTTTACAGGTAATTCAATCCTCTTTGCAAAGGGGCCTAGAAATGAAGATGCAGGATAATCTTCTGGTACACCAGACAAGCTGGGACTGGATCTCAATCAGACTCAACCTGCCCGGGGAATTACAGAGGTGCTTGGCACAGTGCACGTGTTGAGCAACTCAGATCTTTATCCATCTGTGTGTGTGTGTGTGTACAAATCTTGGCCAAGCTGAAGCTGTCAGCAGTACTCAGAAGAATAGCTGCCAATATAAATTGGATGCGTCTGAAATCTGCTTCCCTATTCATTATGGTCCATATTTCAAGGAGTCTGACTGATATGTTGGTTGAGGTTCAAGGATTTTGCTGATGCATTTTGTGAACAATATATTTACTTCCCCTCTGCTCAACAGTGTGGAGGATTCCTGATGACAGATCTGGAGCTTTGGGTGGATTTGTAGATTGCTGTGAAAGGTCGTTCACATTTACAGCCTGTTTGCAAAGAGTCTGCATGAAGTTTGTGCTTTTTATTGATATTTAACTCAGTATACTTAAGATAAAATTTTAATCTTCAATTCCATTATGCAAAATGAAGCTTATAGCCTTTTTTTTTTTAAATATTTATTCATTTTATAATTGCAGTGCAAGTGTCAGCCTAGAAGAGCTCCTCTTGCATGAGTTGGAAACTGACAAAAAATAAAAATAGTTGTGCTCATTTTTTAATGTTTAATCTGTTTGGGCTTTAGCACTTTAAGCTGCAATTCCATGATGCCGCTCCATAAAACCGGAGCTGTAATAAGAGTGGCCACAGGCCTACAAGATGCACAAATGCTGGCAAATCAGTCATGTCACACCTATCCCTCAAGAACTCTCAGCAGCTTTTTTTTTTTAACACTGTCTAATTAATTTCAGCCTTTTCTTCTTTGCGGCCCTCCAGATTGTACTTGATTGCACTGATGGGTTTTCCATTAAAAGCTTGCATAAAAAAGAATAGAGGAGTTATTAATAGTAAAATACTGGAGGCAATGGTGAGTTTCATTTATGCTAACCTAGCAGTGTTAGGGGAAAGGCTAGTGACAATACCTGACATGACTCTTTGTGTGTTCATAAAAAGAAAGCTGTGGAAATGAACTTTATTTTGAATCTATCAAGAAAATAGACTGCAGGTCTTTTTTCTTTAATTTTGATTTTAAAAACATTTCATAAGAGGATCGAACTATTAATGGACAGATGTGGCTTCATTTGAAAGTATTTTTGCATTGCAGTCATGGACCAAGGGATGTCTTGAGAAATGAAAACGCAGGTCTAGACAAAGATCCAGCTTCAGTTCGGAACTGAAATGTTCTTGCCTGAGATCTCATGGTGATCGCACCTATATGTGCTGGGTGTACTGCGTGTTAAACATAAAAAATGAAACACACTGGATTCAAGTTGAGAACAAAATGGCGTAAAAATGTTAGAATGGTCCTTTGAGGGCTGGATTCAAAATCGTACCAAAAATCAAAAATTATTTCAAGTAGTCCATTCATTTTATGAGCTATACATAAAAGATATATAGAAAAAAATTATAAAAGAATTTAGTAAAGTATGTAGTAACTTGGTAGGTCACATGAAACCAGAACAGTTTGGGTGCTTCTGAGCACTGACTGGAACGTTTTGGTTTCCTCACAGACAACATGTCTTAATTTGTCTTTAACACAGTCTTCGGTTGTGTTTCTTTTACACTGCCTCACAATGCTTCTGTCTGAACAGTGAACACAAGTGATTGACGAAAAGAGTGCTTACTGCTTTGGCCAGTCTCAGACAGGAGGAGCAGGAATCAATAGGAGGAACCTGTTTTCTTTCTGTCTTCTTGGACAGTCAAATTCTGGCTGATTGAACATTCTTATTTAAAATACTCGCTGTTGCACAAAGACCAGTCTGCCCCATGTCTGCACTTTCATTTTCAAATAATTTTCTGTGTTGCAGCCATGGGACCCTGAGGCATTCGATCACAAAGAAGAGAGCACATTTTTGACTTGCCATCATTTCTCTGTAACATTTGTTTAGTGTGTTTCTGCAGTGGGTGCATCTACATAGCCAGAATATGTGGGGTACCAGACAGACCCACATCACCTGTGTCAATGTGTAATTCCTCCCCTGATAGATGACCCGGTCTGCTCCTGCTTATCAGCCGTGGAAAGAAGAGCCTAAATAAAAAACACAGAAAAGCTCTTCAGGGCAGCTCTGCTGGTCTCACCACATGCATTAGCAGTAACGCAGGAAGGAAGGAGATTGGGAATATTTGATTGGTGTCCCCAATGGCTGGTTATAAGCTAGAATTGGACAGGTAAAGGAGGTGCAGGCTGAAAGGATGAGCCCCTGCCCTCATTACCTTGCTTGGCAGAGTGACTGTTTGTTGACTGCTGTGCTGATAGGAGAGAGCAGGGTGGTTACCATTAGAGGACCTTTCAGGAAACAAAACTTGTTTTTTTCTGGGTTTGTCTAGAACAGATATATATATATCTGTTCTAGAAATGTGTAGAAAAGTTCAGGACTGCAGTGCATGTGTGAAAATAGCTCTGGAATATCCCAAATTTAACCACTATACCTGGAATGTTTGCTTCCCAGTCTGACATTCTATTCTAGTCAAAGCAGGTCTGGGGCAAGTCCTGAGAATGACAGTGAAAAGTGAAAGTGAGTGACAAACGTGGGTTATATTTACCTCAAACTTTCTCCGCAGAATAGCCAGAATAGGCAGAGTGTTTCCAGCACAACCTGTCATGCATTCTTTCAGACAGGCGAGCACCACCACTTTCCAGGGATCCATAGCGAAAGCAATCAATTTTTATGTCTGTGTGCATTTCTGATATTATATTTTTTCATTGTGCTGCATTGTGTGAACATTGATTCACACTCCCAGGATACAAACATCACTCTTCTCTGTGCCCATACACGAAAAAAGGCAGAAAACACTGAATGAAAGATTACAAAACTGTTTTATTAATGCTTATCGTGCACAGATATAAAGACATTTTTAAATTCTGTCACTCAAGCGTTGTTCATCTGCAAACCCCCCTCTTTGGACAGATATCCAGCAAACCAAAGAGATCTCAGTGGGTTTTGAAGTAACTGCGCTGCTGCAGGCGAGCATAACAGAGACCTGACCTAAAAACAGCAGGGATGAGGGCAGAGAAAGCTATTTCCCAGCAGCACACTGAGACAGTGATTTAACATTCGCGACGGTGGTTAGTAGAGCTCAGAGGGTTTCGTGTCACCTTTTTTTTTTCAGGGATCTGACAAAGCCAGCTTTTATAAATGTTAATGACATTAGAGAGCGGCTTCTGCGCAACGCTTCATTGTCCACTGATCTTGACAGTTGGGACCTCATCCTCCCAGTGATCAAGAAAGTTCACCTCAACAGGCCCAGTTATTTAACACACTAATGATTCAGTCTCTCAGTCTGCGCAATAAATAATTTGATGTGCTGCAGTGCAAACCAGCACTGTGTGCAGCATGCTGGGAAATTTGTGCTGCCTTCACTCAATCTTTTCCTTCCAGCTGCCACCTGCTTGGATCTGATCTGCTTTTATGTAGCAGGAGGGGGTTTGCTGTTCTCTGGTGATTCCTTATTTTCAGTGCAAGTCCAAGAAAAAAAAGATGCAAACACCCAAAGGCCTGTGCCGAAACCAGTTTTATTTTAAGTTACTTCGTAAAAATGAAATATGTGAGTAGCTTTCTTTAACATTTGCATATTTTTAATTTTTCTGTTGAGTCAGAGAGCTTGCTGTTCTTTGCAGAAAGCAAATCTTTTTCGCAGACTCCCTTTGCAACCCTGCACATAAAGACAGTCAGCTGTCAAAGCGTTTACACTAATGTCTTTTGAAAATTGTACTGCCATGCAACTTTACCTTATCTCAAAGCCCGAGGTTAGAGTTTGATCCTGTGACCTAATTTCTTACCCCACAAAAAAAAAAAAAAAATCATTTTTTACTGGATGCCACAAGAAGCTGAGTATTAAAAATTGTGTTTCTGTCCCACCTCAGTCCACGGCGTGCCACCTGAGCCCTTCATCTTCAATGAGTTATGCGCCCTGAAGGACGAGGCAGGGCCGTGCAGGGCCATAAAGGACAGGTACTTCTTCAATGTCAACTCAGGACGCTGTGAACTGTTCGAATATGGAGGCTGCGGGGGAAACAAGAATAATTTTGAGACCTTGGAAGAATGTGAGGAAACATGTCTCGTCTCGGGTGAGTCTGACTTTTTGGTTGATGTCGTAAATAAATGGTTTTTGAAAGTACCGGGACATCATTGACACGCAGATCATTTGTCACAGTGAGGATACACAGGCCGAGGATTGTAGCAGTGTGATGTTGTTGTTAGCAAATGATCATTTTTTTTTCAAGGACTGCTGTTCCTCATTAGACTTTATTGCCTCCTTGGGCATAAAATCCTATTATAAAGTCATTCTGCTGGTATGTTGCTAACATGGAACATTGCCAGCACATTAATTCTGAACAATTTTGCAGAAGACATCTGGTTAATGTAAAAAAAGGAAACTTGGAAAATGGATTTTAATTTCTGGGTCATAATTATATATAATTTGACCTTTTTCAGTGAAAACGAGCCAGCTCGACCTTGCAGCTAAAAAAGGAAAAGATGGAAACTATTAAATATTACGCTTGTTTCTAACTCCATAATTCTTGAACTCTAAAATAACTTTGTATAATTCACAATGTTCTAAATGAACCCCTTTTTAATCTTACAGCGGGTTTAGGTGCAACCTTTCAATTTATCTGCTTTTCAAAATAAGGGTTTCAGCTCCTCTTTATTAGAGCCGATTGGGTGCCCCTTGCAAACAGAAGATCTGAACAGCAGTTGGGTGGGGTTTCTGTGCTCACAGCCAGAGTTGTGCCCAGAGATGTCGATATAAGTAAGAGTAACTTCATTCAACAATCTTAAACTTTGTCCTTAAGAGCTTTCTGAAGCTTTAATTATAGATATAGTGACATCAGTATGTAAAACTTAATGATTGTAACAATTCCCATTGTAACAATTCAACTCACCTTTTTATTAGATAAAGATAAAGATCCTACAATTGTTTGAGAGAAATCCTCAATAATCAGATTATCCCCTGTGGGCAACAACTTCCCAGTGGTTGGAAGGACGTACTCCCTTATAACAGGAAGAAATCTCCAGAACCAGTCGGGAGTTCAGAGGAAAGAAAAGAAGAAAGGAGAACATTGAGAAACAAGAACAAAACAGAAATTATGGGAAAGAAAAGAAATTTTAATGACATGCGGAATTACTGTATGAACACACTGTCAATGCTGAAGTGTGTAGGGGAGTACTTTGTGTGGATGAATTTCCATAGTGAACAAAATCCAACAAAAACATGAAAAAGGAAGTCCAATAATGTGAAAAGGCATCAAAAATAGGCATGTGGAGTAAAATAGAGAGAGAGACAAAAGGAAACATAAACAAATTATACAAGAGCAAAGAGTGACACAGGGCTATTTATACACACTGAGGCTGATAAGGGCAGTGGAGACGCCTGGGAAATGAGGCATAACTAAACACAATCAAGACACGGAAGTAAAACCGAGAACAAGAGCAAGGCAGTGAAATGAGGTGAGTGGAGATGAAATGTTCAGCAGATCCTCCAGCAGCCTGAGTCCATTGCAGAGTAACTGAGGGAAGGTTCACGAGCATCTGATCCAGCCCAAACAATAAGCTTTATCAGAAAGGACATTTTTATCTTAAAAGCAGCGAGAGTGTCTGTTACCTGAACCCAAACAGTGAGCTGGTTCCACAGGAGAACTAAAGGCGCCGCCTCACATCCTACTCATCATAGAAAATAAAGAAACATGTGATGGGTTTGCTTTAACCTGTAGACTTGTGCCAATAACATAGTCACATCATCATTGAGCGGTGACAGTCTGCAGAGACTCTTTTGGTTACTGTGGCTATAAACCTTTGAATCTGAGCATGGCGCATTGAAATCCTTGTCAGATATGATATTTGAAATCTGTGATAATTTTTAGGCTGCAGACACCTTTTGCAGGAAGCTTTTATCACATAGCTAATAAATGCTAATTACATTAATTTGTTGGAAACTGCCTCTGGCTCAGTTGTTTTTTGTTTTTTTTTTTCCAAAATGACAGGCCTTCAAAATATTAATCAGGATGCACTTAATGACTCCAAATTTGCTATTATTCACATTCTGAAGCAATAATTCACATCAGTACACTTTCTACTGTGTGAAGAGGACATGGAAATGAAGGAGCAGCGTTGTTCTTGGCTTTAAAACTCTGCCTGTTTTGCCAAGAATTCCAGTTTTATAGCAACAAAAAAAAATGTGAATAAAATTGCTAACTTAAGTAGCTCCATAGGTGCTACAAGTAACTGTGCTTGGGACAGCCACAGAAATCTCAAGGATTATTATTAATGCTGAAATATAAGTGCCATATTTCACTTTTGCATTTGGGGTGTGATGCAGAAGAAAAAGTTTTGAGTAAAAGTAACAGATGTGGGAGAGGAATCCAGGTACTTTACAGTATCTTGTGTAAAAAAACAAAAAAAACCCCAAAACAAAGAAAAAAAATCAGTCATACGGAGCCGTTAACTTAAGTTCTGCTGTTGCAAGAAGCCAGTTTCATTGGTTTAGTCTTGAATGGCCTGTAAGCCCACAGTTACATGTAGATACAAAGCTACTTATTATGCTGATGTCAAGAGTTTGTATTTTTTTTATCCACTCCTCTTTGTAAGTGCTCTCCCACAGCCACACCTCTCTGAAACTTTGAGAGGACTCTAAAGCCTGACAGGCCTCATGTACATAGTTAACATTTCTAAGCCAAAAAATACAGCTTAATTCCCTCAAAAAATGCCTAAGCTGTATTAAATGTCTTAAAACGAAAGTAAACAGGAATCTGCTTACTTTGTGCAGTCACACACCACAAACTGGTGGTAATTGGTTCATTACAGGCAATATAAAGTTTGCAATTAGATTAGATAAAAACTATCACTGGGAAACAACTGCATCTACTATATATACAGCAGGATTACACAGAAGGAAGAGGGCAATAAGAAATGGGTTTTATAAGCAGTATGTGCATGGGCAATGTGTCTGTCTGTGTTGCTTGAATAATATTAAGATGGGTGTGAATTCACCTCAGACTTGCTGTGAAAGATTTGAGTTTGCTTTTTTTTTTTGGCTCAATTAGAGTGAAATCAACAATATAGCTAAAAATAATTTTGTCCCACTGGATTCTGGCTGGGAGGGGGAAAACCTCTCTATGGCAGCCTTCCCAGGTAAACACAGATGTAAACTTCTACATATTTATAACACAGATGCAGCTATTTTTCCCTGAAACATCGTGTGATATGCCTGCTGCATATAGATAAGATGCAACAGGAATAAAATCTTTAAATTTCCATTAGGCTGTTGATTGAATGCAATCAGTGCTGTCATAAAGCACTCCTGCTATTGTGCACCAACTGTCAGATGAGTGGATTACAGAACAGGTAACTCAACGTGTTCCCTGGTAACTCCTTTTTTCTTTACGAGATGGAAATTTTTATTTGACCCTCATTATTGCTAAACTTCTCTTAACCTCCATGCAGAAGTACAAGTTCAAACATGTTATATGGCAGCTGTTTTTCTGTAGTGTGGCGTGACTGGGCTTAACGGATATACACACACGCACATACAAAAAAAACCCCAAAACAAACTCAATACTAAATCCTGGGTGTACTAAAACTGGAGATAGAAAAGGTCACTCTGAATACACGTATGTGTGAGACTATGAGTAAAAGACCCCTTCACTGATCTCTGCCGTATCCTCCCAAATCAAACGGTAGTGGTAAAAGCGCGGTGACACCTGCTAAGTGCAGCCTCGACAGCGTGGCCATATATCCTGTCACTCATCACACAGCACTTAGCTATTGTTAAGTGGGATGGCAGTAATATATCATAAAACTGTCGCACTTGAAAAGCAATCAAAGCCATGATCATTAGACCTTTCACAATGGGAGGTTCAATTTACCCACAGTCAGGCTGCTCTGCTCTGCCTCACTCTCAGAAGCACTTCAGGTGAATTCTGAAGTACGTGTTGTGAAAAACAGTCGACAAAAGGAAACGTGGGACTGGGTGAGGAAAAGCTTTGTCTTGGCACTGGAGCTGGATGTACAGCATACAAGCAGTACACCTTTAATACCGAAGCATGTCTGATCAACATGAAATATGCCCTTTGCATAACAAATGCAGATGTCATATTATTTGCAGTGTGTGTTACGCAGACACACAAGAGGGTCATGAATGGTTTTGTGTCCTCTATCTGTTCTTACAAACAGTAAATGCCTCCATTTGAGCTGCACAGTTTTATAGTGTCAGATGATAACTGGTGTGTGTATACAGTCTCACACATGAGTTGGAAACTTGCCGTCTTTTGATTATAAAAAAGTGCGACTACATTAAATACTGCTATAAAAGTTACATATCTGTATGATGGCATTTAAAGGGCGTATTCAGGACAGCCTTTATGGCTTTTTGGTTGAACAAATAAAAACATGTTACAGCACACTACAAGCAGGGGACAGCTTGTACCGGTGGCTTTTATCTAAATTGAATCACACTTTCAGGAGTGTCTCCTTTTTTTTTTTTTCCTGATGACTTTGGTTTGAACTCAAAGTCGTAACTACAGTGGAGGGAAACGAGTCCTTTCACACTCATTCTCAGCAGGGGTTAAGTATGTGCAGGAGTTTTTTTTTTTTTGCAGAAACACAAACATAGAATCTTTGAAAGATGGCGTGATGACATGAAAAACTGTCATCGTGAGAGGCGCACTGGCTTAAATGCCTGGCACAGTCGAGCACTGGTAGCCTATAGTTGCTGAGGAGAGCTGTTGCTGTCTGCTGCTGCAACATGTGTCAACAATATTTATGATATCAGACCTTTAGCTTCAGCTCTGCTGTGGAGAAGACAAAAATCATACTGTACAACTGAATCATCACAGATTCTTTTTAAATTTTTTTTATTTTTTACATTAGTTAGATTTTTTTCCCTCCCATTTAAACACCTAGTAAATTAGTCCAAAGTTCTAAAGCTTTAACTTTATGTTAACTCACTCATTTATTTTTACTTTCACCTTCAATTTTTGGGTTAGGTACCAAAGATTCTCAGGAAAAGGTCGTGGTTTGGGTTATGATTTGCCATCTTGACTATCATTTTTTACAAGCATCCATGTGTAATGAGCTATTAGTGAGAGAGACTCACTGTTGTCATACGACACCTTATGAGTTGCAGCTTTGACAAAATGAAAGGGGATCCCAGCAAAGGCAGAGACGATAAACAATATAAAAGCTGATTGTATTTTATGAGAAGAGGCTTTAAGGATGCACTCAGATCCCTGCTGTAAGAAATCCTGGATCATTTACAAACTCCACAGGGTTCCTGTGAGCTCATTTAGAACAGTCATCCTTAGAAAGATATGTTGCCTTATCGGCGACAATAGTTGCCAAAACAGTGAACTACAAAGAGGAGCGTGTAGTACATATTGTATCGTCTTATTTTTCAGTTTGTTCATAAAATACACGTGTATTCTTTTCCTTTTAAAGGACATAAGTAAGAAGCCATTAATAAGATAATAAAGACGCCCTCAGCTCCACATTAGTAAAAAAATGTCACATTCATCTTGTACATCTTATTCAGTCTGATGGCTTTGTAAATTAATTTGATATTTTATATTTATCAGCATCAGGATTTCAGTTTTCACTGGTCACCGCTACTTGCTAGAATGCCTCCCCCCCCATGCTATTGGCCTTTACAGTATCTGATTACATGTTTGTTCGTAAAAACAACTCTCTCCTCAGTGATTCAGAACGGTTTTACTAACAGGAACATAAAACCAGACTTTTCCACAACGGATGTTTGAAAATGTCATCACACTAATTCTCAGACCTTAAAACGATAATGTCTCCCTGTGCATTTTGACTCATCCTGTGCAGCAGGGCTGTTCTCATCAAATCAGCAACACGCTCATTTCCACAAACACTACACACTCCAAAAACCAAGTTTATTCCACCTGTCTTCAACTGTTTTTTGCACCTGCTGACAAAGACACGGACAGCTTAGCGAGAATGTTCTTGTAAAGCTCAGAAACCGACGTGAGGAACTTTGTGGTTTACGGGACACTTTTTTTCCTTTTATCTCAGGAACAGGTTGGCTCTTGCCTTTTTAGCCTCAACTTTTTACTGAAACCGCAGTGAATCATTGGGTCCAAAACTCTTCCCTGAGCTTGCGTTGCCTTGCAGAGGTCGAAGAGTACAGTGTTTCTCTGTCACTGCTGTGCTTACTTATACTTACCTCTTACATTCAGTGTGTGAGCACAGATACTGTTTATAAACCTAAGTGGAAAAAATAGCAGAAAAACAAACAATATTATATTGCTGAAGGTTGCTGAAATGTCAAACTTGTTAGGGGAATCTACACTGGAAAATACAGCCCTGTCTCCTAAGCAACATCATTATGCAGAGGTAAATTAGTTTTTTTACATTATTTTTTTGCCATTTGAAGACTGAATTATGTTTGGAGGTATCTTGAGTGAAAAAAACAAAATCTATGCCTGCATTTCTGTACACAAAAAGATTTTTGGGGTGAGTGTTTGTGGAATACAGTGCAAAGTGCAGGACTTTACTAATTTGTGTATTCCTCACACTCCTACAGTGTCTGTGTTGAAATGTAAAAATCATAAAGGTGTTGCTTTTTAAAGTTTTACCCTCTCACTGCTGTAATATCTAACACTAGACACAATGATACAGAAGTGTGCCATTTGGCCTGCAGCGTAATAGTGTTTGATGGGTTAAAGATTTGGTTCGATTTGTAACACCAAAGATTTTTATATCATCTCATCCGTACTTTACCTGAAGCTACGAATAATGTGGAATTTAGTTATAGTTTATATAATATGTGCCAAATGTCACATTTAGGAGCAGCAGAAAGCCATTTACAGCACATATCGGGCAATGTTGCAATACTTTAAAGGGTACAACGGTAAAAATACATCCAATTTGGTGGCCCAGTAGATGTCATAAAATGATTTGATATCAGTTTCATATACTGTAATTACATCAGCTGCCTTGTTTCTTTGCCTATAACACCACAAGTAGTTTTCCAGAGCAAATTTCCCAGTCAGAAAGCCCTGGGAAAGTCTTTAGTTTTTCCAGAATCTGCAGATAAAAATAATGAACCAATAACCCCAATGCAACAACCACTAGCATAACTGCGTTTACACTTGTGGACAAAGGTTTTGAGAGTGACACAAGTGTTGGTTTTCACAAAGTCTACTACTTTGGTTTTTATGATGGCAATTTGCATATACAGTACTCCAGAATGTTATGAAGGCAAAGTCCCTCCCCTGAAAAAAAACAAAAACATTTCTACTTCATTTCAGCCCTGACACAAAAGAGCCTGCTCACATTCTTTCAGTGATCCTCTCATTAACACAGGTGAGGATGTTGACGGGGACAAGGCTGGAGAGCACCCCTTCTTGCTGATTGAGTTTGAATAGCAGATTGGACGTTTTAAAAGAAATGTGGCTCCTGAAATCATAGTGCATAGTACAGAGCTTGCTCAGGAATGGCAGCAGACAGGTTGTGAGTGCATCTGCATTTTTTGGAGGATGGCCTGATGTTAAGAAGAGCAGCAAAGAAGCCACTTCTCTCCAGGAAAAAACACCAAGGACAGATAGATTTTCTGCACAAAGTACAAGGACTGGACTGCTGAGGACTGGGGTAAAGTTATTTTCTCTGAACCCCTTTTCAGTTGTTCAAAGCATCCTGAGACCATTCATGTGTGGGGTTGCTTCTCATCCAAGGCAGTGGGCATACTTATAATTTTGGTTAAGAACACAACCATGAATAAAGAATGGCACCAAAATATCCTCTGAAAGCAACCTCTCCCAACCATCCAAGAACGGTTTGGTGAAGAACAATGTCTTTTCCAGCATGATGGCACATCATGCCATCAGGCAAAAGTGATAACGAGGTGGCCCCGGGAACAAAGCATTGAAAATCTGGGCCCATGGACAGGAAAGTCCTCAGACCTTAATCCCATCAAGAACTCCTCAATCCTCAAGAGGCAGATTGGCAAACAAAGCCCAACAAACTCCAAGCATTGATTATGTAAGAATGGGTTGCTATCAGTCAGGATTTGGCCCAGAAGTTGACTGACAACATGCCGGGGTGAATTGCAGAGGGGGCACTGGCTTTTCCACTGTTCATTTTGCATTCTTTATGAATCAGTTAATGTAGAAAGTAACTGGCAGATGAATTGCTCGTGAAAAAAAATGCTATCAATCATAATTAGTGGCATCCTTGCCTAACTCAGATGCGTGTTTAATTTTAGAAAGTAATTCAGAGCTTCCAATTATTGAGATAGTTTTATAACATTCATTTTTTCTGCTGAGATAAGACACTCGTAGTATTTCTTCTGCTGAGAGTTCAGCCAGCAAACACTGACCTTTATCAGTGCTTATATGCTGAAAGCTAAGTTTATTTATTGCTTATCAATTGCAAAAATAGCACAATAACAATGTAATCAGAGGCATAATGTGATATATTTTTAATTGAAAAGTTGCTGCTGTCTATGTGTTACACTGTAAAAAAAAAAATCCGTTGAATTTACGGTAAAAGACTGGCAGCTGTGGTTGCCAGTACTTAACTGTAAACTGCTCTACGGTAAATACCGTAAACAGGTTCACGGTAAAGTACCGGCAACCACAGGTGTGTTGGATCATGGACACATCTAAAACCTGCAGGACCCTGGCTCTCGAGGCCTGGAGTTGGCCACCCCTACACTATGTCCTGGGGTTAACATGAGTTTGGCAGATTGGGTAAACCTAATATCTGGTGTAGGAGTGATGCAGCATGGGAAGAATTTTACACACTGATCAGCTGACATCTGCTGCTGCACTTTGGTTTATTGCTCTTTTTGGATATAACTGAATTCAACAAGGTGTAAGCAGACAGATCAGCTCAAACACTCAGGCATTAAGTACCAGTCCAGTCCTTAAATTTAAACTGATGCCTGCTAACATTGGCCATTAACACCACAGCCTGCTCTGCGCTAGTCCAACACACTGCATCACTGTACATGTCACCACAATACTTCAAATTAACTACTTTAGCCTGCACTAAACTGTGTGGTATTTCCATGCAACCTTTGAATAACAATTATTACATTTTAGCTCACAGACACACTGTGGTCCAAACTGCACAGTTTGTCGAGCAGTTTGAAACATTTCAAATCACCTGCCAATTACAAACACTCTGTTTATGCTGCACACCTTCTATAATGCTAGCAGAGCTCTAGTTACAGAGCTGATATCTCCATGCTGTCAGCATGGAGATATCAGAGACTGCCGCTTTTCCACTAGCACCTACTCAGCTCAGCTAGACTCAGCTTGGCTTAGTTTTTAGGGTATTCCATTAGGCGCTAGCATAGGCGTATATCTATGGGCGCTAGTACCTTGTTCTTGTGGTTTTAATGGCAGTGGGCAAACCAGCTTATAGGTGCATTACCGCCACCCACTGGACTGGAGTGTGGACCAGGAGGTGCTACCACATACTTTTTTAGTACCTACTCAGCCGCGGTTCCAGGTGCGCCAAGTTGATTGAAAATGTAGAAAATATGGCATCAACAGGCTGCATGCCACTGATTGGCCAGGCAGTGATGTCACTAGATGAGTCATGCAAGCGACTCCTTCACAAGAATCAAACCTGCCGTTTTTGAAACCCACCAGCATGCTGATGTTTTTGTGCTCAGTGCCTGATGACAGAATCCATGGAAAAGAGACAAAATTGACCTCTGTACAGTATTAAGTATCAAACTGCCTTTCAGATTGATTACTCACTAACTGAAGATGCTCTGGTCCACTTTAACCCTGATTATAACTCCGGTAAAAATTAGCCTTAAATTTCTCCTTATCTACAACATGTCAGCAAATGCACCTAAATAAACAGTTCATTTTGATTAAGTTTGCAGTGAGGAACACAACATTTCAATGTCTTAAACAACTTCCCCCAAAATTACAGCTGAACATTTCCTTAGTAGATACTGGTTAAAGTTAACTCTGGCTTTACCTCCACAATGGTGGCTCAGGTCTTCACTGCTGCTAATGGTATCAGTACTGTTAAGGTAACTTACCTTACCGTGGTGACATAACTAGTTGTTGCGAGGTTGACACAAAACTGGAGTAAACCCTGGGGCAGGATGATGTACCATTGTGTAGTAATGTCGTTTATCCCACAGAGAGGGCAGAAAAGGTGCTAACCTCTGAGTGTAACTGCTCAGTCATGGCTCAGTCTGAAGCTGCTGATTGGATACTGTCTGTGACACATGCATGTATCTCCCTCAGTCTCATTTTATATTAGCAGGTTACTCTGCAATAAGCTGAATATTTTGGGACCACTCACGAGGTGCATGAAAAGAACATTTGTATGATGAAATCTAAATCCAGTTATTCAGTTTACAGTTCAGATGCAGTTGATACACAGAATAATAAAACAATACAATGTTTTGCATTTCCTTTTCTGAGAAAACAAACTATTATTTCAAATAGTACCTGCTTAAATTTCAGTCAACCTGGGAAATACATTTAAATGTACAATTCAGCAATATGTATAAATCAGACAGAAATTATTTTTATGGCATGAGTGTGTCATTTTTATAGAAATTTTACAGAAAAGAAAGATTTTCACAGTAAAAATGTGTGATTTCAGGATATTTTGACAGTTATATCTTGGTTCTTGATTTATGGTGATTAAATGTTTCTGCGACGGAGATACACCCTTTTCAATTTTAGGTCTATTACTGTTGCCATTTGGCTGTTTTCCACTGTATTTTTTACAGACTTTTTTTGCAGTGTAGGAAAAAAGATCTTCACAGTGAAAATGTGTGATTTCAACATATTATGACAGTACAAATTACAGTTATGTATTGTTTTTCATTTACGGTGACCACTTGTTTCTGCTGCAGAGATACACCCTTTTAAATTTTACTGTCTATTACTGTTGCCATTTCACACTTTTCCATTGTTATTTTTACAGACTTTTTTTGCAGTGCAGGAAAAAGATTTTCACAGTGAAAATGTGTGATTTCAACATATTATCAAAGTGAAAATTACAGTTATGTATTGTTTTTGGATTTACGGTAATCACATGTTTCTGCTACAGAAATACACCATTTTTGATTTTCCGGTCTATTACTGTTGCCATTTCACAGTTTTCCACTGTCATTTTTACGTACTTTTTTTACAGTGTAGTATGAACTGGATTCACGGTTATTTTTCCACCCCGAGTTGGTTCTTCATTAGTTTCTATTCCATTAGAGATCTTTGCTTTAGACACGAGGCCTCACCAAGAATGTGGGAGCACTTTCAGAGGCAGAACAACAAAAACTTTCCAAAATAAAGTGAAGTGCATCGACAAAAACACTGAAGGAAGAAGCAGAGAGAAAGAAAATGAGCAAGTGAGGAGATAAAGAAGCGCCGGGGCGATCTGAAGTGTAGACTAAACACTTCAGCTCACCCCATCAAAAGAGTCATTGTATGCCGTCCTAAAATCTCATCTCTCTCATCGTTCTGCAGATAACATTTAGACAGACCAAAAAGTAGGAAAACAAACATGTTTTTTTTAAATCCATACATAATCCGAGTCAGCAATCTTTCCCGTCTGTCTTAAATGTTGAATTGTGCTTTGCTGAAATACTGGGGTTCGCTTTGGAGAGCAGCCAGAATGATGGGATGTACAAACCACACCCAGCATTTGAAATAAATAAATAAATAGCTGAGCGATAATTCTCCTCAAAACACAAATCACCTCTTCCACCTTCACAGCTTTAATAGAGAATTGTGTATTTGAATTATTCATCACTGCATTGCTCCGGTGAGTGCGCTAGCCTGCCCCTTTTGGCACATCTCTTTGCCCAAGCTTTTAAGTCAAAGTCACCTCATGAAATGTATTTAGATGTTACAATGATAGCATTTTAATCACAGTCACCCTTCAGTGGAGAGTGATTATTCAAAGACTTAACAGATAAACCAAACAGAGAGCGTGCAGCTGTAAGATATCACCCGCTACCTGCATTAGAAGTCCTCAGATGCTTGACCGCAGTTGGTTTAGACAGGTAGCAGCATTTATTTACACCCAGGCCAGAAGTCCTGACAGAATCCTCATTTAGCTTCGAACAAGCGTGATTGATTTTGTGTTCTGTTACCTTGTTAGCCAGTAAATCACACTCTCTGGTCAGCTAATTGTCACAGTCTTGATGGAAACCAATGATGGTTCAGTCTGTCCTTTTAACTCCTGGCGAGCAAGCAGACAAATGTATTTCCACACAACTAAAGCATTATTTGAAGTAAACATAACTGAGACAATAACATTTTCATCATTGCAGTTAGGAATAAGTACACATAATGTATCAGTAATATGTTGATGGCAAGGTGTGCTTCCACCAATACAACTCCTCATAACTTCACGGCTCGGCCCTCAAACTGCTTGGTTGAGATGTCATGAGCTGTATGACCACCATCCACCCAGACCACCTCCTGCCAACCTTGATGCAGCTCATAACAAAAATGCCTCTTTATATACAAATAGGTGGGCAAGAGGAGAGATTTTTGATATGGAACACTCGCTCAGCTTGTAATCTGAGTTCATCTGACCAGCCATGAAAATGGTAAATCCACTGGTTCTTATAAAGCTCTCTTCTGCTCAACTTGAACACACAAAGCACACATTCATACAAGCACTTTCTATCTATCTAACATTCACACACACAATCACACTCCAATGAACACATCAGGAGCAACTCGGGGTTCAGTATCTCGCCCAAGGATACTTTGGCACGCAAACTTTAGTAGCCAGGGGCCAAACCACCAACCTTCTGATTAGATAATACTGTAATTGCAAAATTTTGCAAAGCTTACCTCAAAGCAGCAGTATGCATAGTTACTTTGAGGTTTTAAGTCTGATTTATTTTTTCAATTAAAAAACAGTCTTTCCTGGTAGTTACATTCACAGATGTGTCAAAAGTGCCAGAGGAGCTGACAAGTAAATGACAATATAGTACACTTTTCACATATTTTAACCAATTAAAACCATTCTACAAGCGGTTGTGTTGTTGTCAAAGTAACACTAATGCAAAATTTGACAATGTCGTAATGTGTGACTGAAGTACTGTTCAAACAATGTCTTCACCGGTCCATGAAATGAACACATTCAACTGTTCTGTGAATGTTTGTGCATCGTTTTCTTCAGAATCCACTCTCGCATATTAAGCAGTTTTGGCGACTCTCAGATCTCCGCTAGAATGTAAAATAATAATTTGTGCGTTTGATGACAGCAGATGTTAGAACTTGTGAATCCACTGGTGTGTGGTTTAATATGTTTACTTAATTTTTTTTTCACTGCATTAACCATTTTTGGAATAAATATTCATAGATTAAAATACACCACAAGTGTCATTTTAGATCTGAGGATAAAGATAATGATTATGCTTTGCACCACTAAAGGCATTTAGAGGATCTCATTACAATTTGATGTAATTGCACAAATATTTTAATAAATTAATCGCACACCCCGCCTGTGTGTCACGTACTGTATGACTCAGAGGGGTTAGGTGCACATTTTCTACTCTGTGTTGAAACATGCTGATCGGTACATTGGCGGTTTATCAGGCTGCACCTGTGTGGACAATGCCAGTCTAATGGAAGTGGTGCATTTCATAGTAAAGCTGTGATTGGACTTCAGACTGAAATCAAGCATCAGTCTGCTGCTAACTTGTAATGCTTTGGAGTTTTGTGACAGCTTATTCAGATAATCAGCAGGGTTCCAACAACATCTCTGCAGTGGTCCACACTGCAGATGTTAGAAATTTCAGATTAAAGACGTGGATGCATAAATAAAATCACTTGGATAATGAAGCAATAAGCTTTCGGTGAAATGCATGAAGCATGAAACAAAACTGAGATATTATGATTCAAAAAATACACAACAGCAGATCCAGAATTCAGATGAGCATCAAAACTGTAGCTTAGACCCTGGGCTCAGTACTCCAAGACTTGAGGGTGATATTATATGCAACAAAAGTGGAGAAGGGTAGAGGTGAAGTAAGAAGTGGAAAAGACATGATAGAAAAGAAAGCCTTGACAGAGGAGAGATGGTGGCTCACCAGGGACAAAGGAACATAAGGAAGTTCCTGCTGGAAATGTTGACTTTTTACCTTGTGGAGGATTTTATCTGAAATTTGACTGGAGAAGAAATGTCACTGTATCACTGGGGAGGCAGGAAGTGGGCAAGCTGAGACAGAGTGCCCAGTGATTGCAAAGTGGGTCACAGTGTGCAGTCCATTTACTGCACCTTATACTGTGCACTGTTTTGAATAGGGTTATTTTCCCACCCTGTGTCTTCAGTGTTGTGCATGTCTTGGCATTTCCCTGCTTGGCATTTCTTGTAAAGACATGTTTAATTGGTCTGTATTGAACTTGTCTGCTCAAGACTGTGATTCATGCGTATATAAGGAAATGGAACAAAAACTATGGACTTTCTTGACTCTGATGAACAGAAATGTCACATACTCTTATTTACTTAGCAGTAATTTAATAATTACATACTGCAAAAGAAGTTGTTGTAACTCTTCTCTCTCTTCCTTTCCTAGATGACAAGAAACCATGTCATTTACCGGAGGCTCCCGGTCCTTGTCGAGGGATGGTGTCACGCTATTTCTTTGACAGCTCAAATCAGCAGTGCAGGCGATTCTATTACGGCGGCTGTTTTGGCAACGCCAACAATTTCAGGACGATGGCCGAGTGTCAGGCGAAATGTCTGAGCCCAGGTAGGCCAGGCTGAACTTTTGAATTCTCCATCAAAGAATACAGCAGCATTTTTGCTTTTAGTTTTATTTATTTTGTTGTTGCTGTTGTTTTTACTTTGCAGTGGTAGAATGTAACTTGTGTGCATTGGTGCAGTGATGTTCACTGACAGTGTTCTTTTGAAACTTTCTGGAGGCCATGCAGTGATTTCTGACTTTGATGCAGTCCTGCAGGAGGACAAAAAGATCTCAGCAATTCAATGTGGATAAACAGCCTTTGTCCTTTGTATACAGAGAGTTGTCTTTTAATGATATTATCGAATCTTTAAAATTTTATGTAAAGAAACATTATTTCTCTCTGCCACACTGTCTCTCATAGAGTGGAGAACCCATCAATTATTTTCTTTTGAAAGGTGCTGCTGGCACCAAATTCTTTATTATCACAATATTCTGTTTCAACATGTTATAAGTTTTCTTTGTAGTAGTTTTGATTAAATATGGATATTTTAAATAAATTACAAAACATTTTTATTTTATATATATTTTACACACACCATAACTTTCTTTATTTGTAAACATGATCATACTTCATGGTCCATAGTCAGCTGAGGAATCAACTGAAAACCCATTTCAGCGAGGTGACAGAATCAAAATAATTCTACCTCTGAAAATTAACTCTGTGATGAATTTTAGCTGAGCGTGAAATCATATTCCACCTTGATTTAGCATTTAAATTGTTTTAAAGTGACCAAAGCATACTCAATTACAGGCAGAGGTTATTTTAGATATTGAAATTCTCAAGAAAAATAATGAGCAAGTCACTCAGCTGTGACCAATTCTGCCCAAAGACCATGTTGTACAGAGAATCAATTGTAATTCCGGATGGACAAATGTTTGGTTTCATTTTTAGACCCTGTTTGCAAACCAACACCCTTTCTCAGCCGATACTAATGGGATTAAACTTGTTTTAATTATGATTGATCAGTGGGATATAATGAAGTTTGTTCTAAATCTAGTAAGATTGATGTTCTGCAGATAGCAGTTGAGACACGCATTCTCAAATGTTGCTTTTCTTTTTTGTGTGCACCAACATTGGATCCCCTACCAAAGCACCAGAAGCCAGTTCTCCGACAAAAATTGCTGTTGTTCAGCCAGCCATCCAGACTGGTAAAGATCAATGAGCATCACGCACCACATATCTTCTTCTTCTTTCAGCTGCTTCCTTTAGGGGTTGCCACATGAGATCATCTGCCTCCATCCCACCCTATCTCTAGCATCCTCCTCTGTCACACCAACCCTCTGTATGTCCTCCTTCACTGCATCCATGAATCTTCTCTGAGGTCTTCCTCTTTTCCTCCTGCCCAGTAGCTCCATATTCAGCAACTTTTGTCTAATGTTTCCACCATCCCTCCTCTGCATATACAGAGGTTGGACAATGAAACTGAAACACCTGTCATTTTAGTGTGGGAGGTTTCATGGCTAAATTCGACCAGCCTGGTGGCCAATCTTCATTAATTGCACATTGCACCAGTAAGAGCAGACTGTGAAGGTTCAATTAGCAGGGTAAGAGCACAGTTTTGCTCAAAATATTGCAATGCACACAACATTATGGGTGACATACCAGAGTTCAAAAGAGGACAAATTGTTGGTGCACATCTTGCTGGCGCATCTGTGACCAAGACAGCAAGACTTTGTGATGTATCAAGAGCCACGGTATCCAGGGTAATGTCAGCATACCACCAAGAAGGACGAACCACATCCAACAGGATTAACTGTGGACGCAAGAGGAAGCTGTCTGAAAGGGATGTTCGGGTGCTAACCCGGATTGTATCCAAAAAACATAAAACCACGGCTGCCCAAATCACGGCAGAATTAAATGTGCACCTCAACTCTCCTGTTTCCACCAAAACTGTCTGTTGGGAGCTCCACAGGGTCAATATACACGGCAGGGCTGCTATAGCCAAACCTTTGGTCACTCGTGCCAATGCCAAACGTTGGTTTCAATGGTGCAAGGAGTGCAAATCTTGGGCTGTGGACAATGTGAAACATGTATTGTTCTCTGATGAGTCCACTGTTACTGTTTTCCCCACATCCGGGAGAGTTACGGTGTGGAGAAGCCCCAAATAAGCGTACCACCCAGACATGCCCAGAGTGAAGCATGGGGGTGGATCAGTGATGGTTTGGGCTGCCATATCATGGCGTTCCCTTGGCCCAGTACTTGTGCTAGATGGGCACGTCACTGCCAAGGACTACCGAACCATTCTGGAGGACCATGTGCATCCAATGGTTCAAACATTGTATCCTGAAGGCGGTGCCGTGTATCAGGATGATAATGCACCAATACATACAGCAAGACTGGTGAAAGATTGGTTTGATGAACATGAAAGTGAAGTTGAACATCTCCCATGGCCTGCACAGTGACCAGATCTAAATATTATTGAGCCACTTTGGGGTGTTTTGGAGGAGCGAGTCAGGAAGCGTTTTCCTCCACCAGCATCACGTCGTGACCTGGCCACTATCCTGCAAGAAGAATGGCTTAAAATCCCTCTGACCACTGTGCAGGACTTGTATATGTCATTCCCAAGACGAATTGACGCTGCATTGGCCGCAAAAGGAGGCCCTACACCATACTAATAAATTAATGTGGTCTAAAACCAGGTGTTTCAGTTTCATTGTCCAACCCCTGTATATATATATTCAAACCATCCACCTCACTATATGCACAAGTAATACTCTGTGTCTTGAGTAACTGGTAAATATAATCAGTGCCCATTACATCACCCCTCTTTTAAATTAGATAAAAAATTGCAAAGCTTAGAATGAGATGAGAGATTGATGGAGGTGTTTAGCCTGTCTTAGATGACTTGGAGCAAAAGGAAACATTTCTCAAAATCTCAAAAATAAATTGCAGAAGACAGCAAAATATCTCAAAAATCTGTAAATACTGCATAGATGGACACACTGGTATTCTACAGGAAGTAGCTACATATGAGAACTATTAGTTTATTTATTTAGAGTATCGATTTTTTAAAATTTTGTAAAGACACAAGTAAGGTAATTCCAGTCTTCGTGTAATCACACGGTTCTGTTTTATGCACAGGCGTAAACTCAGTCTAGGAAAGGAAGCAAATTTATTCAGTGACTGATTGACATCTTCCTGTATTGTTGTTGTGTTTCAGGGGAACTAAGTGTGAGTGAACCTGTGGTGCAAATGAATGACACCAATCCAGAGACAAACGGTAAGAAAATACAACTCTAAACATGTTTTCAGATAAAACATGATGGCCAAACTTGGATGTTTGAGTCAGTTTTTTGCAAATTAGGTCTCAGGTTAATATTCTTCCACAAGGAAACAAAAGAGAGAGAGAGGAAATTAGTCTTCTTCAGGCTGCATAAAAGTTCTGTGATCAGGCAGAACTTCAGTGTCTGTTAGTCCCAAAAATCCATGTAACGTGATGCAGAACTTTAGTATTAATAAATCCAGCCTGCTGAGCAGCTGATTACACCTTTTTGAACAAATTTGATCAGTGAGAAAAACACTGCGACTAACGGTATAAAGATACATTCAGACAATGGAGCACAAAGCCAGAAGCGGTACATGTAGTCTTCATTTATTACAGAGTACTAGACATGAGGGACAGATTAACGGCCATGAGGCGTAATTAAATCACTCATCTTGTCCTCATAGTAACAACCAGTCATTGTTGAATTCTGAAATATGCTTAGATCTGAAAGTAAGCAATTCCAGGTCATTTATTAAATAGAGCAGCGTGTGCTGCCAGAAACCTTTTCTTATGAAAAGAAGAAAAGAAATTGTCAAGGTGCAGTGATGCATAGATGGCAGACAGCTCGCAGAATTGCTTCTGTTGTGAAACGCAAAGGCCAGAAACAGAGTGCATCAGTGTCTTCTTCCCGCATCTCCGTTTGTTACATTCCCACTCATTAATTTTCGGTGTATTAGCACTGTGGGAGCATTAATCACAGCTGTCCTGTAGCAAGGCTGTTTTGTACCACTGCAAGAAAGAACAGGGAGACCCTGGATGGTCTCCCGTCGCCCTCAACTCATTCAAGGAGTTATAATTCTAAGAATTCAATTTCACTCTTGTCAGAAAATATTGAGTGGAAAAGATTCAGGATGAGTTAGCCTCAGTAGTTCTACCTCCTAATCAATCTTTTTCTTTTTGAGTGAAAGTCTTTGATAAAATCTCTGGGATGCATTAAAGTGTCTCTGAGAAACAAAATTGGCATTAAAGTAAAACTTCTTACAATTTCAATTAATTTTTCAGGTCTTTAAAGAGAGATTTAGAAGATAAGTTTAGGTCATATTTCATGTCAAAGTTCACTACTAAGCTAGACTGTGTTTGATTGTCAAAGTCACAAAAGCTATAAATGAGCAGGAGAGAATTTGGCGTGCACGCTGATGTCTGTCTGCCAAGCAGATGTTCCTATGTTGAAATCAAAGACTGACATCTTGTGGCTGTTCGATGAGGCACACACTTTGGCTCTGTGGATCTCCACCAGAGCCCACAAAGTCACTGACATCATTCAAAAAAAATTATCCAAATAGAAATTTGGATAAATAAAGTCCAACAGTAGGATATAGCATCGGCAAACTCTTATTTATCTATTATCCCTAAAAACAAACAAACACTTCATCTTAGTTTAACGGCTGCATCTTGTACTTTCTCGTGAGCATCTGTTGTGTCCTGCATGTGAGAAGGGGCGAGCCGAACAATGCTCCAACCCGAGTCTACCAACATTGTGTGTCTGTGTGTGAGGACAGCTTGTCGTGCTAATTTTGGTTTGAAAGTTTATCACCGTGGTGGATTTGTATGTTAATTCTTTACCTGGAAGTATTAGTTCTCATTGGATTATTATTGTCATTTATAATTGTTGTTCTTTCCTGTGTGTTTAGTTGCTGTAGTGTTTCCTTATCCGTTCCTTATTCCTTTAACTTGTCTTTCTGTTTATGCCATTGTCCTGTAGGGCTCTCTTATCTCTGCCTTCATGTTTAAAGTGAGTCTCATCTCTGTGTTTAGTATGGGTCTTTTGGGTTAGTTCCTGTTTTACTTTGAAGGGTTTTTTTAAGCATCCTGAGTTAGTTTTACTTCCTGTCTCTGTCTTTCCTTGATTTCCTTGATTGTATATATAGTCCTGCCTTCCCGTTCTCTGTTGTCCCTGTGTCCTGTTCTCTGTGCTGTCCTGTGTTTCTAGAATTAGTTTCTCATTTTAGGTTTTGGTCATTTTTTCGCTCTTTTCATCCTGAACAAGAGGCTCACTTTCTGTTATTTATCCTGGATTTGTCTGCTCTCCACGCTGCTGTGACATTTCCTTTGGTATCAGATTTATCAAGTCACGATATCAAATGCTCTGCTGCTGCTCGTGACATCTGTAATGTAGTTAGAATGGATACTTAGCTTTATTTTCTCATTGTTTTTGTTGACCCTAGCTGAGATAAATGCAGAACCTCAGTGTTCATCAGTAGTGAAAGACTCATCGCTCATGGGCCCCCAGTCGGGATATGGAATATGGCCCTGCCCTGACCCAGCAGAAAGCTGCAGAATAAATCCAAGAGGACAGCTTACACAGCCTTATGATAACAACTTCCAGTCTCAGAATGTGTTACTCTAAGACTCAGCCTGCAGACGCTGGACTAAATCAATTTCAGGCAGATGAAGCCAAATGCAACAGTACGCGAACCCCTGTGGAGTTTAAAGCTGAGAGGATGCAGACCGGAATCATTCATCTTCCTCGTCTTGAGGATTGTGATAAATTCCACCTCTATTTTGGTCCTCTAATAAAACTGACATAGATCTAAGTAAATCAACATTTTAAGAATAAATAAAGAGTTTGTTGCTGCTTCCTGTGATTTGCAGAATTAAGTCGTTCAGAGCCGTGCTTCAGACCTGTGGACAGGGGGACGTGCGATGGTGCAGAGAGGAGGTTTGCATACAACCCGGAAAAAAAGAGATGCCAGTCGTTTTCCTACAGCGGCTGTGGAGGGAATGAGAACAACTTCATTTCCCGGAAACACTGCATCCACAAATGCATCAGAAAGGGTGGGATTATTTTAAGACATCAGTTCCAAAGTTTGGTTTACTCATTTCATTCATTCCTCTTTAATTTGCGGTTATGTGATTAAATCATTTTGTTGGTTGTGTTGCAGGTCATGGGAAGGGGATGATGATCCGAATAAAGAGGAAAAACATCAACAGCATTGTTAATCGGTCGAGCTGAGCGCGTCCCGCTGCATGAAATTGTGTTGTGCTGTGAGCTGTATTTATGCCAATATATCTGTTTTTGTTTTGTTTTGCTTTACGCATTTCTTTTTTTTTAATCTCCTTTTTTTTTGTATTGCATCAGCGTATCGCAAGCTCTTCATCCTCATCATTGTTTCTCTTTGCAATATGACTTTCTGGACTTGTTGAAACCTGTTTATTAATGGAGACATAATCTGACAATAACTCGGTTAATTTTATTTTTGGTCAGTTACACTACACTGAGCTTGCACTGCACTGCACATCCAAAGCATTTCAGGGAACCATCATTAAGAATGTTCATTAAAGCAAGATCATTAGAAGAAAAGACTGCAGGATCCCCCTGTGGTCTAGACACAGGCGGTGGTGGAGGACACTAAGCAGATGGTGATGATGCTGAGAGTAGAGAATTCAGATGAAATGCCAGGACAACCTACACTGGTGGAGACAGGGAGGAGGAGGGTTGCAGGGATAAAGTTGACACACATTTGACAGCATGAAGGCCAAAGTAACAAAGAAAACAGAGCAGCCAAAGGAAAGTTACAGAACAGCTCTTTCTTACTTAAACTGCACACATTTTGCATTAATAGAGAGTTATATTTTGAAGCAAAAGTGTGACAAAGGACACTAAAGAGAGGTGACATCATAAACTCACAGATGAAGGTGGGAAATAGTGACGGGATCCTGAAAAGAAACTCACAGGGGCAGAAGGTTCGACTGTAGAGGATAATATTTCATGGAAAAAGAAAAGCTTCATAAACCAAACTGAGGTAGCCAGCACTCTTGTGTCTTTCTCATTTACTTCTACTTCTTCAGTTTTTTAAACTGCAAAGAGTGAGAAAAGTCACATATAGCTTTATTCTGTTTGTCTGTAAGTGTCCCTTTGCTGCTCAGACCGCTGCTGCTGCCACGACCTTTAATAAAGAGCTGCCATACATGAATGAAACATAAGGGATATGCTGAATTTGCTATAGCTAATTTACCCTATAAATGATGGCTATGTCTTTATGATGTCCTTTCAATATTAACTCACTCAGAAAAGGGCAAGGATAGCATCAAATAACAATATTACTGCCTCTTATTACAAGATATTAAAGTTTATAACCTTTGCAGCAGCCTGAGCGACACGCAGAGACGCAGGAAACACGTGCTTTAATATCACAGCAGGATAGTCATATTAGCCATATTTTCAATCAAAAGAAAACAAAAAAGAAAGAAAATGTGTGAGTTATGAAACTAATGAGTTGTGTCACCCACATCACCAAAGTAAAAAGGATGGATCTGCATCATGGAAGCCTTCAGGCAGTCCTGCATTCAAACGCTTTCAACCAAATGATCAGCCAATAATTTTTACTGCAGTATCAGCTTTAATGCAGGCTACATATTAACAGCAGGAGTTTATTTTTTCATATTTCTCATTATTACCAGGCTTTATAGTTGAATAAAGAGCGACTACTTAAAGTAAATCCTGCAGAAGTGCAGCATTTCCTTCAGAGGTCACAGAAAAATATAACAGCCTGTATAACGAGTTTGATATAATTGCTAAACTGTGCTACTCAGCGTCTCACGTTGATCTGTGGACCGCCTGACTCGGGATACCGGCTCTGGTGTAAAACATACTTTTAATCACCTTAAACCGATTTTTAGTGGCTGAACCTTATCGTCCACATTGATTCTATAGCTTACCGACAAAAAACACATTTGTTTGGCTGATTTTTTAAAAACTCAGCAGCTCTGGGTACTAATGCTTTGCGTTGCAGTTATATTAAGCACACATATTTTTTTTTATGTCCTTTTATTTTTACAATCAGTTAGGACCATTCTGATTTAAACTCCTCACTATAGCCTTAATGGGAATGCGTCTGCTGCATATTTACTGTGTGTGTGTACAGCAGCCGATGCTATCCCACAGCGGTGTTGGTATAGTTTCTCTTCAGTTTGAACAACAGCATTAAAGTTGTGCACGATCCTTCGTCCAGAATCAGTTGTGGATCTTCTGCAATCAGGAAAACCTCACAGTTGTAAATCATTGTGAGCAGGATAATGACTCTATTGTTGTCTGTTATCGACTCTTTTTAAAAAAAATTTCCAATCAATATTTTGATGCTTTGTAATAATCCTGTAGGTACTGTTGGTAAGGAAAAACAGAAGGGGGCAGTGTTGTGTAAAGAAAGACGTTTTGTGAGCAGCAGACTGTGCAGTGTTTGTTTTACTGTGTTGTTTACTGCACATGGTTGTAATGGATGGGACTGAAAGAGTTTATATAATAAAGTTCAACAATCGTACTGTGTTTGGGGTTTATGTGTTCTGTTTCCATCTCTTTTAGTGTGTGTAACAAACCCAAAGTGTTGCATAGGAAAACAGAGAAAAGAAAAATCTGAATAAGCCTTTAATGATCATGTATGGTTACAAGAATTGTCAACTGTACCAACAGCTTTTTGTTGTGGTTCTTGTTTTGCAGGGTGGGCTTAACGATTTTTAAAGCATGCCTGAAGGTTGCCTTTGCTGTAGGACAGGATCCACAGCCCATATCCAAAGTGGAGTTCTCAAAATTTGGTCTCTGTTTTGGATTTTATTCAAGTCTGTAATACTTACATAAAACTGCACTAGACAGTCATTTCAGAAACATGCCAAATCATTGCGTCTTGTGAAAGAGATTCTTTGTAGTGTCAAATCCACAGAGAAGCATCACTTTACACTAGCTCCCCAAATCTATCCCAGTGTCTCTGTACATATTGTTTTAGTTTGGCTGAAACTTTCTGTTGTTTTGAGTGAAGAAGCTTTTATAAATCCAGACACAACCGGCCCCTAATGGTCAGCGGTGACCCTGGAATAGATCACTCCCATCGAGGACAGAAGTATCATAAAAGTGGAAGAACAACTTTGTAACGATTTGCATTGTCTTTTCCTTCTAAAGTGGATCCAAACCATGCAAACAAAATGAGCCCAACAGACACACAACATCCCTTCCCCGCAGGATCGAGGCTGCAGACATTTCCTTCAATCTGTCACACCTGTCTGTGTGCGTCAGCAGGTGGCTGTGTCTGAAATCACTCGTTATTAACTGTATTCTGAGTGTGTAAATCCGCTCTTACACTGCATTCCAATAATAATCCCACAACAGATGAATAAGAGGATGCAAAATCACGATGATAAGGATCACTTTGAATTTTCTCATCAGTGCTGAGGGAAGAAAAAGCAGCCTGCAATGAATAAGGGGGTCATTTTACAGAAAACCCAACAGAGAGCTGAAAGAAGAATAAGTGATACATTCATCATGATGACAGAAAGACATCTATAAATAAATAATGTGATATTTTTCAGCTGGAAAAAAAGTGTCAGTTCCCACACTGACACATTCCCACACTGCCACTGCTAGTTTATATTTCACTTTATATATATATATATATATATATATATATATATATATATATATATATATATATATATATATATATATGAAGACATAAATTTATGGATACGTGGTAGGCTGAGAAAAATGGAGAAGGCTGCATTCTCTGATCAACCACAGGCAGAAAAGTAGCTCTCCCAAGTTTATATTCTTTGCATGGAAAATAAATTTATAATGCATTCTTAAAATATACGCCAGTCTCTTAGCCCACCCATAAAAAAGGAAACTGGTAAAAGGGGGCTCAGACTCTTAATTTAAGTGTTTCTAAAATTTGCCTTTTCTCCCAAAAAAACATTTTATTTATTTATTTATTATTATTATTATTTTATTGTTTCTGCAGGCCTGGATCTGAAAGAGCACTTAGCCATACCCTGCAAGGTTCACAACAGTTTCCCTCATGAAGTGCGAAAACACTCTTTAATAGCACGAACTGTGTATACAAGTCTGCATTAGAGCGTAGGAGTTAAAGGGGCACATCATCCTACACTGTGCGGAACTCGCCTCAGATTCCAGGTCCTCAGCTGTAGCCTACAGTGTGATGTAACAGGAAGTAGTGGGTTGCCTTCCAACGTCAATCTGACAGCCGTTTGAGCTGTGCTCATTGAGCGCCGGAGATCTGCTGTGTTCACGTCTCTACCCCGAAGCCGAAGAGGACACTTTGGGGGACTGCCTTGAGAGTTTATTCCGGTTCTCGCTCCCGCGCTGCTGTTGGATTTTACTCCCCGGTAGGACGCGCTAAAATGGAGTGTAAATTGCGGGCTACGCGCCGTGTCCCTTCCATGTTTTGTAGGCAATTTGCAGTAATGTCGAATGCAATTAACGCAGAGGTGACAGGGCATTTTGTTTGTTTATCGAGGGCATTTCAGCTATATCTGCGTGGATGGAGCCGGGGATAAACACTTCCAGAACGCCTGACCCCACTCTAAACGATGAGCATCCTTAACTGGGTCCATTTAAGCTGCATTGTCCCTTCATCAGGGGCTGAATGTGAGGAATATCGAGGGGAAAGAGGAATATAAAGAAACAGCTTTGTTTGTAGGTTTTTGGACAGCATTAGACCACCCAAGCGCGCCCTGCGTGATTACTTATGTCACCTATATTTATTAGTTACGTCCAACAAGACAGTCAGGCTCATCTCTGTCCTGTTTTCAGCTGGTTTAGGATCTTTTTACACGCACATAAATAATAACACTGTTGGTACACATATTCAGAGGTTACATTTTAACATGCATGCGCGGCCGATTCAGTTGCGGTTAAAACAGCCAAATATTGCTCATTTAGATTTGACATCTATAGATTCGCGAATGACTAATGCAGCAAAGGGAGAAAACGCAGTCAGGCTGTTTAGATGAATTAAACTGAATGAGAACAAGACTGAGCTCCATTCAGCGCCGAGGCTTTGATGTAAGCAGTGGCCACTGGTTGCTAAATCATCTGCATGGTTACATAAGCGGCAGATCTGGACATGTTGGAAGTTTGTGGGCTGGACAGTGAAAGGGATGGTGATGATGATGGTGAATGATGGTTGTGATGATGATGGTGTGTAGGAGGAGGATGCGATGACGATGGCCAGTATTGGCGGTCTATATTCTGCTGAGGAAAGATGCACTAGAGTCATTATAAGGGAGGTGACAGAGCAGAGGTAACTCTCTCAGTGCTGATTGGTTGTGTGCAGCAGAGTTTCTGGATATGTTTGAGCTTCATGGGTTTTGCAATGTTAAGGTGGAGTATTCTCAGATGACTTCTTATGTTTATTACATATTGTTTAGCCTAATTCAGCACTTTTGTTATAGTGATTGGGAAAGAAGAGCAATAGCATTCAGAAAGTTAAGCCAAAAGGTTTTCTGTGCTGTTTGTATTTGCTGCTTTGCTTTCTAACTTGCAATTTTAAAGTATTTGAATTTTTTCCGCACAGTATCTGCGCCTGCAGACCAAAGAGAGTATGTTTGGAAAACTAAAAGCATTCAGTTAAAGCTGGACTAAGTAAAGAGTTTTTTTTTTGTCAATTAATAGCATTTAAAACTTAACAACCCAGAAAACTTTATTTCAAAATGATTGTTTTAATTGGTAATGCTCCATATCTAAGACTACATAAATAATGACCAAAGTTAAAAAAATTTTAGGGAAAAAGGCATTTTTAGATATAATTTCAAACCTCGTGAGAAGCCAATAAATAAAAAACAGGGCTTTTATTTTGAAGGAACCGCTGTCACTAGTTGCATGTCAGTTGCATGTTTAATTAAAAAAAACTACTAGCCTGAAAAGGTAACCTTATTTAACAATTAAAAAGAAAAATCTGAGAAATAATTAGCAGAATTAGTTATTTTGAGCTTTGCTATCCTTACGATAATCTCTCAGACTTTCAAATGAATAGTGCACACCTTAAAAATGATGATGCCCTAACTTCAGCGCTCCAACCTGGTTAAATGTTACATGTTCAAGTTTACATTATATGCACGGGATTAGGATTAGAAAAGGTAAAATAATGTTGAGAAATACCAAAAAGGAAGCCCAGTAAAAGAGCGCTTTTACTTTCCTGTCCATGTCGGCTGCACTTTGGACAGTGAATGTATCAAAGCTGCCAGTTGGCAGGGCTGTCTGATGAGTCTTTGAGGCCATTTCGCTCTGACATCTTCCAGTGGCTCGAGCCTACACTAAATGCACAAGCTGATTGTGCAATGGGAATGTCTTGCAGCCCGTCACATTTAACCCATGCTGAGTGTTTACTGCCCACAACTAAAAAGCAACTATTAAATGCAGGTGAGACAAAGGTCTTGGCAGCAGAGCTCCCCAAACCTTTGCAGTCTCCATGATATAGCAGAGCTTTTCCTCGAGCAATGGCGTTTAGAAAGCTGTGCCACTGGAGTCTCACTCGCACTGTAGCCGATTCAGACTGAGAACCATGAAGAAAGGATTTCTTTACCCCTTAGAAGCTCTTGTGGCCTTTGTGCAGTGTTTATATGTGTGTTTAAAATGTGAGGAATTCATCCTGTAAATAAACACTAGGTGACCTACTCCGACGAGTGCAAAGGTCACCCGATTCACAGTCACAAGCGTAATGGTGATTCTCATGAAACGTCACCCCCATAAATCACCAAGGCACGGTGGGCTCCTGCAGCCCGCTCCGTATTGATTCCTCTGTTATCGTCCTCATCCTGTTGTGAACACCGTAGAGCTCTCGCATATTTATGAAGTTTTTATGACCACCAATTTCTTACAGCACCTTTCACTGTCTTTCCGCTGTATTCAAATTAAACCCCTATTGTGTTTCAGCTCAGACTGAATCACCGTCTCTTTTATATATTATATATTATTTTCTTCTCTGCTTACCCAAGACTGAAGCTATCATATTACACAAAAGCACGGTGATGTACATTTGCTGTGCTCCCCTGAGGTTCTGGATTCAGTTTCAGGGATGTGAAACCTTTTGAGGTCATTTTTCCACTCATACATTATGAAGGGTAAATTTATTTCTTCTCTCCAGTTTAATCTGAGGTGTCTGGTGGGACCCGTCATGGGCTAATGTCTTCAGGAGCAGGGCGACTTTGTTTCTGTGTAGTGATGGGCACTTTGAGCTGCAGTGCTTTGTGGTGGGTAGTGGAAAAAGGCAGTGCAGTGTCTAAGGGTCTTCCATGTTTGTGTAAGCTAAACAAACTGTGAGTGATACAAGCTTCCTGATTTACTGTGTGTGTGTGTGTGTGTGTGTGTGTGTGTGTGTGGGGGGGGGGGGGGGTTACACAACAGAGGAAATGATCCCTGGGAAGAGCTGCGTGTTTGTCTTCCAAAGGTGAACCTGGATGCAGATGAGTACAGAGCGGATTTTTATTTCACCACATAACAAAATCCATAGTAAATTTTTGGGGCTTTGATGGAAGGTCATTAATAAATAATCTATAAGATTAAGTGCAGAGATTTCTGGTTTGAGAGGGCTCCTTTTCCAACCACTTTACACTGCTTCGCATTCCTCTTCCACCCTGCATTTTCTGCTGCTCTGAGCAAATGTCTGCAGCAGCCATTTCTGTTGGATTTCCAATTAGCTAACCTACTCTACCATGAAAATATGACTATTATTGCTGTCAAACCCAGGCTGCTGTAAGCTGTGCCAAAAACCTCTCCGTATTATTGCGGTTAATTGGTTTTCAAGGTTAATAAAAGTCTGAAATTGCTTGTTTCATCATTGAAAAACACGCTGTGTTATTGTATGTAGTCTGTGTAATGGTCTTTATCACAACTTATAGCCTGACCTGCATTAATTCTTAGTTTGAAATGGAGGTCTTCCACACCACTAGTACATCTCTAGCAGAAGGCTAATTTTAAATACATCATTGCAAAACACATATCAGGAATCTCTCCTGTAACCACAGAAGTTCAGTTTTCCCTGCTAACAGCACGTCATTTTAGGTAAACATATAGGGAATACGTACACTACCCGTTGGGGGAAAAGTATGGAAGCTTGTTTTTTGCCACAAAAAAAAAAAAAAAATGCCATCCATAACTCAAAATTTGAGTCATTTTCTCGAAATTTTGAGAAAATAAATCAAAATAGAAATTTTGAGTTATCTCTGCCAATCAGGAAGCTCTGTGAAGGTACGTCATTTCCTTGTTACCCTGATGCAGAGGCTGAAGGCATCAGCTGTCCAACAGTTCAACATGAAAACATTGATTTCATACCTTTCATGCAGCTCAGATTCACTAGAAGGCATTCAAAGGTCAAAAACCTGACAACAATTTGTTCACGTTAGTTATACACTGCTGGCTAACTGATACTGTTGCTACCCGATTTTGAGTGCATGTGCATCGGTGATATCTGCTTCCGGGTGACAAGGAAATGACCTCTTTGACGAAGCTTTGTGATTCACAGAGCTATCTCGAAATTTTGATTTGTTTACTCGAAATTTCAAGTTATGGATAGCAAAAAAAAAAAAAAAAAAAAAGATCAGCGACTGAAACAAGCATCCATAAAAAAGCTTTTTTACTTTAAGGGATTATTTTTGGGTTGCAGTACCATGAGTGGCCACTGGGAAAGATTAGTTTCAAGGATGATTGGAAACCATTATTGGTTAATACCATAATTATAATATTGCTGATATTAAAAGTGCATGTTGGTTATACAGTACTGTGCAAAAGTCTTGTACCTGACCATTTTCAGGAGAAAACACTGACCTTTGACTCATTCAAACATAAAAAAAGGCACTTAAATTGGCATGGTGTGCAGTTTGAGGAGACTGGACAGTTTATCTACAGCACTTGAGCAGCATCTGAAAGTCACGTCCTTAAGAAATATGAACAAATCCAGCAAAGGCCTGACAAAGGATCTGGCCCTTCAGCTGATCCATTTATTTTTCATTGAAACCTTGTCAGAAATAGTCTCAGTGGAAGAGTGGCTTTAAAGAAATCATTCGAGGAAGGGGAACGGAGAGAAAAGGCTGAGGTATGCCACAAGAATTGGACTGATGATCAGTGGTAACAGGTCTGATGGAGTGATGAATTCAAATTTGAAATGTTTAATTTAAATCATTGTCAATATGTATGGAGGAGTCAGAAGAGGGTTACTACAGTGAGTGTCTGGTTTCACTGGCTCAGTGAATCAGCAGGAAATTCTAAGTGTGTCTGAGATTACTTTATTCCTTAATGTTACAGGAAGTGCTGTAACATTTTAACAGTATTTGTATAAAATTAACATTAGAAGAAGAAAAAAGGTAATCTGAGTACTCTAACATTTTATTTTGTAACCTGTACCAGACATCCATGAGGCTGATGCTCTGACTGCTGCTCTGTGTAACATGAAAGCCAGACATAGCTGCTACAGAAGAGCCACAGACCGTATAATACACTAGATTTCTTTGTAATGCTGCTTTATTGTCCAGCTTACAACATTATTTTGTCTTGTTCTGCATCCTTGTAATGCTAACATATCCAGTGACCAAGCAGACATCCACTAGGGGAGGTCTGCATGCTAGTTACGCCTCAGCATTAGGGGTGGCTGTGGTTCAGGAGGTAGAGCAGATCATCTACTAATCAAAAGGGTGGTGGTTCAATCCCTGGCTGCTCCGGTCTGCATGCCAAAGTATCCTTGGGCAAGATACTGAACCTCGAATTGCTCCCGATGTGTTCACCAATGTTAGATAGAAAGCACTTCGATGTAGAAGGTGCTTCTATAAATGAATGTGTGAATGGGTGAATGAGATGTGCAGTGTACAGCGCTTTGAGTGCTCATGTAGAGGAGAAAAGTGCTACATAAGAACCAGTCCATTTACCATTACCAAACAAATGCTGTCTGCCCTCACCCTCCTGCCCTGTAACATACAGCGCTTCTTCCACTGCTTCATTATTATCTGTGGTTTTTATGGTTTGTCTTATTTTCTCCTGGTAACACTTAACTTTCCAGATCATTTTATTGATAAAACAAGCAGCTCTTTATAAATTTAAAATCACTTTACACTATTTGTGACATCAATAAGGGACGAGCGTCATGCTGGTTGCCTTCAACAGATTCAGATATTCTCAAAAAACAAATATCTTTATTGTTGCTCTCATGTCACACACACACCAAGCTGTTAAAATGTTTTTGTTACACAAACCCGAGGCGCACACAGAAACTTGAACCTCTTAGTAGTGACGTGAATAACACTTTCAGAGGTCAAGTCTAGGGCCCACAGCGTGCGTACAGAGGATATTCCTTGGCTTCCTTTGGCTGTTAATTTTGAGCACCAGTGTTATTTTTGTCATGGCAGTGCCCGCAGGGAACCACTCGTACAGGTCCCTGGACGGCCTGTGTTGTCGAATGCTAAAAGAGGTTTTCAGCCAAAGATTAAATAATGCATCACAGAACGACCTTACTCCTTTTCTGTGTTCATCATGTGTGTGTACAGTGTCGTGTCCTGCCTCAGGAAGTCAAGAATTCATTGTCCTAATGTAGAATGTGAGTGTGATACGAAGCTCTGGAAATGCTTGGATGTATATAATGAAATGGAATACAGGAAGGATTAAGGAATGTTGCTTGACTCACTTGAGCGACCCAAAAGAGCATTTTTCTGCCTTTATAATGTTTCGAAAGCCTGAAGAAGCTGAGTGGAAGCTTCGTTGATATAATCCACAGAACTGAAGAACCATTTATCTATCTTGGAAAAAAAGATCTGAAAGAACATGTAAACACTGATTTTTAATGCCTAAAGGCAGCGTTTGGCCTGGAAACCCCCCCCCGCTGGCTGCTATTTTAATGGCCAAGAATCATTACAACAGACACAGTCATGGAAATAAATTTGGTGAAAAGCAGCAGCTTGTTAGGATGCTGAAATGTCACCCAGAACGGGGGGAAAATTCTGCTGAGGAAGCTTAAGCTATTGTGTAAATCTGTCAGGCTGTCAGTGCATTTAAAGCACTTGACAAAGAAGAACTAGTGACCTGTAAAAATGTGGTTCTGTGTAGTGGAAAGAATTGGTTAAATTAACCACCCATTCCCACCAGCCTGTACTGTATGCACAGGGTTATACAGCGAGCATGCTCAGCAGGTTATGCTTGTGGCTCAGTGGCTACTTGAAAACATTTACATTACCACCAAGAGCAGCTATACAGGTGCAGTGCATGATGGAGCCTGGTTTATTTTTAACCAGGTATCTGTACTATTTTTTCCTTTGCGTACTCCAGTGGCCTCTGGAACAGGATCCTTTTCCTATGCTAAGACCTATAGTATGCAAAGCCTCTTTAAAGTAACTGGAAACTTTTTTGTTGTAAAGATTAATGAGGACACACTAATGAAATTAATTCAATTTCACATTTTGAGTAAAATCCAGCGATTCGAGGCCGGTCTGTTGAGGTGTTGCAGCATACTCACGATCTTATATGACAGAGTTTTGGAGAAAAATATGAGGTGCGCATATTAGAGGGATCAGTACAACTATGCCAAAAATGATCTCAGCAGAGAAAGGGAACAGATTCAAATGCTCTGAAATGATGGAACATCATTCCATTCAAAAATATATTTCCTCATTTGGTGTTTCAATGATGCTGATTCTATGGATGGTTAGACCACCCCAAACATCACCATCACCTAAAGATGATTTGCAGTGACACTCACTCAAGCACATCCAATATTGAGCTATTGATGGATTTCACTAGTTTTGGTCAAAGTATAGTACTCAGGTTGTTGTAGCCAGAGTTACTACATTGCCTCTTCTTCTCCTGGCTGCATCATTATATCAGCTTTCTTAAGCTTTTATAACACCTCTGTCCTCACGTCTGGATGTCTTTGTTAACCTTGTTCTTGAATAAGTGCATTTGTGAAGTAATCCCCTTGTGTTGACTCCTGCTTCATCACATTTTGCGAGGCTATTTGTGATTTTAAAGGTTTGAAAATAAAATAAATCACTTTACCGAAAACGTGCAGCAGTGATTGACAAATTAAATCTATACTGAATCACTGGCACATAAGCAGCATTTTACTGCTGTAACCGGTCCATAAGTTGCTTCAGGTAGTTTATTCCAGTGGTTGCCAACAATAAATCTGAGGTGACAGGAGCTGATTACAGGGTAGGAACAAAGGTGAAAAGCTCAGCTGCAGCTCAGGCACCGAATACTTGGCATAATTAGGATTGCTTCTCAAAGCTCTGCTAACAGGTCTCTTTTAAAGCCAACACATACTTGATATTCAGAACAAAAAATGTCACTTTTTAAAAATTTTATTTGAAATGAAAGCATAAAAGTGCAGTTTTGTGACATCTGTGTGATCTTGTTGTGGATACTGTGTGTGATTATTTGGTAGTGTGGTAAACGTTTCTAACATTAACGTCATCACCACCGTGACGGGTTGATGTGCCAATAATGAATTGGAATGTATTGAAAATCCTGAAGTCTGAACTTTGCTAAGTGGATCCCTGATGCTGGAGGACTCTGCAAAACTCCAGGAAAAATACTGAGTGTATTTATATGTGGCAGTAACAAAATGGTTAGGGTGCATACCACATGGGCACAAGTGCCCTGAACAGCAAGTCTGTAGTTCAGTTCCTGACCTCGGACCATTTGTTGCATGCCATTCCCCTACACTCTTTCCTGTTTTTCCCGGCTCAGCTGTTGCTATCATAGACCCCCCCCCCCCCCGCCCCCCCAATTAATCTAAAATACACTGTTTGTCTCTCCAACACAGACAGTCATCATAATCAATTTAATGAAACTCACATTTATAATTTTTATAAAGGAACAAGAACTCCATTGGATGCACTATATGTACTTCAACCAACACACACACACACACACACACACACACACACACACACACACTTACTTCCTATCTTGGTATTATAAAAAGGACACATGCTTTACATAGCCACTGAACACTTGCACTGGATGAAGATGGTTTGTGACAAAGTCCTTCAACATTTATAATTCCCTGAGATATTTAGCTGCATCACATGTCCACTGGCTTCACAGACTTCAGTAACTAGCTGTATAACATCTGCTATCATCCACAATAAGCATCTCCTTTCACTTTTTCCAATGAGTTGTGAAGATGAGTATTAGAATCCACTCTTTTCCTCTTTTCAACACTATCGCCGTAAATAGATCCATGTGCTTGCCCCGAGGACACTGGCATGCTGGTGAGGGTGTGAATGAAATGACATGAATGCTTTGGTATCTGAGTTGCTTTCTACTTCAAAACCACAAGAACACAGCCTCCTTCTTGTCCTGCTAATGCAAAGAATATTGCATGCTTTAGTCAGGATAGGTGGCATGAGACTTGCAGAGGTCTTTTCATGCAACGAAGATGACTCCTCCTTCACGTTTGTGTGGGAATGCTGTTGTTTTTCCTGACATCTGGTGATGCCCCTGGCAAATGGGAGGTCCGCGCTCATGTCGCAGGCTTGGTAACATCAGTTGCTGTGAGGTTAAATTCTTATCCAGACAGTTTCACTCACATGGGAAAGAGCCGCACGTACAGCTGATCCTGTGGAAAACAACCAATAGCTAAATTTGGCCCCGTCGATCAGAGGGGAAGCTCTCAGAGGCACCGGCTTCATACAGTCTTGTGCTCTTTGGGCTTTCCAGTCTTGTGTTCTGTATTTGCATGCTCAGCATCTTTTGAGGGCAGACATATTTATTTTTTCTTAAAATTTCCTCTTTCACAGACCCTCTTCTAGCCTCTAAAATTATCACACTGTGATAACACAAAACAGTGTGGGACCAAGTGGGTTGGTGTACACTGCATTGCAGCCACAGACACAATAAAAGAGGTGTTATTAGGCAGTTGTAATGAGCATTTCTATTGTATGTACAGACCATGTGTTTGTTTGGACTGATTCAGATGATATTTCGAATGATTTCTTAACCATTTGGAACATAAACAATCAACATGGCTCCTGGAGAATGGATTTCTCAGTGCTGCCAGCTGTCAGAAATGTATATCAGTATTGATAAAAAGAACTTGTGATCTCGATGGATTTGGACATCCTCGGTGTCGAACAGATAATTGTGGTGACAAGTGAGACGTCACTTTTGATTTGACATATTAGATGGAAACTTGTAGCTAAAGTCACTCCGGTTCCATTTTTCAAAAACACAGTTGTGTTGTCGTAAACAGGCTTTACAATATAAATAAACAGTGTCGTGTGGAATTAGTGGAAGCAGATTTGCTAATTGAATTTATGTTTGTTGTAATTTGTTTGAACTTGATTCTGTGGAAATCTTCTGCTTAATTATAATTTCTTTTGGCACAGACCAAATACAGCTGGTTTTTAATAACATGTCCCTATGCTTTTGCCATACTTACATTAATCTGTACTTCAAACATGACCCTGCACACCAAATCTTCCCTGACTCTTATTCTGCACTGAAATGATAACTGATGGGAAACACTGATATGAAATTAGCTATAGAAGGAACAACTGCGCTGCTTATCCTGTCTCATCTCCTGTTTACAGAGCAAGCACGAGACTTCTTTGCGTAGCTCTCAGAGTGATTAGTGTTTTGCAAACACTGCAGTGTGCGAGCGCAGCATCCTATTTTATTTTATAATTTTCCTTTCACACTCCTTCACTGATCTTTTAGTATGCAGTATTATGTGAGATTGTCTGGTCTGGTCATTTTACATAGTAGTTTTATGATGGATGATTCTTTTCTCTAGTTCCTATTGTTCTGTAGCTATTACGAGAATATGGTCAGTTCAGATTGCAAATATTCTTTGAAGAATGATGTTATAATTGTATCTTGATTAATCAGATTAGAACAGGAATATGTCCCAGCAGCCTCTTCTGCGAGCAGAAGCTTAATCTGCTCTCATGGCTGTTTCCCGCTTTGTTTAATCCCATATCCTGCTATAGATTGAGGCAGTAATGCAGTTACTGGCCTTTACCAGCCTAATGGATCTCTGAGCGGAACTTGATAGAACTTGGTGTACAGGGCACCAAACATCTTGTGATGTTTACAGCGCAGTATAGCATCTCTGCAGGGACAGTGGGAGTTGATAAGTGCAGGCTGCACTCTGGCACTGGGTGAGAAGACAGCAGATGTTATGCATAGGCTGTTTTTCTGGGTAAATTTCTGTATGCTGCTAGATGTAGTAGGTGATGTCATCTCTTGTGTAAAGTGTACATGACTAACCACTTCAGTGAAACACTCTGAGGTACTACAGATAATAGTGGACCACCTACAGTTTGCAGTGGTCTGTTGTTGGATAAAAATTGACCCAAGCAGATCAATAATCAAGTGCTGCGCCTCTCTGCAGGCGGCTCTCTTAGTTTTGAGTTGCAGTTAGCAGAAAGATGTTTATGAAGTTTATGTCACAAATTAAATGATTTTATTTGTGAATACACACACTAATTTTTCATTTTCTTTCTATGTACATGAGATGGAAAACATGAACAATAATGTTGTTTCAGTATCTTTTAGTATTGGAGCTTTCCCAGTTGTTCCCCACTCCCTAAAACTTCAATCTCCTCTAGCTTGTTCAGCTGCTACGAAATACTTTTTTGGACATTAAATGCAATCAGAGACACGCAAATGGTCATCAGGCAGGAAAGAGCAGCAGATGTACTCACTCTGAGGATGCTGCAATCAGTGAAAGGATAACATAACTTCTCATTGGTCACGTGTTTTATCTTTTCAAAAAAAAAATAGTTTTTCTTTAAAAATAAATGTGGGAAGTCTGGGTGCTGTCCTGAGGTTTAGAAAGTGCAAACCGCTGTGGTTTCATGTCATGGTTCCATCTTAGTGTGCTGTGATAACACCAGCCCGCTGCTGCAGCTGTTGAGCTCTCATTACCTCAGTGATAGCGGCATTAATAGGACATAGAGACATAGTAAACGTTAAGTGCATGAATGTAAACACAGACAAACCACAAGGATTATGTAACAGAGTCTCATCAGGAGGATTATGTGACAGCCGCAGCAGATAATCAGAGGGATCCTTTTTCTCTGTAGCTAAGTGCAGGGACAGGACTGGTATTATTATATTAGTAGCATCCCTGCTTTGACCACAAGGTTCTGTGGTGAAATACACAGTTTACTGAAGCATTAAGAGCTCCTTTTGTGTCTGTGTAAAGCTGTTTTTTTCCTCCCAATCACTTATGCTTTAGTTGTGTTGGGATGCACGTAATTAAAACTTTATTCTCTCTGTATCATTTGGTTTCAAAAAGGAATGACTATTTAAAGCATGCTTTCTGAGATAACTGAAAATGCCCTAAAGTCTTCCCGTGGCTTATAATAACAAAGGTTACTGGAAATGATCGATCACTGTTCAGTAATGCAACTGTAATGACCATGAAGCTGCATGACATGACAAATTCCATTTAGATGGGAGAGTCAGCAAATTTCTATCAGTTAAACGGTACAACATGAGCAGGTAGACACACTCATATGCATGCGCTCACGCACACACGCACACACACACACACACACGCACATACTGCTGTAGTCATGAGTAACATTCAAGCATCTATTCAGTCTTTGACATCTGTTCTCTGTTGCCATCTGAAATGATGCATCCTCTTTTAAAAAATAAATAAATAAAAGACTTGCCAAGAAACAGTTGGGGAACTTGGCAGACCTAGAGTGCTGTGTGTATGTGTGCATGTTTGTGTGACAGAGCAGCTGATCTTTTCTTGGCTGTTTCTAATTTGCACGTCACCATAATGTTTTACAATCCCACTTTCAGTAAACCCCTCCTCTCCCTCAGCATAATGCTGTTTTAACTCTGAGCAGACTTCAGGAGGCACTGCGCCAGTCAGTCTATTTGCTGACTGAGCAGCATGGGGACTTGTGTGAGAATAAAAGCTACTTTCACCTGCTCCTTACTCACAAGGGGTCACCACAGCCAGGTAGATTCGCATGTTTGATTTGGCTGATTTCTTTACACTGGATGCCATTCCTGACACGACCACAAAGCGATTTGTGTCTCCCTCCGGGATTGAACCAGGGATCTTTTGCTTGTTAGGTGAATGTGTAAACCACTGTGAGAATAAACGGGGGGAACTCCTTCTCTGATGTACAGAGAAATGTGCATTTCCCAACTGATTGTCAAGTGGTCTCTGACGGTTGCTGGCAGTCTGTGAAATCGATTGCTGCCCTAGTGACACAGGCCTAGAGACCCGTCAGTGACACCCTGGCCACTGCTAGTGTGTATTCCACAACCAGTTGATGAGTGGGTGCTGGAGGTTGCTGGCAGCCGCTAGACTGGAATTGATTGCAAAAAGGTTTATGGTGTTGCACTGAAAATTTCCTTTTGATTGCTTTGGTTGCTAGCAGATTGCTACAGTCACCTGTAATTTGCACAAGACGCCGACTTGTCTGCAAACGCTCGCCATTTTACGCTCTAAGCTGACATTTCAAAAGATGCAGCTTTTATTTTGTAGTCTGCAGCAAGGGTCTGCATCTCACTTTTTTCACAGTTTCACTTCAGCTCAGAGAGTAAATTGGCGAGTGCTCGCAAACTACAGGCAACTGTAGCAAGCTGCTAGTGACCAAAAGAATCGCAAGGAGGTTATTGGTGCATCATCCTCTTTTGGACCGCTTTCATCCAGCATCAGCCAACTACCACTCGCACACAGTCTGGAATGCACATTTTTCCCTTGCGACCATGAGTTACCAGTTGCTAACGGCCTCTAGGCCTGTGAGACTGAAGTCTAATATGTTCAAAGGTTTATCTACCAAACCCTAACTCTAGTGGTTCAACCTAGCTGTAGAATTTCACAGAGAATTAGCAGCTAGTAGCAGTTTGTCGTACTACAGTGGCTCCCAGACTTTACATGGGCATGCCACCCATGCATATTAATGGATCCCAATAATATGTGCCAACTCGTTTTAGCATTTGTTATATTTTCTACACATCTGAGAACAATTTATTTGTGGACAAGACCATCAGTCTTATGTTGGAAAGTACAATCACTGCTAGCCAGATAGCCCCATTGTGTGTTTTCCCTACCAGTTGGCTTACTGACCAGGTTACTCATGTTGGGTCTCGATATCATTCAGCTACTTCTCTAGAGGATCTTTTCCGCAGCTGAGGAGCCGAGCCTGCTGCCACAGGATAAGAATTGCTTCATGCACCGTTACATCGAGCTCACTGAGGCTGCAGAGCAGAACAAAGACTGTTGCTGACAGCTGCAGTAAGATGGTCAAGTTCATCCACCGGATGAGACTCACAGTTGAGGCAGCTAGTAAAGTTGGCGTGTGTGTGTGTGTGTGTGTGTGTGTGTGTGTGTGTGTGTGTGTGTGTGTGTGTGTGTGTGTGTGTGTTTGGCTGCATGCATGTGTGACAGAGCAGCTGATCTTTTCCAGCCTGTTTTTAATTTGCACATCACCATCCTGTTTTAGTCCCTCCTCTGCCTCAGTGTAATGCTGTTCTAAACTGAGCAGACTTGAAGAGGCACTACACCAGTCTTATCAGTTGCTGAGCTGCAGTAGAATGGGTCAAATACCTCCCTGATGTACTGACTGGTGGCTGTACTAGACCCCCGCTTTCCCTCTTCTTTTGTTTTTCAGGTTGTTACATGATTTTACAAAGTTCTGAACTAAGTAGTGAATATTTAACATCTCACAGAAGATGCAGCCAATTAAATTGCTCCATTGTGTGTGTGTGTGTGTGTGTGTGTGTGTGTGTGTGTGTGTGTGTGTGTGTGTGTGTGTGTGTGTGTGTGTATAATTCAATAATTAAAACATTTCCAAAAGACAAACTTACAAATGGAGTTAATCAGTAACTCGTTTAAGGTGTGTCCCAAAAATAGAATCTGATTCTGTGGGGAAACACTGCTCTGTTTCCTATAAAGAGACCCTGCACACCTGTTTCTGATACTTCTGAGAACTGCAGACAAGTGACTTTGGAGGGAAAATGGGGGGAACAACGTTATGCTTATGTCATGTCCTACAATAAAACATCAAACATAGGTCAGACTGTTCAGAATGTAATTGATTACTGAACCTTGAAAGCATTCATTTGTAATCTATGCAGTGATGGTTTAGGTAGTCTTCTGACTACATCACTAGATGGAAATAGCCACAGCTGCCCAGCTAACTGTAGCTGAGCTTTACATCTTGTGATGTTGTGGATTTGTTTGTTGGTTAGGGAGAACAGCAGTGGTTGGTCTGCAGCTTCATAAGCAGCTTGTTTCTCATTCTGAAAGTAAGATTTATGTCAGTATCCTATTCTACAAATGTACCTTTTTGTATGAAACAGACAACTCCTCAGTATAAGCTCGGGTTTTCCTATTTCCCTGTTCTGATGTTGGTTTAGCTTTTTTTAATTATTCCATTTCACCAAACTTGATTGGACTTCAGATGTTGTAAATATAAGTGACCTGCAAGTGACCTAGTTCCTTCAGGGTATTAAAGATGTTATTAAATTTCACCTCTGAATGAAATGTAAGCCACTCCTGCATGCCGCCATCCTGGGTTCAGGTTCTCTCCCTGTTTCCTATTCTCAGGCTTGTTGCACATTGAAAGCTTTGCTGCCACACGGAAACTTACTCTATCGATTTAAATCAGGTCCTCTAACAATGCTAACAACACATTTCAGGTTATCTTGGTGCTGGTTCGGACCTTCTTCCTCATGGTGTGGTATATTTATGGCAAATACATGGGCTTCACAAGAGGGTTTATACTTGTGACTCTTAGTTTAAGCGGCTTATGTTCAACTGTCTAAAGCAACCCGAGCATCAGTAAACCCACTGTTTTGCAAAGCAAATCTGTAGGACCTGAGGGATATACTTCTATTTGAATTTTCTCTCATCTGCTATTCAACAGCCTTGACGTGAAATCCCAGTGGCCTGCAGCTTTGCTGCAAACAACCTTACGGGATTCTGCTTTGATGAGGCGCAACATCGCACCCACTAACTGATCCATAAGTGCTGTCAGAATTTATGATGGACTGCAAAGCAAAAAGAGATTTTAAGTCTTTAGTGTGCTTACATGACTTTTATCAGGGAAGTGGAACTTCCTTTGATTGATGTGGTTTTGTTGAGTTGATTCCAGCTGCTTATTTTTTCAGCTGTGTTGTCTTATAAATGCTGTGCCAAAAAAACAACCTCACAGGAGCCTGTAATTCCAAACTGACCTAACATGGAGAGTGAAGGCATATTGCCTGTTAATGGGAGGACATTATGAAGTACATTACAGCAGTTAAGAGTCAGTATTAAAACAGATTTGACTGAGTCCTTGTTGCACAGTTTCTGGTGGTGACAGTTTGTTGCATTGAATGGTTTAGTTTGTAAGCTTTCTAATACAGTTGTTGTGTATTGTTTCCAGTGCAATATTTTTGAACGTGGTAGACGTTGTTGAGCTCCACAAACAACTGGCAAACAGAAAAAAATGCACTGAATGTTTCAAGAAACTCACATTTAATGAAGGTCACATGCCTTTTATCCACTAAGATTATTCTGTTTTATCCTTTAAAGCATGAGAAATTTTAATTTGAATGGTTATTTATCAGTTGTTTGAAGTAGCTTGCAAATTATAAATGTGGCTTCTGAGGAACTAAGCCACCCTAGATAGCTTATAATACGCACTGTTTCAACCCAGTCTGACTGATCCAGTACTCCTTGTATTAAGTGTTGCCTGTTTTGCATAGGTTTCACTGCAGTCTGTTTCTAGTGAAAAAGATGGTATATCATGTATACAAGAGAGACCTTCAGTGGCCCTTTTTTTGAGGAATATTTTATGCTTTAATATTAGTGCCTACTTGTTTACTTTCCATGCAGATCTGCAGCTTCTAAGTCATCATCCAGCTCTGACATGGCTGACAGGAAGCTGAATGGCTTTGGACTGATTTGGATGGTAGCTCTCATACTGCTGTGTAATCCAACAATGGTAGGTCAGCCAAAATACACACAAGACACACTTTACTTCTTACTGATTTCATAAGTACTGCAGCCACTGTAATTCTACCTCAGAGTTATTTACTGCTTTGCCATTTTTCTTTGAAATCCTTTAAAGGACAAAAAATGCTGCTTCAAATTGGTGTCTGGACACATCTGTGCACCAATACTTCTGCACAGATGTCATAGTTTCCATGCAGCGCAAATTAGTTTAATGAAACATTAAGTATGACTCCCTTTTCCTGTATTAGGTAGTATGTGATGACTGTTTTACACTAATACATCACCAGAAGGTGAAAACCAAAAAATGGCTCAGACACTAATGTTAAACATAAGCAACAGTACTTTTTTATTAAACAGTGAGGAAGGACAAAAAGAAAAAGAGCAAATACACTCAAAACATGGAAATAGCAGAAGTGTTGTTGCAGTTTGTTTTTAACTTGGGAGAAAAAGTCAAGTTATTGGAACTGGAGTTTTCTATTGTTCTGTACCATAACATACACTATATTGCTAAAAGTATTCACTCACCTATCTAAATCACTAAATTCAGGTTTTCCAACCACTTCCATGGCCACAGGTGCATAAACCAAGCACCTAGGCATGCAGACTGCTTCTACAAACATTTGTGAAAGAATGGGTCGCTTTCAGGAGCTCAGTGAATTCCAGCATGGTACCGTGATAGGATGCCACCTGTGCAGCAAGTCCTGTCGTGAAATTTCCTCGCTACTCAATATTACACAGTCAGCTGTTAGTGGGTTTATGACAAAGTGGAAGTGACAAAGTGGGAACGACAGCAGCTCAGCCTCGAAGTGGTAGGCCACGTAAAACCACAGAGTGGGGTCAGCAGATGCTGAGGTGCATATTTAACAGAGGTCACCAACGTTCTACAGGGTCAATCACTACAGACCTCCAGACTAGCTCAAGAACAGTGCGTAGAGAGCTTCATGGAATGAAACCCATTCCATGAAGCTCTCTACGCACTGTTCTTGAGCTAGTCTGGAGGTCTGTGTAGGTCTCTGTGGAGACTGTGAGCCAGGCCTTCTGTCCAAAATCAGTGTCTGACCTCATGGCCAAGCAGCTGCATCCAAGCCTTATATCACCAAGCTCAATGCAAAGCATCAGATGCAGTGGTCTAAAGCATGCTGGACACTGGACTCTAGAGCACTGGAGACATGTTCTCTGGAATGATAAATCGTGGTTCTCCATCTGTCAATCCAATAAACAAGTCTGGGTTTGGTAGTTGCCAGGGGAATGATACTTGTCTGACTGCATTGTGCCAAGTCTAAAGTTTGGTGGAGGGGGGATTATGGTGTGGGGCTCAGCCCCTTAGTTCCAGTGAAAGGAACTCTTAATGCTTCAGCATACCAAGATATTTTGGACAATTTTATGCTCCCAACTTTGTGGGAACAGTTTGGGGATGGCCCCTTCCTGTTCCATGATTCCACACCAGTGCACAAAGCAGGTCCATAAAGACATGGATGAGCCAGTTTGGTGTGAAAGAACTTGACTGGCCTGCACAGAGTTCTGACCTCGACCTTGTAGAACACCTTTGGGATGAACTAGAGTGGAGACTGTGAGCCAGGCCTTCTGTCCAACATCAGTGTCTGACCTCACAGATGCACTTTTGTAAGAATGGTCAAAAATTCCCAGATGAGTGAATACTTTTGGCAGTATAATGCATCTTTTATGCTACTTTGTAAAGGTTAAAAATGACTAGATTTCTACATTTTCTCCCCTTTCTTGCAGTTTATGGCAAAGGCAAGCTTGGAGGTCAATGATACCCAGCAGCAGCATCCAACTAATGTATACCATGACATGACAGTCACCAGGAACCAGATAGTTACAGCCCAGTTTGAGTGCTACCAAAAGATCATGAAAGAAAATCCACACAGCAGACAAGGTAAAGCTGTCTTCATTGAAATTATGTATGAAAACCCTACTTTCAAAATTCTACAAATGTATACTTTCATTGTTAGTTTGCAATGTCCAAACTGTGGAGAGTAAATTTCCACCCTGAAGTGGAAAAAGCTCTTAACGTAAAACAAGCATCTTCTGACATTTGATGAGCTGTTTTAATTCCCAGTGACAGGAGCAAACAGTACACTGGTCAGCAAAAAGGATGTATTGGTTAAATATAATAGAAATAAAGTACATCATGTCTTCTCTATTGTATCAACTGTATTATAAATACTTATTAAGCTTTTTGTTTATTTTTTGTGTGTGTGATTTCAGAGGCCATGTGCAATCGCACTTGGGATGGCTGGCTCTGTTGGGATGACACCAAAGCAGGAGTTACATCTGAGCAGCACTGCCCGGACTATTTCCAGGATTTTGATCCTTCAGGTGAGATCTGTAGCTTGTAGCAGCCAAATGTGCTTCATCTAGCTGCAAGTTTGCAGAATCAGCAGAGGTCAAGATACTCTGACAGTTAGTCCCTGTTATGGATATCAGATCCTCATTCATAATTTTGAATGCTTTTAGTTAAAAAGAAAAGCCCAAACCAAGATAGCCCTTATTATATTATATGACCAGGGTTAAAGCTTTCTAGAACCACAAATGGTGTTATGCAACAGATTTCACAGGCTGGGGGAGCTCTTCATGACTAGTGAACTGTTCCTCATGTATATATTTGCTTGATCTTTTAGCTTGAATTATTCTAGGTGAAAATAGCAGCGATTATACCTCACAGTCTGCCCAGACACTGAATGCACAAACCAATTACAGCAAATGACCGTGAAGCATGAAGACTTGATGCTTTCAGTGGATGAGCAGGAGCATTTTTAATTTTCAGTGTGTATTAAAGACCGAGTGCAGCTGCTTCTATTTATGATGCAGGTTATTATTATTATGATTTTTTTTTTTTACATTTATTAACTTCTGTGTGTGTGTGTGTGTGTGTGTGTGTGTGTGTGTGTGTGTGTGTGTGGTGTAAATGCATTACTCTGTTTATTGCAGTAAATTAGATTTAAGATTCTGCGGAATTCTTAACCAAATTCAGTCAAGCACAGCCGTCAACAGGACCTGCAGGTTTATAATTAGATTTAATCCTTCTAATGCTGTTTTCATTAGCTCTGTACATGTTGATGTGTTTTTCTCATCTCCCTCTCCCCTTCTACTGGCAGTGCCTCTAAATACCATAAAATATGGTATTAAAATACCATATTTTATGGTATTTTAATACCATAAAATATTAGTGACAAAAATCTGTCTAAGTATGGAGTTTTTATTTAATTCTTTATTTTTCCTGCAGAGATGGTCACAAAGATTTGCACTGACAGTGGTCACTGGTTTCTGCATCCGGAGAGCAACCGGACATGGACCAACTACACCCGCTGCAATGAGCACACTACAGAAGGCAGAGTGGTAGGTGCTTTTACACTCAGACTCTTTTTCTGTCTCTTTTCATATTCCACACACACACTTTCACACTAACACAGATGCACACACAATCATGCACCTTGAACAGCCAATGCCTGCACATCTCAAGCCCCTAAATGCAAAGAGATTACAAATTAACACCTACGCTTTCCTTAGACTTTCCCACTTTGTTTTCACTTACGCTCTGTCACCGTCTTATATCTACTCTTTGTACAATATCTGTGAATAGTAACTATTGGAATTGGCACTAAATATTGGCATTTTTTTTTTTTTTACAAAAATAAGGTTCAAGCCAAGTTGCAAAATGTTTTCTGAACCTTTTTACTTGAAGTAATTATATTTCAGTCGTTTCTCCAAAAGTTTCTCCACAATGAGGTGACATTATAATCAGCAGACTAACTGATGGGTTAAATCTGTGGTCTCAAGGTCTCAAATTTTATCCCAGTCTGGGAAACACTCTTATGGTACCTCAGCTGATTATCCGAACTATCAAACTTTTTATTTGTAACACTCGCTTTCGTAAGCTATCGTAATCTCTTTAAGCAGTCTTCAGGAATAGTTCTCCAAGTTTCTTGAAGGACATTCCAAAGCTCTTCTTTGGATGTTGGCTCCTTTTTGTTTCATTCTCTGTCAAAATAGTGCCACACTGCTTCAATAATGTTGAAGTCCAGGCTCTGGGAAGGCCAGTCCACGACTGATAGTGTGCATGGTGGATCAAGCTCCAGTGTTACTGTTATGCATTCGCAAGTGCATTAATTTTGACAAGCTCTCCAACACCACTGGCTAAAATGCAGCCCCAAACCATGACAGAGCCTCCACCGGGTTTTACAGATGACTGTAGACACTCACTGTTGGACCTCTCGTATGACCTCCTTCATAAATTTGGATTCTTCATTCTATAAGATGTGTTGCCACAGATTTTTCAGTCCAGTTCTTGTGCAATTTGGCACACCTCAGCCTTTTTCTCCCCGTTTCTCTGCTTCTTGACAGCAACCCCTCCACAGAGACCTTGATTTTTTTTTTTTCCTATTTGATTTTTTTCCGCTATTTCTTAGGACTTTTTTATACCTGTCAAACCATGTTAATCTATTGTAGATTCATGATAAAGAAATGGGAACAATTTATGCTTTTGGCAACAGGCTGTTGGTCACAAATTGGCTAAAGATGTAATTTAAAATTTGTTCTTTACTAAGTGGTCTGTTATGTGTAGACACAACACTGGATCATCCCTTGAGCTCAGTGTTTATTTTGCAATGCTTAAATGATTCATAGGTCAATGTTGGGTGGTCCAACAAGCAAAGACGCCAATAAAATCCTCCAAATTCTAAAAATGGTCAGATACAAGGACTGGATTAAAAATCAGTGAAGAATCAACCAGTGATGAAAGAAAAAGGCCTCCAGAAAGCCTGGAGAACTATTGCTCAAGACCACTTTGGCTCCTTGGAAGCAAAAGATAAAGAAAGAGGTGGCAGCTCAAGACTTTTGTACAGTACTAAAATGTGCTGTTGTTTGATATAAACATTCAAGGCACATGGAACAATTTCTAGAGCATTTCTGTGCAAACGCTAAGCTGTATCCAATCAGATGACCTGATTTCTATCTCTTGGTTCTTTTCAGACTGCAATGAACCTTTTCTACCTTGCCCTCATTGGACATGGGCTGTCCCTGACGTCCCTCCTCATCTCCCTAGCTATATTCTTCCATTTCAAGTGAGTTAGCATATGTTATATGAGCAGCTTCCATAGACTGATATTTCTCAGTCTGTCCGTGACATAAAGCATTGTGACATAACATCAGTTTTCTATTTTTCCAGGAGTTTGAGTTGTCAAAGGATCACCCTTCATAAGAACCTCTTCTTCTCTTTTGTTCTGAACTCTGTGATCACCATCATTTTGCTGACTGCAGTGGCCAACAACCAGGAGCTGGTGCAGAGCAATCCAGTCAGTTTTACCCAAATCTTTTATAGTTTATTATTTGTTTTGATTCATTTTGCCATAGTATCAGAGCTTTCTCTATTAATTTAATATGCACCATTACTCTGGTCATTCTAGTTTAGTATAAATAAACATAAATCAGCTGCTATAAAACTGCACTGTTGGCTACAGCCAGCATCCACATTCATTATGTCTGTTTTTCTTTTTTAGACAAGCTGTAAAGTGTCCCAGTTTATTCATCTGTACCTGTTTGGCTGTAATTACTTCTGGATGCTGTGTGAGGGAATATATTTGCACACTCTCATCGTGGTGGCGGTGTTTGCTGAGAAGCAGCATCTGATGTGGTACTATCTCCTAGGATGGGGTAAGAAAAAGATATTAATCAGCTAATCACAATGTACATTTTTAAATTTTTCTTTACTTAATTTGCTCCTTTGTTTTGCAGGCTTTCCTCTTATACCAGCCACCATACATGCTGTTGCTCGTAGTTACTACTACAACGACAAGTAAGTTAACACTACTGCCTGCATAAGCAATTCCCCGGTAATGTGTTTTTTTCAGGAAATCCACAGATTGCTGTGATATATCGGCTGTCATGTGAGGAAATTTTACTGTTGTGTAAACCTTTCCCGTACTTCGCTCCTCTGCAGCTGTTGGATTAGCTCAAAAACATCACTGCTCTACATAATCCACGGTCCCATCTGTGCTGCTCTTTTGGTAAGAATGCTACAGCTTTTCTTTCCTAACACCGGTCAGTTACAACAAATAAATCACTATATATGTGTTTACTAAAATAAACCAACTGATTTGGTTCATGTTTCTGTTGCTACACTGTTTTTATTGCGCAATGAGTACAATAAGCTGCTTGTGTCCTCCTCTGAGTGGACTCTGCGGGGGGTCCTGTGAGCAGGACACAGTTTCAGAGCATGCATAAATGTGTTTGTCTTGTGAAATCAATGCATCTTCCCCTTTGAGGAGCCACCCACTGGTCCCCAGGCTTGTGTTGTTTTCTAGGAATTCACCTAATCAGCACGTTGGGGCATGCTTCAGAGAACATGGTCCCTTAGGACCCTGTCTGTACTAAATGTTCAGCCTCCAACATCCTTTAAAATGTTATGTGTAGGTTTCAGCCTCTGGTGCTTTTTTTTTTAGTAAACCTTATCATGTCTCAGAAGTAACTTGTGTCTCAGCTACTTATAGTATAATAGCAACAACTTTCTCAGTATATTAGAATAAGTAAACGTTCCTCCTGGAAGTCCTGTTGAAATGTGCCTGTTAAGGTTGACACATTTAAACATAGTTTATATGCAGTAGTGTGCAAAAGTCTTGAGCCACGTCATGGTTTGGGGCTGCATTTCAGCCAATGGTGTTGGGGATCTTGTCAAAATTGATTGAATCATGAACACAGAAAGTACCATCAGATTTTGATCCACTGTGCAGTTAGGGGTGTGCGATATATATCGTCTACGATAATATCTTAATTGCCCTGTTAATGATGTGTGAGTTAAGTTACTGAGTATGCTACTGAGTGGGGAAAAAAATACAGCAATAAAAACGCCTCGACTCCACGGGTTCACTAATTTATGCTTTAGTATAGGCTGCTGCGCGTGCGCATTGAGAGTGCCCATACTGTGCATAGCTGCCTAAACAACACACCTAAAGCTGGAAATGAGTGAACACACTGCACCGGGGGAAGAAATTTAGACATCGCCAGCCTCGCAGTCTACCGCCTTAGATTTAATTCATAGGCGAGGATCATCTTCAATCGCGTGGAGGTGGTTTGGATTTGAAAAGACTGACATTACTCAAAAGATGGCAATTTGCAGACTTTGTAAGAAAGCGGTTGCCGTTAAGGATAGCTTGACAACTAACTTGTTCCATCATCTCTGAACAAACCACCACCTAGAGTATGAGGAATCTGAAAATTTTTGGGAGCCCGCTGTCCAAGACAAACCTACATCACCCAAAGTGTCACACACTCAGTAAATAATAGCTTTCACTTCTTTTACAAACACATTTTTAAATAATGCAAAATGTCTTTTATCATCGTTATCAACAAAACTACAGAAAATATCAAGATATCATTTTTTGTCAGTATTGCACAACCCTGCATGCAATACCATCTGGAAAGCATCTGATTTGCAACAGCTTAATTTTTTCAGGATGGCAATGATTCCAAACACACTGCCAGTGCAGTAAAAGCGTACGTGGATAGAAAGGAGCACTATCAGTCATGGACTGGCCTCCCCAGAGCCCGGACCTCAGCATGACTGAGGTAGTGTGGGATCATCTTAACAGAGAATGGAACAAAAGGCATCCAACATCCATTTAAGAGGCCTGGAGAACTATTCCTGATCACTACAAGAAATTAAGCGAAGCTTGCCTATGAGAGTTTAGGCTGTGTTGAAGAATAAAAGTTGCAGTACCGAATATTGAGTTTGGTAGAATTGCACAAACTTTATTTTTTCCCTTATAAATGATTGGACCCATTTCTCATTTTCCCTAGCAAGCTATAAAGAAACGAGGGATGGTTCAGGACTTTTGCACAACTTTTGCACTTTTACATATTTGCACTGTAAATAATTATTTAAAAAATGTTCAGCAACATGGAAAAAAAATTAATTTAATACTACTTAAAAATCCTCCAAATTTCAAATCTATATAATTAAAATTTGGATTGGATTGAGTGCCAATGATTCCAGCTTTGGTCGAGAGTGACAGATATAACCTGTGATATCTTGACTCTGTTATTTTCTTTACTGTTGAAGTGTGTGGTGTCATCATCTCAAGATCTAAAGAACTCTCTAAGGCCTTTGGAAAAAAGCTTTAGATGCTTTCGTGTCTGGCAGGGGATATAAAAAGAACTTCTAGAGCTTTATGGAAAATAATCTGCACGTGGCGTAAATTTCAAATGCTTGATATAAAATGCATTAACAGATTCACCCCCCTGGAGCAGACTGCTTGATGCCAAAGAAATATCAAAGAACCCTAAACTTTTATTTCAGGATCTGCAGAAAACTTTTATAGCTGGTGTCAAAGTTCATGTGTCTACAATCAAATACAGATCACACACACACACACACACACACACACACACACACACACACACACACACACAAACCACCCTTGCTGTCGAGCACAGACATGTGATCAGAGCTTTTTGACTAATGTACTCTGGACAGATAAATCACAAATATGTTTGTTTAGCCACAGTAAGAGCAGACATGAAGAGGAAACATTCTAGTTTGAGGTTGCTTTGCTCCCTCAGGGACTGGGCTCCTTACAGTCAGTGATTCAGCGCTAAATTCTACTTTATAACAAAATTATTATTATTCATAACAAAAATAATGCAAGTTAACTTTGTGGAAGTTGTACAATGATCCAAATCATACTAGCAAAATCTACTACACTAATCTACACTAATGTTAAAGTGAAGGGTCAATATTCTAAAGTGACAACTTATTTCTACTAAAGGGGGCGGAGCTAAACTCTGTGTACTTACATTTTTTGCTCAGTAAAATTCTATACCAAATTTAATTTACCAATTTAAAAGTTGTGACACTGTAAAATGTAAGTGAATTCTTTTCGGACTGCTGAGTTCTCTTGGCTAAAGAGGGGAGTAATCATCTAGCTTATGACAAGGACACAGATTAAAAACAGCATAAATGGTGATATGTGAGTACATTAGTGCAGATGTAATGGTTGACATGGATGCCATGTGTTTTATAATAGCATGACTCTGTTGTAAGAGTTTTCATGCTAAACTGGACTGACCGTACTTCAGACGTGTTGCCCACTTAAAGTATTTAATCAGCTATGAAAAAAAAAAAAAAGACTGTTCAAATATGTCAAAAGGCAATTTTTACAAGATATCCTCCATATTTGCATGCAGCCCAAAAATTTCCAATCACTCTGGAGTGTTTGATTTTCCATTTTTATATGAATATCATCTTGTTCTTTATACTTTTATACCTGATCCTATCCAAAGACTAGACTGTAATGCTGATTTTATTTACATCTTCCCCCTTTAGGTCAATTTGTTTTTTCTACTTAACATCGTGCGAGTTCTGATTACCAAACTGAAGGTGACCCATCAGGCAGAATCGAGTCTCTACATGAAAGCAGTGAGAGCCACGCTTATCCTGGTACCTCTCCTTGGAATTCAGTATGTCCTGCTTCCCTACAAGCCCGAGGGACGGGTCTCTTCTGAAATATACGACTACATCATGCACATACTCATGCATTACCAGGTGAGACGGTGGTTAATGGTCAGTGTGAAGACCTGAAGTGATTCCCATCATTTCCACATGTCTATTGTTGTATATATTATATAGAGAGTCTGCTACCAGTGTTATTTACTGAGGTCATCCTCTGTACTGTTTGTGTTGTTATGCTATCTTTGTGTGTGCCTAATATAAAATTATTATGAAAAGTGATTACTCTCTCCCCTCCAGTGATAAAGGCATTTATTTTAATAAAATGATCCATTAAATGGACTTCAACCTCAGTATTTTCCTAGCTTTTACCAAAAGTCAAACATTCCCATTAGCCGCAGACAAGACTTTGTTTGTGTAGCCCAGGCAAGAACAGCAGGAAGGAAGGCACAAATTATCTGAGCTGAAAGAGACTGAAATCTGTTGGATGTTGATGAAGCGTTATCTGATCATCCTGAGCGGTCCCAGTGTGCGCCGTGCCTTGAGTAACAGCCTGAATCAGCTTTCAAAATGTAATCACTTTGACCTCCTAAGTTTCTCTGCTTCACAGCACTTTAGACCCTAAGATGTTGTCTACAAACAACTTTCCTGAGTCCAATTAGTGAGCTGCATGCCAATCTTCTTTTTCATGTGTTTCTTTTTTCATTCCAGGGCCTGCTCGTGGCCACCATCTTCTGCTTTTTCAATGGCGAAGTAAGACCTTTTGATTATGCCCTTTTTTATTGTGCTTTTCAGCTATGCAAACACATGTACGCACACTATCCCACACTTCCTCTTTGTGATCACGGGTATCCAAGACAGCATCCACTGTGCTGACCTTGTGGTGCATAAGGGTCATGCCTTGTCAGGGTCAGACCCCCCAGGGCCTGTCTTCCAGTGTTGGGGAATTCAATCTGTAGTCATAACTTTCCAAGCTACCAATTTGAAGAAAAATAAACTACAGCAAAGACACCCCAGGGAATTAATGTAAAATGATCAATTTAACTCAGTGTCTCTAAACTTTACATGTGACATGAAACTGTAACAAAGTACAATACAAAACATGCCATTCAGTAACTCCTAAAGTAGCTTACAGTATCTTTGGACATGTGTTAATAAATAGCAATAATCAATAGGTATGACTGTGGATGGCTGATAAATACGTTATCTAGGCTTGATTTTCCCAGTGGTCACAACTAAAGAAAAAGAGGTTGTGGTGGGTCAGAGGAAGCTCAGTTACAGTACAGAAGCAATTTTTCAATTAAAAACAAAAAAAAAAGAAACAGCGTGTTTGTACTCACAGTGGATAAGTAGAGAAAAAAACAGCACTACTCCTCAGCATTGCTCTCCAAAGACTGAAGATTAAGTTGCTGGCAAGCAGCCACAGGCTGTGCGCTGATTACTGTCAATTTTGCAGGCAATTCATCTACATAGAAAATAGCTTGACTTCACTTGAAGTGAATGATTTACAAGATCCATTAAGCAGCTTCCCTTTGATCTTTATCTACTGATTTACTGCCAAAGTCTGTCCTAATCCTGTGCTTATTGTACGCTCAAAGAAAGTGGCACTGTTATAGCTACACACAGAAACACACAGGCTCAGGAAAACACAGTAGAGCGATCCTTAATCAAAGCATGTTTTTCACAAAGAATTTGCAGCGAAGGAGAAATAATGTCACGCGAAGACGTGGGTCTGAATTTTCACTGTGCGCCGCTGTTGTTCAGCAAAGAAAAGCTGAAGTGGGCAAAGGCTTCCTGTTGCTTGGTACCTCCAGCTTTAAGCTAAGCTAGCCATGTCTCAGCTATTTGTATTACTTATCAGTTCTTCTAAGAATCTATCATTTTAAATTGCTTGGAATAAAAAGTCTTGCTTTCTCTCAGAAACTGAGATGATAAAGATGTATTCTAATGTGTGTGTGAGTAACCCAGTTAATATAATATTTCATATTAGCACAGATAAAAGAAGAAATGCATATTTCCTTCCATGATAATTATACACATGCAACATCCCATAATTAAGTCCAGGTTGAAAACAACTGGATTGAATGTCAGAAAAGTGTGAAGATGCCTATCATTTACTACTACTAGTACCGCTACTACAACACTAATGTATTTGTATCAGTTTATGATAATATCAAATAATTTGGATATTATTGGTCTTCATATTTAAGAAGGTAATGAATAAATAACTTAATTGTAATTCTTTATCATTTGTCTTTGAGTTCTTTACTAGTTTAGGCTAACGGGCTTCTGGCTCCATTAAGACAAAAACAGGATAAAACTGCTAGCCTGGTTTTGTCTAAGGTTTAAAAAAAAAAAATCTTTCTGATTGGTGTCACTAGTGATGTTCAGCAGTGTCATCACTGTGTAATTGCCAGAAAGCTAGTCTGGACTTCTCACAGATCTAAAAACACAGCATGTTTAATTTCTATTTTGTTGGTGTAGAGATTATAAAATAAGGAGCCATTCTAGGAGTTTTCTGCCATCTTATGCAAAATTACTTTGGGCTTATCACTTATTAATCGAGCTTTATGTCAGCTTATGATTCCTAAGCACTCCTGTCAGCTAATATCTGATATCTGATCCCTCTGGTTAGGTCCAAGCTGTTCTGAGGCGGCACTGGAACCAGTATCATATCCAGTTTGGCAGCAGCATAGGAAACCACTCAGATGCCCTGCGCTCTGCTTCCTACACAGCTTCCTCCATCACTGAGGTACAGGGCTGCTACAGCATCGACTGCCACTCAGAACACATGAACGGCAAGGGCTGCCATGACTCAGATGCCTCCATACTGAAATCAGACAGCCCCTATGCCTGACATACACAGTGTTGTCAGACTCTGTCCATCCCACCATCACCCTTAAAATCTGCTACATGTTTGGAGCTCACCATGCAGGAAAACTGGCCACTTGCCACAGATGCAGTGTCAGAGGAAAATGAGTGAGTAAAAAGATTGTACATCCTGGCTCTCACACACCTGAAGAAAACGATGACTTCTTATCCACGCAAACACAAGTCCTTTAACTGTACTGTATGGCGAGCTTGATGCAGCTACTCCTGCGCAGTGCTTTGTCTACAATTTGCAACTGAACTGCTTTACTTGGACTACGACGCTTTCAGATCTTTCTGCCTGACAAAACTGTTCTTAAATCAATAATTGCGGACTGCTTGATCATCCTCCTGGGCTCATGTTGTGCACAGAAAGCCTTCGGTTACACTGTAAATTCTTTTGACACAGTTAGTGCCAAACCAAGAAATCTTGCCTGCCTCATTTATTTTTTATTATCAGTAATGAATCAGATAGGACGTCTAACATGTGCATAGTGAAGTATTAAATCTTTATCTATATCTTTCACATGTTAAACTTAATTTATCAACGTATTCTTGTTTATTAAATGAAAATAGATTAAATGCCATACAGTATTTATGATTTTTTTTTCTCAAAATGAAATACTGATATGACCTGTTGCCAGCAGCACATAAACTTTCTCAGCATTTTCTTCTTTGTTTCAGTGTTTGTTCCCACGTGTGCGTTTAATGCAGGTGTTTCTGCTCGTGCTCTTCGTTTCTAAGCATCTCGACATTTTGTCATGCTGATGTTTGAGCGTGCTCAAGTGATCCTTACTGACATGTGCATCATTTAAGCCAGATGGAAGCTTGTAATGTAACATGTTAACACAATATCATCAGAGAGAAGCCACATTTGAATGTAAGAGTCAGTGGTGCATTTCATCTGAAGCTGGAAGCTGGAGTTTCTGAGTTCCTAGTTGGAATTTTCAACTGGACCGCCCTTTCAAATCAGACTTCCAGCTCAGAAAGCCGGAGTGGAAACCATGACTGTGCAATTATTGTTGGTGGGTCTGCGGCAGTGCATGCAAACATTAGTAAAACTCTGCACTGCCGCTGTTGTATATTTCTGACTTGCTAAATAAGCCATATGCAGAGCCTTGACCGGGCGGTCTCTGTGAGTGTGCTGCAGTGGCGTTTTTAAGCGTATTAAACAAGCACTGTGCTGTATTGCACGGCTAGCTCTACCTTACTGAGGAGCAAACCGAATCCTGTTTTTCTTCGCTCGTCTGACTTTACAGCTGGAACACGCTCGACTCGGGAGTGACTCCCAGCTACAACGTCCGACTTCTGAGGCAAATGGAATGCAGCACTTGTTTAAAGGCTTGGCTCTCTTAAGCACACATCACATTCCCTTTCACCGTTGTCTCTTTTCTTACCCCTCGCAAACCACTTACAGATAATTGAGATGTCAACAGTGCTCAGTGTTCAGACTGAATGCAGGAAGGTAACTGAATGAGGTGCTGGTTCTTCAAGCACCGCAGTAGGAAGCAGGAAAATGAAACTGAATTGAGGAAGATCAGATTTATTAATCCATACGTGAAAGAGGAGGGCGATTTAGTATTTTAAAACAATATTCCCGTGCAGTCATGTAGTAAGTCTATTTCTAATGAATAAAGCCATGTTTCTACTTCTTCATAGTGCAACTGTTAGAAATTGGGGTTGATTCACCTTCATCTTCTTAAAATCTAATACACATTATTTATATTTTTGTTAATCATTTGAATTGATCATGTATCTTAATATTAGCTAGTTTACTGTCTGCAGCTAAAAAGTTTCGCAATTTGTAAGCGACCCACTTTGAGAACTTCAGGCCGCTAAATCCCCATATTCGTGTGATTACTTTTGTATCTTGTTGTCTTTTTGCAGGATAGCCGTGCTATGAAATGATGTTTTAGGCCAGTGTGGACGATTGATTTCAGTGATTGCGTTTTCAGTTTGCCCATAAAAAAGACATGAAAAGTGCAATAGAACTGGGCAAAATCCTGCCGTAAATGAAGCATGCAACTTGAATGTCCACTAAAGCTTCTGCTACACTGAAGAAATGAAAATGGTGAAAGAGAAAAAGGCATTAGATCTGTATGAAGCGTCAATAATAATGTTCCTCACTTTCATACATGAGCAAATTCTATAAATCCCCATCGCTTCCACCACCCATTTGTGTTTGTTTTTAGGTCTGACTGGTGCTTCCTCAGTTACTTTCATTCAAATCCTCACTGGGGCAAAAACCTTCTTGCCTCAGTGAACCAAATCTTTATCATTAGTGTATAAAATGCATGCATTGATTCAGCCCACTGTCATTCCCAGAGCATCAAATTCTGACATTTTGTCAAAGCCACTGGAGTCTTAATGACACTTACAAGGTTGTGGTGCTATTACGCACCAAGTTTAGGTGATGTCTTGCCCCCAAATCATCACATATAGACACATGTAATGGACCTGTTGGTTTTGTATTTAAACACACTAGTTCAGAGTTATTTTTGTACATGCAGGGTAAATGTTATGAATGTCAAAAGAATGGTCTTTTCCTAAAGCTAGCCTAGTAGTTTTTGGTGTCCTTTAGGCAGATGCAAAAGGACAGCCTGTGGGTATTTCTGTACGGGATGCCGATGGCATCTGATAGAACGTCTCTATTTGATGACCTGGAAGGAGAAAACACAAATCATTTACTCTTTTTTTTTTTTTCTTTTTAAGCTTAAAATTGCTACATTTGGATGGAAACCTGACCAGTCAACTTAAGCTCAAATATTTTTATTCTGTCCCTGAGAGTGAGGTATAAAGAAAACCTTTCCAGGTCATGCCGGTGCACAATGGATGACCTGGGTTAAGGTTTAAGAGTGTGCACACAGCCTTATTCAGAAGTACATATGATGAACCTTTCACATGTCATGTGACAAAACCAAAATAAAATAAATTTTAAAAATGTACTGAAAACATTTTTTATTTAAAGCATTTAGTCAATTTCTAGAGCTGGTCAATATTCACTGCACTTTTATACAGTTATGTGGTCATTTTGCTCATTTAGATCCTTTTTTTTTTTTTCCTTTCTTCACCGTAAATCATTTAAACACATTTTCCATAATGCTGGGAACATGAGTCACTATCAGTTGATGTAAATATTTTTGTAAATCTAACAGTTCTGCAAAGAGGACAAGTGAAACGTGTGAGTGATAGTATGCATGATTTATATATACAGTATTTATGAGTATAGTATACTCATCGAAGCATTCAACCACTACTTTGTGTTTTAAAAAGGGAAGGAAACAGGAAACATGCTACCTTAGCTGGCTGCCCTTATTACTTGTCATCATCCTGTTTAGATTCTTTTTTTTTTCTTTGCCTGTCATTGGATGCAAAGAAAAACACAAGTGCATTCTGTGTAAGTTATTCATGCCATATTATCAAAATACACATATGGTGCAAGTTTGATATGTGGAGATTCACATTCAACCTTCCAAAGGGAATGTTTTCCTGGTTGGATACGGTAACTCTTTCATGGATATCTAAAAGAACCACTCACTGAAATGGCAAATCAATTTACATTGCTGGCTATTCATTTATGATAACTGTTGAATGTTTCCATTTCCAGTCTTTAATACAACTGTGATGACTTAAACCGCTCAGTTCTACACAAACAGGGAATTGGCATATTTTTAAGAAACATAATCACTAAGTGACTAATGTTTGAGGTAAAACCAATTAATTTGTGTTTCATATTCTCAGTATTCAAACACTGACACTATATGAGTTCAGGCTTTAGTATCAAACATACAGTTTGTAGTTTTTTTTTCATATCAGATCTGCAGGACAGTTTCTTCATTTAAACATGAACTGTGCAATCTACATTTATGGTTGACACATCACTGCTTTGCAGCAAGTGATAAATGTACAATGACAAAGCTATAAAGTATCCATAAAAGTCATTTATTGTGTAGTAATGCCTCATAATCATTTATGAAAGTAATTTCATCAGATCTGTGGAAAAGCCAGAGGCTTTTGGTAAATGTAGTAAATCTTGTGTATCATTTAAGTTCTGTATTTATGTGTGAAATGTTTTCATATGACTCTCCAAAGGGTTTGTGATGTCCCTGGTGACATTTGGTAAAATGTTGTAAAGTAAGACAAAAGCATTGAAGACAATGTCTGTAGTTTTTGTTTATACTGTACTGTTTCTAATTTTGGTAGTCTTGACACATTGACTTCACACTACTGTTTGAATGTAATTGGTTTTGTTTTATGGATGTGAAGAACACATTATATATATATATATATATATATATATATATATATATATATATATATATATATATATATATATATATAGTACAATGTCTCTTTTTTAATTATTTCACTGAGTTAGACAATGTTGCTATCTTGTGTGTATCTACATACTAATACAGTATAGCACAGCACCAACCTTCAGCAGTTTTTTTCTTTCGTTCTATTGTTTTTTTTTTATACATCTTGTCCAATATCAACATACAATGTCGACGTTGTAGCATAGCAAGTATTTTCAAATGGCCCCTGTTTAGGTTCTGAAAAGATATCACTACGCTATGACTCAGTTACACTGCATTTAAAAACAGAACAGCAACCTCTTTGCAACTAGAAAAATTGGTGGTTGCCTCAAGATTGCATTGATTTATTTATTTGTTTGCATTTGGCGACCACTTGCAAGAAGTCGCGGTCACCAACTAGTCACCCAGCGGTCGAGCGTGCGACAACCTCAACCTCTGGGTGACCCGTGCAATCAGGTCACCTGGTAGGAGACGACCTTTCTCCAAACAGTCATGGTCTGACTCAGCCTCACTCTGACAGATTGGTGAAGTGTTTTTGAATAATTGCCATCTAATTTATAAATGCAGATAGACTGAAACGTGTCAGCAATCAACCTGAATCAGTTCGATGAGCGCAACTCATCTGCAAGGCCTCTTCTTGAAAGAGGGAACTCAACTCAACTGGTTGTATTCTGATTGTATTACTATTGCTGTCCTGCAGCAAGTCCATCACTATTTGTGGAGGAATTTCTGAATTTGTTTTAAATCTTAGGTTCTGGCTGGACTGTAAGTAATGTGAGAGAGCAACAGATTTGTAACAGATTTGTAACAGAAGGTAAGAAATTGCCAACCTGACTCCATTCAATCATGAACTTATAGCAAACTGATTGCAGACTGATTGCAGTCTGATAGCATTTTATCACCATTTTTTCACCGTTTTCTGGCAGTCTTTACCAAAATTGCTTTGAAGATGGCAACTGACTGCGAGTGGTCACAGACCTGTTTCCCATCTTCAAAGCAACTATTTCTAATTGCACACAGTACCAGTTAATTTGGTTGTGCCACAGTCTCCAACCGGTGTTTTCCTTAGTGTGACTGTAGCAATAATGAAAAAAATCCAGATACAGAACTGCTTCAAACTGAAGTACAATGCCCATCCTGTAGTAAATTTTGTTTTCAACAGAGAGCACGACTCATAATATCACATCTAGAATGTGGCCAGCATATCATTCACCAGTGCAGGTCATTTCTGTTCAGTTTGTTAAAGCTCTCGCCTTCGTTATTCTACAGCCATTCAAGCACGTGTATTCAGCAGTAAATGGTACCACGTAACATTTTTATATCATTCTCGCTTGTCCCATCGACTATATACTTGATTTATGAGTTTAGTGTTGAAGTGAAAAGAACACAGTGTAACTGAATTGTGTAGCTGATCTGACACCTCTGGGGCTCTGTAGTGGGGGGCCGTTGTAATGAGAAACATCTGCTATGTTGCCAAAGAGTCCCCACAGAAACTGTCAAAGTGAACAAACAGGCTTCTTTTTTTTTCTTTTTTAACATTATTCCATTCCCAAATCCCTTTAGTGTTGAGTAATTTCTGAAGAGGCTATTAAAAAAAAATCATGTGATAATGGGAGATTATGACTAACACCATATTAATATAAATTACTTAATTTAACCTAGTTTATGAGCAACACATTAACAGGTGACTGAGTGCAGAAATGTTGAAACTTGAAAGTGTTGCAAAGTACATAAAGACCCTGAGGTGTAATAATATTTTCTTTATTAATGCTGCACAGACAAGTTGAAATTTACTGAGTGAAAAATGATTGCTGTGGGGTTTTGTGTCTGCACTTTGATAGGTGTGAATTTTTCATGAACCTTTAACCTTGTTTATAGGTTATGAATACATTTTTGATTAGTAGTGCATCATCACCTGTTTTTCCTGCTGTAATTCATGGCTCAGATTCAACAAGGTGCTGCAAACATTCCTTAGAGATTTTGGTCCATATTGACATCATAGCATCACATAGATGCTGCAGATTTTTCAGCAGCGCATCCATCATGCAAATCTCCTGTTCCACCACATCCCAAAGGTGCTCTATTGGCCTGAGATCTGGTGACTGTGGAGGCCATTTGAGTGCACTGAACTCACTGTCATGTTCAAAAAACCAGTTTAAGATGATCTGAGGTTTGTGACATGATGCTCTGTCCTGTTGGAAGCAGCCATCAGAAGATGGGTACTCTGTGGTCATAAAGGGATGGACATGGTCAGCAACAATAATCAGGTAAGATCCTCAAAGGAGCTAAAAGTGTACCCAGAAAATATCTCCAACATTAGATCTCCAGCAGCAGTCTGAACCGTTGGCACGCAGCAGGACATGTTGTTGATGTCATTCTGGCCTTAGCATCCAAATGTTGCAGACTCGAGACCAGGTAATGATTTGAGAGCCTGTGTGAACTTTAGCCTCAGCCTCTGTTTGGCAAGATACCGAACCCCGAGTTGGCCCTGATGCATGCATCAGGGTGTGAGTGTGTGTGCAAATGTTAGACAAAGTGCTTAAGTATAGAAAAAAGTGCTTACGTTAATGTCTGTGTGACTGTGTGAATGACGCTTGTAGTAAAAATCCCTTTGAATACTCAGAGTAGAAGTACCAGTCCATTTTGAGTTACTACCATGTGATTAGCTGATTATTTATTTGCATTAAGAAATGGTTAACTGTACCTAATAAAGCGGCCTGTGAGTGAGTGTATATTGCTTCTCTGGCAATACAGCTACCGCCAGAGTAGTACTGTCATGGTCCTGGGCTGGGCAGGGTCAGGGTCGGGATTAGGGGTTTCCCGCTCTTCAGGCAACACACCTGTTCCTGATTTGCTCATTGCCTGCCAGTACTGTACGTAAGGACCAGCCTGAGCAGCCATTCTCTGTCGGAGTGTTGTTGTATGGTAATCAGGCTCCCTTATGCTTGTGAAAATCCCTTGTGCTAACATTGCTTTTAGGTGAACAGAGTTAAAGAAAAAATTCACCTCATTGAAACTGATAATACATGCTAATATACACAGTGCAGTGATTACCCCCATAAAAACACATTTTAATCTTTCATCATTTGTAAAGTCATTTATTGTGATGTATCAAGTATTGCAGAATCAATGTATCATAGTTAAAGGTTCAGTAGGTTAAACTAATCAACTAAATCAGTAACACAATTTTAAGATAAAAGCTAAATATAGAAAAACAAAAGCTACAGTTATATCAGTAAGATAAAAATGCAATTTAAGGTGCAATGATTGTCCAAGAAAGTCTTAATATATATATGAGTATAAACATGAACATTTAGTGTTACTGCACATGAGAGAGAGTCCTTTGTGTGTAATTTGGTATTGTGAATAATGGTATGTCGATCTTTGCACCTGGAGAAGTCTCTTGTATGTCGCAGTTTCTGGATGGAGTGTGGTTGTTCTGGCCCTGATGCTGCACAACCTTATTCCTGGGGGGGGGGGGGGGGGGGGGGCAGTCCTGTTCCTGCAACTGTGGATGAAGAGTTTTTCAGTGGGAGACTGCAGACTTAACTGCCCACTGCAAACACTTCCTGAGTGACAAATGATGTAAGGATGCTCTCCACGGCACACCTGTAAATTGATGTGTGGACTATGGCACCATCAGTGTCATGACAGCATTGTGAGTCACTCTGATTCCCACCCCGTAATCATGACCTTACAATTTTAAAATTTTCACTATGCAAATCGAGTAATATATTCTCTAAAATGAGAAATCAGTATTTGAGTCATTTTTAAATATGCATTTGAGATGTATTTAAGTTGAAGGTGATTACAAAGCTATGAGCTCTAAATCTTTGACTCCTGTGATGATCAGAAGTTTTAAAGTCCACCCATAGGTTACAAATATTTTTCCCTGACTTATTACAGACACCAGCCATCCATAACCTCAGCACACTTTCATGCATTTAAGCTCCATTGAGAGCCATGTCTCAAAGAATTTGCTCTCACTGTAATTAATTTGGAATTAATGTTCATGTAAATTGAGACAATGTAGGGATTAACATTTAATACAACCGCAGTACCACTAATGCTACTTAAATAGGATAATGTTCATAGATATTTTAAATTAGTAAAGTCCTAATGGGATATGTAGCAGCATAATACTGTTTGTGAGATTATAAGATCAATTATTTTCAAATGTTCTGTTGTGTGCACTTCAGCAACACTGTACAACAATATAAGTCTACAAAAAACATTCCGGCACAAGCCTCCTGTATGTCCAATTAAAACTCCCGGCATCACACTTTTCCTGCTCCACTGCCTACAGCAGCCTGAGCCGACATATGGAATTTCTTATGGCCCTTCTCTGGCTCAGCATGTGGCAAGAGAGGTTTACGGAAAACCACAACGTGCCACCTGAGCAAAAGTGTTAAAAATAGAATTTTCCCTCAGAAATGAAGGAACACATTTCCTGTAGTTATATGTCATCAGACATTTTATGTCTTTTTTTTTTCTGCTGCTGCCAGCTTGTCTCCCTCTTATGTGACCTGAATAAGTAACTATGTACACCCCTGGCTGGTAAAAGGAAAAAAAAAAAAAAAAAGGTTGCTTTAGGTTGCTGTCACCTGCACTTAGCCTCAAAAGCTGTGGTACAGCTGTACACTCCACATGGCGCACAACAAGGAGGTTTTTTTTTTTTTTTATTTGACATTGTGTGTGTGTGTGTGTGTTGTTTTCTACACTTTGACCCAAATGAGCTGTATTTCACACAGATAAATAAAAACACTGCTCAAAAATTAATTCAGGGATGTCAATCTGTTCAGTTACAAAGCAGAAACGACCGTCAATCAATTTCACCTCCTTTGGTGCAAAAGAAATTGACAACAGGTGTACCAGAGAGGCAACAACAAGACAACAACTAAAAGGGAAAGGTTTTGCAGGTGGGAACCACAGACCGTTTTCCTCCTTTTCCTGACAGATTTCTCTCCAGTTTAGCTTTTTGCTAATGTATGAGACAAATGCTGGCATGACATGTTACCTGCCAATCATTTAGATTACACAGGTACACCCAGGTACTCCAGCAGGATGGCACATCCATACATGCTGTAGAGAAGATACCAGGAGATGGGCTGTTACACAAGGAAAGCTGGTTAGAGTCACAGCATCAGTCCAGCAGCAGGACTGGAATTTGTTCCTTTGTGTGAGGAGGAACAGGAGGAACACTGTCAGAACCCCACAAAGTGACCTCCAGCAGGTTACACATTCAGACTCCATGAGGGTGGCATGAGGTCCTTCAGTGGGACCTGTACTTGCAGCTCACCACAATGCAGTTTGATTTGTATTTGGCAGAGAACAGCAAAACCCCGTCACCCCATCCTCTTCACAAATGAGGGCAGGTTCACACTGAGCACACGTGACAGGTGTGAAAGAGTTTGGAGACACCATGGCATCTGACAGCTTCATGGATTCCCAATAGTAAATGCTTCCTAACTGGACAGATCTCCCTGTAGTTTAACTGATTGTGTTATACTGTGATGATCAAGTGTTCCTTTAATGTATGTGAGCATATTCTAAATGTGGATTAGTGGAACAAAAATCAATAGGGCAGCACCAGGAACAGAAATGACAGTGCACCTCAAACCCTGTTGTCATAATTGTGCTTTTGCCCAATGGAATTTGTGCTTTATTGAAGATGCTACAATGTATCTTTATAGAATGTTATTATCTCAAATGACAATGTAAAAAAAACAACAACAAAAACAATGCTAGGAGTTGGGGATCTAAAGAGAACTAGCTGCTTCTGTATCTCACTTTGACTTTCCAACTTAATAATGACTTTCAGCTCATTGTGTAGCTGTCTAGCTCAGTGATTCCTAACTAGGGAAATACCCCAGGGGCATTTCTACAGTAGCCAGGGAGTACATGGAACAGTTTCATCAACGTAATGGGTAAGTAGTAGAAGAAACAAGCTGCCAAAAGCAATACATACATTATTAAAGAAGTGAATAAATGGTTGAAAGCTTTCTAAAATATGGTTAACAAAATTATAAGTGAATAATATGAAGAAACAAATTAAATTGAAAACTGAGTTTAATTTGTTTATATGAAAACAATTGAATTACATCTGCTAGCTAAACAGTAGTTAAGTAGTTAAATTCCAAGCAAACGTGTCTGTGCGGACCCACTGTGGGTAACTGTAGGCGAACCCACACTTTTGCCACAGGTGTACCTGCACAGAGCCAGCAGCAGAAAGAACTCTGTAACCCACAGTGGGCTGTCCACTGTAGGCTCACTGTAGTGAATTGGCTCACCTTGGGGTCCATGTGGGTCTGCACACAGTGCCCCCCCACAAGGACTCCCAAGTTGACATGTTTGCTGGGTTGTTAGCTAACAGTACGGACAAACAGCTGATATCGTACCAGCAGCTCAAACAAAACTGTTCATCAAACATAATGGACAAACTGATGAAACAGCTCATTAACAGTAATGAAATGAATGACCGTTACAGTAAATGGAGTGATAGCTGAAATCAGTGGATGAATCGCTCGCTAATGCTAATGACCGCGTTGCTAGCTAACTGTTACATTAGGAATCCGTTCTGGTAGCTAACTGCTGAAACTCTCAGCCATCAACTGCTGGCTAGAACCATGCACCTGGGCAACAAAACACACCTGTCAGTCACATGTTCCAATACTTGGCTCACAGTAAAGATGCGTGGGTATAGACAGAAGGTGCTATCTTCTGAACTGTGTTTCACATTCACATGTAAATACCTGGAAATAAAAACTGAATCTGATCTTTTTTCTCGTATTCATCTTTTAATGTCAAACCGAAGCAAAAATAAAGGGATTGGCCTCACTGTTCCAATACTTCAGGAAGAGACATGACACTCTCGTGTTTTCGGTTTAAACTGAATTGCTAAACAAACCATAAAATGGGTGGTAATTTCATTTTTGGGGAAAAAAAAAAAACTCTGTCATTAGACCAAAATGCACTGCAGCTATGCACTGTAGGAATAGCTTCCATTAAGGAAAAGCAGTTCCTCTCTTGATTTATTTTACCACAACAGTATAGTTCTGACCCCTCACTGCACCATACTGAACAAGCTGCAGAGCGCTTGTCACTCTCTAATCACCCCCATCCTGCACCCCTTCATGACAGTAGAGGAAATGGCTTAATGGAAACATTTACCCTGACTGATAGTGATAACTGCCGTATACACACAGCAGAACAGACACTGGAAAGATGCTGAAGAAGGTTGTTTGCCTTTGGGGAAGCTCAGAATGTACTATTTGTAGGTCACATGGGCGGGATTTTAAAGAATGCAGGCTGAGTATAGGGCAAGTCTGTGTCATGGAAGCAAGAATAACTCCCCCACCTACCATATATCAATATGAACTGCATTGTTCCTCAAATATTTATGTGGAAATTTGGGGGTATTTATCAATATATGTCAAAGAAAGAAAAAAATAGAATTTTTAGAATAAAACACTTTTATTTGCTCTGCACTTTTGGGAACACAGATAAAAATAAAGAAGAGAAACAAATTATATTTGTATTGTTTTGAGGATTTGGCTTTAATACAAACTGTAGAGTGCACAGTTGCAGTGACTTCCTCTTTTTTGCTTTTTTATCCCCCCCCCCCCCCCCCCCCCCCCCCACACACACACACACACAGATCATTGTGCAGGGTTATGGCAATAACAAGTTAAGGATGCAGCCTATACATCCTTTACCCCAGCTTCCCTCAGGGCCTTCAGAGGGATCCCTTACAACCAAACGTATCTTAATTTTTGTGTCCAGTATTGGGTTGGATGGTATGTGTCCAAAAAGCAAGACCCTGTGACCATGTCTTATTAGTGATAGTGGGAAAGTCACATCTTGAGCTATCTGATATAACGTAAGCATAGGAATTATCCTCAATACAGGGGCCAGTTTTAATTTTTAATCAGTTTCTCAGGCTTCGTTCTACAATCTGATGGAGGCAGTTAAAGGTTTAGTTGCACTATTGTTGGCTTCTTTATGTTCTTGCTTATTGAAACCATCTAACTTAAATATCCTACTTTTAGTCACCTGGCTTGGTAGTCAGTTTGTTGAAGACTGAAATGTGAATGGATTTCTGCGAAATAGGGTTCATGCAGACATTATTTTCTGCATAAATATTACAGATTTTATCGTCTGACTTCTTCTCTCAAAGCAAAAATTTAAACCTCAGCTGTGGGCTATTGTGTTTAAGTTTTAGCAAATGTGAGCAGGTTAATGTGCAAAACTGAGATGGTGAGTTTGGTGAGTATTATGCATCTTCATTGTTAGGACATTAGCAGTCTATATTAGCTTGTAGCTATTACGATCAAGTATTCTCTCTAGCGCTTAAAGGGTTAAGCCAGTCTGCAGTTCATTTTGAGTTCATGTTGAGAAATGCTCATCCCACTGTACTTAATAAATTAGTTTATCCCCCTGTGGCCAGTCAAATTGGTTTTAATAAGAGGCTATCTGGGGAATCTGAGTTATTACTTTAGCACCATGATGTACCAGGAAATTGAGCCTGACTCTGTCTGACCCCCGCTCCCTCTGACCCCTCCACCCCCCCTGCTCCATGCTCTATGCATCTCTTTCTGAAACTGACAAACTTCTCTTTATATCCTGCAGCTTTCACGTGGGGCTCCTTTGCTTCACAGCGCAGACAGGTGCAGATATCTGAGAATCTTGGGGTTGCTTCTCCCTCTGACCATGTGGGATGCGAGGGGTTCACCCAGGCTTCACATTCCTTGGGAAACACTCAGGGGGGGGGGGGGTGCTTTGGTGTGCGGTGACACTGTGACATTGTGACAATGTGAGGAGAGAAAATGTTTGAGAGACATAATTAATGTTAGTGTCTTTGTGAGAATACTTAAAATTCACAAATAACTACGTGGTGTAATTATGAGTCTCTCATACTTTGGGACACTCTGAAGGGCACTCTGAAGGTAGACTGGACAAATCCCTGTCCTCACAGGTTTATCTTTAAAGTTACCTATTTTGACCCTATAGGTAGAAGCAACAGGTAAGAAAATAGAGGCGTGTCTCTTTGGTCAGAAGTAATTTAAACTTTACTCTCACCTCAAAGGAGGGTTGGCTGACTGGGAGCAATGGATCAAAAAGCAGCAGAGATACTTTTCAGGTTTTTGAAGGATGCAACATGGAAGAAACTGCTGCTGTTTCATGCATATTAACTTGTTTAGGTTAAGGTGCAAACTGCAATTAAATACAGCCTTATAATATTTAAAGAAATGCCACAGTACTTGTTCAAGGATGGTTTACCAGATGGAGAAAAAAAAAGGATGAAAAAGCAGAGTTGGAAGGCTCTGTATTATTAATTTTTTACTAATAACATGCTGATAAAATTACTAATTCCAATTTGATGTACCAGATCAGTAGAGTAAAATTTGCACCACAGTTAGGCGTGTTGGCCTCAACATATACACACTTTTTGTTTAAGATAAGTTTCTGTCAGCAGCTTGCAGTTAAATGGCTGACCGCGTAGAGCTTCCAGGAAGCACTAATGCACATCAGCCAGAAAGCTGTTTGGCAGCTGATGATGGGAAGCGTGATGACAGGTGTATCGTAACAGTGGCACGGACACTGTAGAAAGTGAGAATGGAAGGATAAGCTGTGACAGAGCTTTTGCGTGTGCGAAATTAGAGCTGTGTGTCTTTGTATGTCAACATTGTAGAGATGTGTTGCAGAATGTTTCTGTCCTGAATGAATGTAGTTCTGTATGCACATATTTCCAAACATCCACACTCAAAAATGCTGTAATTCTCGCTTCAATCCAGTCCTGAATAATAATGCAAGTCGTGCAGTTTCGCAGTGCATGCCAGTCCTGCATTGGTGCCCATGGCAACAAAAATACCCTCAGTGTGTACTGTAATGATCATACTTCCTATGCCCTTGGATTTGACACCAGAGGTTTAGGGATTTAACTCCTTGCTAAATCTGTCACATGGAACCCGGAAGAGATCAGCAGTTCAGCTGAAACTAACACCACTGGGACTGGTTCCAGTTGGTCCTCCGGTGGAAGATCATCTGGAGATCTTCTTTATGTGTTTGCTGCCAAAAAAACTGAAATAATCAAAGATCTTAAACTTGGGATGTGCAGGTTATGAGTTCTGTTAAATATTGATAAATACTGCCCACGTTTGTTGGTCACGTGATTAGTCCAATGCGCTCAAATGTGCTGCATTGATGAGATGGATTTTCATGTAATATATGGTTGTAATCCCTCAATTTTTCATTTTTCACCACACTATCAGTACCTCCCTGATGTTGCATAAAATTTTGGTGCAGATCTAATATCAAAATAGCGAGCATTCCAGCAACTGTGATCATTTCTGCATCTTTATGATCTCAATATCCGTGCTCTCCTTAGGATTACCTGAAATCATTTTCATAATCTTCTGGTTTGCCATAGTTCCATCAGCTCATTTTCATTTCCAGGGTGTCCTTTTGTGTCTTTTGGCATCTGTGCCCTGATGCACTGGATTATGGAAATTTTAAGTCTTCATTTGCCACAGAGCAGATTTAGTTATGAATGGGTGTGTTTTAACCTCAACCAAGATCTTTTCCTAAACCTAATGAAGTCGGTGTCGCTGTAACCAGTGAGTCAAATCGAAAGAAAAGTGCAAGTGGAGAGCTAAACAAATCAGCTATCGCAATGTGCAAAATGCAAAGGTACCAGTGAGACATGAACCAGGGTTTCATGCCTGATGAACCTGTAATTTATAATACAAGTTAGCAGTGCACACAACTGCAAAATATCTGCATTTATAAGCAAGTAGCTGAGCTGACATTTTTTCTCTCCTTCTCTGTTGTTTCCCCCTTCCTGTTTCACAGTTCTTTGGCTGGCACACCTGATCTCTATCAACCACTCATCAAGCTGCAGTATAAATACCCCAGTCCTACTATTCACTACTCTGTTGAGCTGTCTGGTAGTAATGTCAAGGCCATCTTCTCTTAGTCTTAAATGCTTTCTAGTTTTAACTCTGCTCATCTTGTATGCTCCAAAAGTCTTGTCAGTTCCATGTTGTTAGCTTCACCACACTGTGCCAAATGCATGCATACCCCCTCTTCACCAGTGACCTAGATATTCCTCACCACTTGCACTGCATCTCCAGCCTTACCTTTACAAAAAGAGCATGTTTTTAAATAAAACTTATGCGTCATTATATTCTGTATGAATACACCCCACCCCCCCCAACTCATCCCATGTCCAGTTCCAAAACCAAAACCATATTTTCACCCAATAAAATCAAATCAAACTTAAATTATGAGAGCTTTTTTTTTTTTTTTAATAAAAACAATACCTACAAAAATCATCCTAATGTTTTACTGTGGGCTAATTAGCAAATTTTAACATGGTAACACATAAAAATAAAGCAACCAGTATTTATTTAACAATCAGGTCATTTGTTGCTCCTGCTTGAAGACAAAACAAAGTTTCCTCAACCGTAAAATCTGTCATTTAGCAAGCGAAACTGGAATGTTCAACAATTTACACAATTCCACCCAGTTGAGCTGAGAAAAGGGGTGGCTTGTTTGTGGAGCCGATTGTTCAGGACATCTGCTAACAAGACAGACTGCAGAATGGCAGCTCTTCACTCTATCAGGACAAGGAAATGTCTGTCCAGGCTGTTCACAACTGAGAGGCCACAAGACTTCCGGCAATTGTAGGAGAAGGAAAAAGAAAACACTGCTTTTTAGTACATATACTTTCTGAGCTTGTAGTCATGAGGATAATTGTGTTTCTCCAGCAAATTGTAACTCGTACTTGTTGAGTGATGCTTGGTGGGGGAAAAAAACACACCAAGCAATCTAAAACATAAAGATTACGGTCCCACACTAAAGTGAGATTATAGGTTTTTCTTTTCTTTTATTACCATGTCAGTTTGTAAATGTTGATTTAAAATTTTGTGTTCTCTAAAAAAATTAATTTAGCTATAAACCAACGCTTACTACTGTGGCAGATGATACATCATGTATCATATTGAGTTAATATTTACAGCCAAAACACAAGATAAATGTTGTTTAGAATAAACATATCAAAAATCACATAAATTATGTCAAATCAAAAATGCCCAAATCTTCAGGTCTATATTTTAAGAAGCTTCGACTATATGTGCACACCCATATAAATCAAACAGATATTTGATAATTTAAAGTAGAACAAACTCCAAACACAAATAACTTCAATACAATTGTTAGAAATGAATGAGACTTTAAACACAATGAGACAGATTTTTATTTATCATCCTTTTTCTTCCACTTATTCAGGGCTAGGTCACGGGGCAGTAGCCTGAGCCCTGGGACACACAAACCCCAGCATCATGATAAGGGGGAAGATTCATAGAGATGGACAGATTTTTTTTAAACAACACAAAAACAAGATGTTACTCTATACTTTACGTACCTGTCTACCACTGTACTGTATCAGTATGCAAGACTTCATTCAGGAATAAAGTTGTTGTTATTGTTTGTTGGTACTAAAATCTTTTCTGTGCTCCAGGAACTTTAAACATTAATCGGAGGAAATGGCTTTTATTAAATTGCAATCAGTCAGTAAACACATAATCTGATTGGTGTTAACCTCAGTTCTATATAGTAGCAGGAGAAGGCGTAGGGACCAAGGGAATATATTGTCCTATGTTATATGTAATTTACTGAAAACATCATTATTGTCATGGCCGTGGAGGAAACGGGCGAGGAAGGGCAAACACGAAGGACTCCGGAGACATACATAACTCAAAAGGTTTATTAAAGATGGGGGGGGAAAGAATACAAAAACCTTTCAGAAGGGAGACAAAGGGAGACCACAGGGAGCACAGGGGCACACAAAGTCAACGACACGACAAAGAACAGATGGAAACTGAGGGCTTGAATACACACTGGGTAATCAGGGCAAGAGAAAACAGCAGGGAACAACAGGTGAGGCAAATGAAACTAATTACACAGGGGAAGCAAAGCTAAACACAAAGCACAGGGAAATCACACTGGCAAAATAAAACAGGAAGTGATAAAGCAAGGAACACGCGGACGAGTCACAACACTGGGAACATGACATCAAACATACTGGGAGGACAAGCTCAGGAAATAAACTATAAACACAAAATGCTGGGCAAAAGGCCCAGGACATGACAATTATGGTGATTAACAGGAATATTTTACTCAAATTTCTGCTAACTATAGTTTGACTTCTGTTAAATAGAAATGGAAATGAAAGTAAATTTAATGTGATTTGTGATAAGCTGCAGTTAATTAGTGTTTAATTTTATTTTGTGAAGCATTAGGCTGCAGGATTTGTTCATCCTGTCTACAGAGTTTCAGATGATAATTTGCACATATGCCAAAAAAACAACCAAAGATTAAAACAAATTCAAATGGATTTTAAATTTCACAGGAGCCAACAGTGGATTATGTTAGAGAGGGATTGCAGTGCCTGCAGAGGTTCTTTATCTGGCCCCAGGCAAGAGCAGCCAGCACTGGTGGCATACTGCATGGAAGAAGCAGCAGCATGCCACAGTAAGAAAGCAAAATTCCAAACAGCATTGGCGTCAGAGATCACCTTTCCAAGCAGCAGACGGCGGTGTTGTAAGAACCAGTTTAAGGTTAGATCATCTAAATCACTGCATTTGGGTAATGAACTATGACGGGAATAGGTATGAGCAAGCTGTATCACACATAAAAAGATGCATAATGTCCTTCTCTTGCAGAAGTGTTGTTACCTCATTGATATTCTGCTGGGTTTTTTGTTTGTTTTCTTTGTTTGTTTTGTTTTTTACATTTTAAAACAGAAGAGTTACAAGCAACTGAAAATACATTATGTTTGATCAGTTTCTATGTCTTCCCAGTCAGGCAGCTTAAGGCGTGCTAAGTTATTTTGGATGCATCTTTTCAATTTATATTTATTTGTTCAGCTTGTTTATGCAATGTACACATTTAGTACTCCTTAAACAGTCTTTTGGAAATGCTGCTCACCCACTTTTACTGTGATTATTCAAGGATTGTGTTCTAATCTGGACAGACAGAAATCAGAGACTTAACATTTATCATGCAGACACTGATGGTTTTCATCCCATTAGGTCTCATCGGTCCCCAACATTAAAACAAAATATTAAATCTAAGCTCATATGTCTTCTGGGATTTTATCCTTGTGGCGCTGGATGATTTTCCCAGTTATATGTATTTGCTTTCTCTTTACTTCCAGTCTGCTTTCCATCACATTTCCTCCCAGTACCGTCATTATTGCTCCAAGTAAAGAAATCTCTGATGTTACCTTTTGACATTACTTTCCTTTTCTTTATTTTCTACAAGATAACAACCCTCTGCTTCAGGTTTACCCTAATTGTCATGTGATATGTGCATACAGGCTTAAATTTATTATTTCTGAAATGGTGATTAAATGCTTGTCTGAGTGGGGAATGTTTTCTTTTAAATCACCAGTTTAAAAGAAACAAAGTTTATGTCCCATGTCTCAGCAACTCCTACTGGGCTTCTAGTGGAACCGCAGGAGTGTTCAGTGGTATAAATGTATTATAATTATAATACATTTGAACCGCAGGAGTGTTCAGTGGTATAAATGTATTATAATTATAATACATTTGAACCGCAGGAGTGTTCAGTGGTATAAATGTATTATAATTATAATACATTTGACTAGGTGTAGATAAAGGCATGTTTGTTGGGAGGGAACCACTTCTTGTTAGACTTCAGCTCTCCTGGCTGCAGTTCTGCACGTTACCTGTACATACAAACCTCCAGGTTGAAACGCTTTGGTTAATGTTGGAGAACAGATCGTGCCTCAAAGCACTGACTGTCAGTTGGTAATGGAACACAAACTCATCAGGTAAAACCTGGTGTTTTGCTGACCTGTGCTTCCACCCCAAACATCTGCCAACTGATTTTATTTTTTTTAATATATTCCTCATGAAATAAAGTCAAGCATCTGACCATCAGAAAACACTGAAACCACTTCAGGGGTCTTAACACGATCCCATCAAAAGTACAAGATTGCTGTTTAAGGTGTAAAAATTTAACCAGGATGCTGCTGAAAATGTGGGTTCCCAACATTTTTGACCCGATTTCACTTCTCCCTGAGTAACTAAATAGAAGGCACTTTGAGGCTTTGTTTTCTGTTTCATTTGCTATGCTTTGGTCCAGTTCCAGAAAATCACACTGATGGATAAGTGCCTGTCACAGTTGTCACCTTGTTGTAGATGATGGTTATTTGAGAAAAGATGAGTTTCTAAAACAGGACTAAATGTGAGTTGTTAAAGGCAGGCTGCAGAAGTTCTTTCATATTCTGACTGAATTTCATATTGAAATGTGTTCACATGTTGAAATAAACTCATTAACTGATGCCAAGCCACATTTGAAAGGTGCAGTATCTGAAATTTTCATTCTGAAGATTCTACATATTTTCTGCTGAAAGTCATTTAAAATAATCTCATTGAGTTTACCTAATATTATAGTAACGTAAGTGAACTGTGGCTGTTCAGTTTGATCCATATTCATATCTTCATGCTTTCGGAAAAAGGGCCCCGGCCAAAAAAAAAAACAAAAAACAAATCCAGGAAAAAAGTCTCCCACTCCCATCTTAATCATCTTACAGATGCATTTAACCTTTTGTGGGAACCATCCAACCCCGCTGCCTGGGAATCACTGTTGGAAATTTGCAACATGTCTTTGGGGATTATAATTTATTTTAGAGTGCAATTATTATTCCTACAGGCTGGCGACCTGTTCAGGGTGTACCCTGCCTCTCGCCCTATGACAGCTGGGATAGGCTCCAGCCCCCCCGCGACCCTGACCAGGATAAGCGGAAGTGAATGGATGGATGGATGGAATTATTATTCCTGTACCTGAAAATGGAAGTGAAATAATGACAAAAGCATTTTGATATCATGGTTTGATTGTTTTAGAATTCAAATGTCGTATTTACACTTACAGCCTCTGGATGGGAATGAGTAAACAGTGGATTGTTTCATAACTGCTTATACTAAAGAAAAAAAAGCTCCAGACTTCCTTGTGCTTAATCTCCTGCACATCCTCAGATAAGACGTTCCTATAAACACCGGATGGAATGTTTACAAAGCGTCCTGTCATTCCTGTGCCCTTTGCCCGTAACTGAATGTAATTAAAGAAATTATATTTAATTTGACGTCATTGTGGAAGCACTGCTGGGATTTTGCAGCAGATGGCTGCCAATAAATAAATTCATTAAGAAAAAACCAAAACAAAACATACCTTAAAGCAAATATTCAGAATCTGTGACAGACTGTAGCTGGTGTCAGCTACGTCCATGCACTCTGTATTTGAATTAATTTAACACTCAGTGATGTTGGGCTCTTAATAACTCTCGGATTATTAGTGCTGCAGTCTGAGTCAAACAGGCAGATTTATTAAACAGAAGCATCTCTTTTGTTTTACAGCACATTACTTGAATGTTTGCTCGTCACTGTGCAGAACAATATATGTGTTTTCGTTACGGTTAATTGTTAAAACGCTAAAAGAAATTTGGTCAAATCCACCTAATTTCTTTCAGTACATTACACAAGTAATTACTTGGAAAGTGTGTCTGCGATTGCAAGAGTGTGTGGCTTAGTAGAGACATGTCCAGCATTTATTGACTTGTTTCTCGCAGTCATTGACGATGCAATTACGGTGTTGTGATACTCTTTAAATTACAGACTGTACATAAAAGATGAGGCCACAGTGAACCTCAAGCTGAGTTTTGTCAAACACTGTGGTGGATATTTAAACAAGTTTAAAGCATAGCAGAAAAACAGGTGACATCCTGTTTAGTTAGCAGCCAAATACAACACATCATATGCTTGTTTTGATTTCCTGAGTACCATATAGAGATTTATTTAATTTACAGAATACTTTATAACACTGCAGTCACTGCCAAAACAGCTTTTATCCCCAAGTTCTGGAACATCTGTTTACATCGGGAAGGTGCGTCCTTATATAACACATTTTTCAAGGATGCAGACTTAAAGAAATAAATAGATCTGTTGTTGATCAGTTAGTAGAAGGCTTCTAAAAGTGAAAATTTTGCTCACTTGTTTTTTAATGTTTGTGTCCAGAAAAATAAAAGATTTAAATGAATGTTAGGTAAGGATGCAATGATGTAATGATGACATGAAAAAAAAACAACCCTGTACTGTATCTGACGCAGTGTTCTCGTCTCGTCCAGATAGTTCCAGCACTGCAGCATGAATGACTCATCATAACAATGACTAACATGACCTGTGAGCACACTTCAAGTGACAGTCAACTCAGGGATAGAATATAATTTGCTCTCACAATGATGCATTATAAGGAAAAAAAAAAAAAAAAAAAAAGGCGATTCAGCCCACCCACGGTTTCAAGTACTCACACACAGGTTTTAATGGGTTTCTGGAATAGTCCTGCCACCCCTACTCACTGCTCATACACACCGAGTGCCCATGTGCATAAAGGGAGTCTGACCACTTCATTTTGCTTTTTGATTGAGTAATCAAAGTGCCTTGGCTGGTAAATATGAAATCATGTCCTGAATAGTTTTCTGAATATTTTATCAGAAGGATGTGCGTTTTTTTATGCACGGTTGTCACAGGGGACAACCCCCCCCCCAAGTGTATGAAAAGAGGGAAATTTGCTGCTCCTCGAACTGTTGTCCACACAATTTCAAGCTCTGGATATTAGATGATATTTTTTGCATATATGTATGCAAATAACTTCTGGTAAGCAGACAGAAGCAAAGTTGAATGAGGCTGACTGTCAGGATACAGGCTGTGTGTGTGTGTGTGTGTGTGTCTGTGTGTGTGTGTGTGTGTGTGTGTGTGTGTGTGTGTGTGTGTGTGTGTGTGTGTGTGTGTGTGTGTGTGTCCATTTCTTTCAGGTGGAGATGTGGGCAGGCTGGCACTGCTCCTGCACACCTGCACACATTTGGTCATTGGTCCATTGGTGGACTGTGTATTCAGACTGGGCTGCGACTGTGGGGCTCTGCTAGACTGTTGCATCACCCTTAGCAGTAAAGTGTTGTCTGTGCATGAACTTGACTTAGTTTGATCCGTTCAGTAATCGAATAATCGTCTCCATCTTGCAGCCTGTGAACTCAAGGAGCTTTACCTGGATCTCCTCGCTTCTGCGTTTTCCTGGAAGAATTCACCTGCGTCACTTTGAAGAAATCCCAGCCCACAGCCCATGAGCTTAACCTCCCAGTCACATCTCTCAGAAAAGCCACTCTCCACCACACCGCAACACTCTCCTGGGAACACAGTGAGCCACTTACTGGACCCTCCCTGCCTCAGCTCTTCAGTCCCCAAGTAAGGACTCATACTTAGTGCAGCCACCTTTTCCCTACTGTTTATTCTGGTCATACTAACAGTTTATTTCTCTCTTCCAGACTCTCCCTGATTGCCTGCCGCTTTATCTTCCAGCTCTCACACTGCTAATCCATTTGCTCACTCTAAATAAACTCACATTAAATCACTACTGTTGTCGTGTCTGCCTTTGGGTCCAGCAAATTGTTGTGAATTATGACAGAGATGGAGAGCGGTTTAATAAGAGGCAGTTTTAAGGAGGTGAACAACAGGATGCTATATTACTCAAACAACACACAGATATGTTGCAGCGTGTTATGAATTGTAACACTGATGATATTAAACATCATAGGCTGGCTGTGACCTGCCTCCACTAGCTTTCCCCATTATGAGTAAAAGAGGCAGGTTCTCACTACTGCTGTACAAGCAACATAATCTAGACAACATTTTATGGGGTGCCAAGTGTGGAAATATGGGAATGAGGAAATCAGGAGTGGCAGGACTTGAGGACAGGGAGACAGTGGTGAGATGTGTGGTAGGAGTGACAGATGGGTTCAAGGTGGGGCTGGGGTTATATCAGAGCTCAGCTCTGACCCCCTTGTTATCTGTGATGGTGATGGACATCCTCTTTCTAGGATGAACATTTCTTTTTAAGAAGCCTTTGTGTGAGCTGGATTCCTGGGAAATCTACTGTTACCAGATACTGTAGCCCCAGTGAAGTGCTGTGATTAACTTACTGTACTAAACCATAAAGTGTCTACATGTGCCTAAGTTTCAGAGTTTGCTGCCCTGAAAGAAAATAAAAAAAAAAAAAAAGATCTGGTTTATGCAACATTTTTACTGCATCTCTCTGCTCCCCCCTTATCACTGCAGAGTTGCTTGGAACAGTAAAGGTTAGCGGCTAATAAGCAAAGCTAGAGGAAAGTCACAGCAGCATTTTGAACTTAAGAAGGCTCAAATTCCAACTCTAAAACTAACATCTTTTTTAATATAACATCTTATTCATTTCACTTATGTTTATACACATACACAGCATTTAAGTAAAGTCAAATTAGGCTCAAACAGATTAATTTAAATAGACAGATGCTTGCCATCTGACTAATTATTCCAATAAATCCAAACAACAGAACTCCTTTCAAGACCCTGCCCTGAAATGACTTACTATCATTTTTGTGTGTCCCCTTATTTTAATTAGAATCATCACCTTCCTGGTATTTTCTTTGGTGTTTTAGTAAAAGCAATCAAGACAAGATGAAGGTGAACCAAAATTGTAAAAGCATGTAAAGAAAAAAACAAAGTATCAATCTGAAATGTTGGAAGTAAAAGAAAACAGATCATTTAGCCTGAGGTCCTCGTTCAAGCTGTTTGAAACTGACTAGGTAAAAAGGCAAAGGCCAGACAATTTGTCTTTAATCTCCAGCCAGCAAAATGCTAACCAAAAAAACAAAAAGCTGCTGGTCGGCCTGAGGCTACAGTCAGGCTCATCTAGAGTTTAAACAGCTGCCTCTTCGGATTACACCGCTGTTTTATTTGAAAAGGGAGTGCTGTTACACACATCAGGCCAAGGGCTTCAGGGAATTGAGCGGCTGCTCTGCACCACTTAGCCACCAGGGAACCCTAAAACCAGCTTTAAAAAGCATTTGCACGTTGTTATAGTGCTCAGTACCACCACTATTAACTATTTTTTCTTGCTAAGCAAATTTCAGTTTGTTTCAATGCAAAAGGAAAGAAGAAGAAAATCTACGGGGCTCCACTGGATCTCAAGTGTATGTTAACGTTTGTCCATCTTAAGACAGCTAATCTTTTAACTCTGCGTTTATATTTTTAAGACCAATGGACTTTTCACATTGTTCAAAAAAATTCATTTAGCTTTATTTTGAGTTCTTCCACCTGCTGAATGGTGTGGCTCTTTAAAGCATTACAACGAGCCTAATAGCTTTTTTTTTTTTTTTTGCAGCTGCCTGCTGCATCTGTAAGTGACACTGATTACAATGATCTGAAGTGATGCAAGAGTCCTGCTGACAGATGCTAAAGTACTCCTCAGAGTGAGGGATAATTGCAGACTGGGTGATAATTGTACCCGGGTTCCAAAACACCAGCAACCTTTTTATGTTTTAAGCTGGTACCCATCAAAAAAAAAAAAAAAAAAAAAAAAAACAGTGACAAGAAAATTGGCCAAATTGCAAATCAGTTTTTGACATGTAAGCTGGACAAGTCAGCTCTAAGGACATCCTGCTTTTCCTCCAGAGCCACAGGCAATCCAAAGAAATAATGCTGAGCACACAGGTGCAAGGAACTGCATCTACCAAAATCTGGGATCTGGTAAGCTAATAAAATTTCTGTTGTATTAGCCAGCGAGGCATTCGTGTGGTTGATGATGTACATAAAGCATGCGACTGAAATGTTTTATGGTCATCATCGTGTTATCAACCACAGGAAAGCCTGAATGCTGTAGGTAGGAAATAGGAATGAAATGACACAATTCAGACACACAACGTGTGACTCAGTACATAAAATAAACATAAGCTGGATTTCCTTATTTTTATACATTTTTTTCACAGTTAGAGGGTTGGATGATTTTTATTTTAATTATGCATCCTTCAGTGACTTAAAGGCGTTCAACTGATGGGAATGTGAATGAACTCCATTTACTTCTGGAGAGTTTCTCCGTTGTATGCATCTGCTCTGTTGACTTAATGTAATGTAAAGATTTGGGGTCAGATGGGTTGTTTCAGAGGGCGGTAACGTTGTTTATGTGTAAGGACATAATGGCTTTGCTTGCTTTGTTGGTTTTGGTGTGTCGCCATCCATGAATGGCTGAAGTTTACATTTATCCTCATCTCATCCGGATGACATCAGCCGCCTCTGGCAGCACAGATGGGGCATTCATCTAAACACAGACCTAATACAATAATCCTGTTTCTAACTTCTCTTTTTTTTTGTCACACTAAGATTTACAGAAAGTTTCATTGTGTTTGTCACAGTCTGTTTCCTGCTTGTGTGATTTGCTGATATTGTGACAACTTGATGTGACAGCCATGTTTCATTTGAGGAATGCTGTGGGATTTTTTATAATAGTACGGTGTAATAGTTGCTTGGCTGTTGAAGTTTTTAACTGCTTTATTTATATGTTTCCTTGAGCCACGTATCACTTATAGTCCAGTGATTCACCTTTCTGAAGTAAGATTTAGTGTGTGTTCTGTTCAGCAAATCATTTCAATAACTCTTTGCTGTGCTGTCGACCAAATGTCTCTCTGTCTTCAAAATCACAGCTGGAATGTTTCAACACTGTTTCTATGCTATAAAGCTTTTATATTAAGAGATTCAATCAGCAGTAGATGTAAAAGCAAGTGAATGAAAGGCATCAAGGGCAACAATCCCCGGAATAGTGTTCCATTAGGCCCGAGGTCTTATAGATACAATAGCAGATTGCATTCTCCAAGGCCAACACTTGGAAGTACGTCAAAGCGCTATGAACTTCATAACTTCTGAATAATGATATTGGGTGAGTCCAGTACGGAAAATGAAGAGGCACTTGAAAATGAATATGCTTCGGCTGTGAAAGTATGGTGAGTATAGATAAGAACATTGTGTTTTCTTAAGGCGTTTGGGAGGTCAAAGTGTGAATATGCTTTTTTTGATTTTTGTCAGTCTTGCTTTATTGTTTGCATTTGATTGAATACTTTAAAAATACAGTTGGACTGGTGTCCTTGGCAAATACAGGCACTGAATTCTGCCCATGCAATTTTAATAGATGTTTTCCATGAGTGCTATAGTATCACACTGCAGGGGGAGCAGAGGTGCTGTGTCGTTTCTTAGAAGACCGGTGCAGCAGATGCAGAGCCCTGTGCCAAACTGTGGACTGTTTCTAGTTCTCCATAAACATGGTTCATTTTACAGTATGTACAAACTGAAAAGGCAAAATTTGAATAGCATATTTGAATAGCATTGATTTATTCCATGCCAGTTGGCCATATTGACCCCAAAGTATCTTACCGAGTTTTGAAAAAAGTTTAAAAAGTGTTGAAGCCTGAATGACTGCAGATTTATTTTAATTGTTTTTTTTTTTTTTGGTTGTCCTTTTTGGAAATACTGCCTGTACTGCTGAGCACCATTCTGAGCTGCCGCAGTGAAATTTCAGCAGAATGGACCGGCCTGCTGCATCATTTTCATTCACTTTAATTTCTCGCTGTCTTTCGATTCAATTCAATCCATTTTTATTTATATGGCGCCAAATCACATTAAGCAGTCGCATCAATTATCAGCCCTCTGTAGGTTGATAATTTTCATTTCCATCAAACATTGTGGCATCCTCTTATTCCTAACACATTACCCAGTCCATACCAGCATGGATATGTGGCATGATTTTGCACTGAGAGCTGATGTTTGTTCTTTAAGTTTTTTTGAGCAGTGTATTTTATGTTCATGCTAATAAGCTGAAATGCTTCAAACAATATAACTGTCTTACATACTTCAAGTGTTGCTAGTTCCCCTCCCTGTCTGTCAGCTCTGGCATTGCAAAATTACACATGTACTAATATGAATGAAATAAAATAAGATGTGGGACTCCGGAGGCAGCTGACAGGTATCGACAGGCCAAGCGGAATGCAGCTCGGGTAGTGGCCAAAGCAAAAACTCGGGTGTGGGAGGAGTTTGGTGAGGCTATGGAAAAAGACTTTCGGACGGCATCGAAGCGATTCTGGCAAACCGTCAGGCGACTCAGGAGGGGAAAGCAGTGCTTCACTCACACTGTTTATAGTGCGGGGGGGGGGTGCTGCTGACTTCAACTGAGGCTACAGTCGGACGGTGGAAGGAATACTTCGAGGACCTTCTGAATCCCACTGACACGCCTTCTGTAGTGGAAGCAGAGTCTGGGGATGAGGGGGATGACTTGACCATCACTGGGGGTGAGGTCACTGAGGTAGTTAAACAACTCCTTGGTGGCAGAGCCCCTGGGGTGGACGAGATTCGCCCTGAGTTCCTGAAGGCTCTGGATGTTGTAGGGCTGTCTTGGTTGACACGCCTCTGCAACATCGCGTGGAGATCTGGGGCAGTGCCATTGGATTGGCAGACCGGGGTGGTGGTCCCCATCTTTAAGAAGGGAGACCGGAGGGTGTGCTCCAACTTTCGAGGGATCACACTCCTCAGCCTCCCCGGTAAGGTCTATGCCAGGGTGCTGGAAAGGAGGGTGCGTCCGTTAGTCGAACCTCGGATTCAGGAGGAACAATGCGGTTTTCGTCCTGGTCGTGGAACGCTGGACCAGCTCTTTATCCTCTCAAGGATATTCGAGTGTGCGTGGGAGTTTGCCCAACCAGTCTACATGTGCTTTGTGGACTTGGAGAAGGCATTCGACCGTGTTCCTCGGGGTGTTCTTTGGGAGGTTCTGCGGGAGTATGGGGTGTCTGGCCCATTGTTGCGGGCCATTCAGTCCTTGTACAACCACAGTGAGAGCTTGGTCCGTATAGCCGGTAATAAGTCGGATTTGTTTCCTGTGGGTGTTGGACTCCGTCAGGGCTGCCCTTTGTCACCGATTCTGTTCATAATTTTTATGGACAGAATTTCTAGGCGTAGCCAGGTGGCGGAAGGCTTCTTCCTTGGTGGCCTCAGAGTCTCATCTCTGCTTTTTGCAGATGATGCGGTTCTGTTGGCTTCATCAGGGGGGGGCCTCCAGCTCGCAGTGGAACGGTTCGCAGCCGAGTGTGAAGCGGCTGGCATGAGAATCAGCACCTCTAAGTCTGAGGCCATGGTCCTCAGCCGGAAAAGGGTGGAGTGCCATCTCCGGCTCAGGAACGAGTTCTTGCCTCAAGTGGAGGAGTTTAAGTATCTCGGGGTCTTGTTCACGAGTGATGGGCGAAGGGAACGGGAGATCGACAGGCGGATCGGGGCTGCTTCTGCAGTGATGCGGACGCTGCACCGGTCCGTCGTGGTGAAGAGGGAGCTTAGCGTAAAAGCGAAGCTCTCGATTTACCGGTCGATCTACGTTCCTACCCTCACCTATGGTCACGAGCTTTGGGTAGTGACCGAAAGAATAAGATCGTGAATACAAGCGGCAGAAATGAGTTTCCTTCGAAGGGTGGCTGGCCTCTCCCTTAGAGATAAGGTGAGGAGTGCGGCCATCCGGGAGGGGCTCAGAGTAGAGCCGCTGCTCCTCCACATCGAAAGGAGCCAGTTGAGGTTGCTCGGGCATCTGATTAGGATGCCTCCTGGCCGCCTCCTGGGTGAGGTGTTCCGGGCATGTCCCACCGGGAAGAGGCCCCGTGGTAGACCCAGGACACGCTGGAGAGATTATGTATCTCGGCTGGCCTGGGAACGCCTTGGGGTCCCTCCGGATGAGCTGGAGGAGGTGGCTGGGGAGAGGGAAGCTTGGGCTTCTCTGCTTAGGCTTCTGCCCCCGCGACCCGGCCCCGGATAAGCGGAAGAAAATGGATGGATGGATGGATGGATAAAATAACAAGGAAAAGACTAACAAGAAGAATGATATAGTTTATAGGGCTCCTCTTGGCAAAGCAAATGTGTTTCGCACAACAGCGCGTTCAGATCATGATTCTGGTTGCAGATGCTGCTTTTTTTTCTTTTTTAAAAAGGTGTTACTGGAGCTTCAGCCTCTTCATATTTGAAAGTATTAACAACTAAGTATACCACAATCAAAGGCTGGCAAATAAGATTTAAATACTAATGTGAGCTGCATCCAGGATTTGTATAACAGGTAGAGATTTTCCACAATATGAAATATGTAGGTAGGTTGGTGAGGGTTATCAAGCCTGTTTTGTCAGTTTAAATCTGGATGCCTTGTGCACTCTTTTTTATTAGCTATCCACAACAGAATGCTATACAAAATATTAAAGTGCTCTTTGGCCGTTTAGTAGCACTTTTTGCATTTCCTAAAATTATGTTGGAGAACAGAAGTTTTGTCCATGCAGATCAGCTCTCACATTCAACAAAATGTCATATCTTCCATTCAACCCCTCTCAGGGGCTTTGCACATCATCTACTCCAGAGATTAACTGCATCCCAAAGTGCTCTTTGACTGGCAGTGGAGTGTCATGTGAAACAAGATACACTGCACCAAGCCAACCCACAAAGGACTGTAATGGGGATGCACTATGTGGAAACTTCCCACATGTTGAAAGATGTTCCTGTCCCCTTGTTTTAGAGCTGGAGTGTAATGGAAGCCCTGCTTCACCTTTTTGTAGAGGTGTGACTTCCCTGAACTTTTTTTGGAAGGCTTCTTTCTAGTAGAGAAATTATATATTTTCCAGAACAAAAAAAACTATAATATTTAAAGTATATGTGTGCAAAATGTTTGTATCTTTTGTTTTCCTCTCACTGCACTCCCTATTAATGCCATACAATGACACAGGAAGCAGAGTGAGCAACTCTGTTGTTTTTATACACTCTGTTATGGTTTATGTCTACAGTTATTGTGGCTACAACAAATGGGATTCGGTAGCGCAACTCAGGGTTGAAAGGTCTGCAGTTTTCCCACAGAGCTGTGCTCCTGTTGAAGGGTAACCGCAGAGCGAGTTAATGTGTAGATCAGCTAAACCTATAGCTAAAAATTACAAAAATTTCAAAAAAATGCATCCAACTCTAAAAACTCTATTTATTCTGCAATCCAAATAATTTGGGTATTAAATAGGCATCACTTACATATTCAACATGTATGATATAAGATACTGCCTTAATATTTTTCACAAATCTCAGGGTTTCAGAAAAGGAGATGGGTATGAAGAGAGAATTGGAGTTCTCATCTCACAAGTGATGAGATCAATCAGAGGCTGAACTGCACTGGCAATATTTAGCAAGCATGGTCTTAATTAAAAGTAGCAACAGAAATATAAGTTATTTCTGCTTTCAGAATCACCTATTAACCTAACATGCATGTACTTGTGCTGTAGGAATAAGTCTGAATACCTGGAGAAAACCCGCACAGCACAGGGAGGACACGCAAACTCCTCACAGCAATGCCTCATCCGGGCATCAAATTTGAAAACAGGGCCTTATTGCTGTGAGGAGACAGTGCGAACTGCTGTGTCACCATGCTGCCCTCCACTCATGTTATCAGGTGTAAAAGATATGTGAATGTACTTAAAAGGGTTACTTCATAGACACAGTTTAGTGCAAAAATCTTGGCATGTCTCGTCACTGGTGAAAAATGGTGAAATTGGACGAGTAGAGGACAAAAAAAGAAGAAGAAGAAGTGGCCTGAGGAAGCTTAAACCATCTACAGTAGATGAACAGTATTTGTAAGTCATGGCTTTAAGAAACAGGAGAAATAATTGAGCAAAGACCCAAAACAGGACCTGAGAAATGCATCTGGCCCTTCAGTCAATCAGTGTTCACTGAAGCCTCATCAGAAGGTAAAGGAAACGGAGAAAACACAGGTTTGCCAAATTACACAAGAACTGGACTGAGCCTCAGTGGCAACAGATTTTCTGAATTTTAAATTTAAAATTTTTGGTTAAAATTATCAGTCTGTGGGAGATCCGGGGAGAAGTACAACAGTAAGTTTCTACAGTCACCTGTAAAACATGGTGGAGGCTCTGTCATGTTTTAGGGCTTCAATTTATCCAGTGGTGTTGGGAAGATTGTCAAAATGGATGGAATTACGAATGGACTAAAATAATGATAGACCATGAAATACCATCTGGAAAGCATCTGTTTGGTTGTGGCTTAATTTTTCAGCATGATAATGATCCCAAACACACTGCTGATGCAGGAAAAGCATACCTGGATAGAAAAACACACAGAGGAACACTATCAGTCATGGACCGACCTCCCCAGAGTCCAGACCTCAACATTATCGAAGCAGTGTGGGGTCATCTTGGCAGAGAACAGAACAAAAGGCAGAAACACCCAAAGAAGAGCTTTGAATGTCCTTCAAGAAGCCTGGAGAACTATTCCTGAAAACTACAGGAAAGCTGCGTAGGAGAGTTCAGACCGTGTTGAAGAATAAAGGTGGTCATACCAAATACTGAAGCTTGTTAGAATTGATGCCTTATATACTGTATTTTTATGCATCTCTGCAGATTTTCCCATTTCCCTAACAAAATATAAAGAAATGAAGGATGACTCAAGACCTTTGCACAGTATTGCAAACTCCCCAGCATTTAAAGCATATATACAGCATGAATCATTGCCTGTTTTTCACATATAATGTAGCACTTTATAGAGAGGTGATTCTACTACTGCATAGCAATCTAAAGTCTCAGGCACTCAGTCAATGCTGTCAAATTCCACAGAGTTAACTGCAAGTCAGTTGTCACTGACTGTGAAAGCAAATGCAAATCAGTCTGTCTGAAACCAGATAAATGCTGACTTGATTATCTTCTGCACGTCTCTGCAGTTGATTTCATTTATTCATTGTTATTCAGATGGAAATCTGAAAGGAGGATTCTTGTAATTATCTTGTTAATCATGCAGTGCAATAGCCTGGAAATCTTATTATATTGTAGGAAAAGGACACAAACAGTAGATTTTGACAGCGCTTTAATGAACAGATTGTTTAGTATGTATGCGTGTGTTGCATGTCCATGTGTGTAGGTACATGTGCAGCAGCTTTGTCAGACAGGAATGATAGCTACACTTTTAAAATCGCAGAGGAAATGTGCAGAGAGCAATAATCTGATATGGGACTGAGAGGGGACCTGGAGAACTGAATAACAGAGTACTTGATGTGAAGGACTTAAATTAATTTGCTTATAGCAGCCTGCCTGTACAGAAATGCACAGAAAAGAGCGCGTATATTCCAGAAAAAAGCTAAACTGTATTCTACATATGGCACCTTGTTTTTTCTTTTTTTTTAATTTGTTTTTTCATAGTGAACAATGTTACCATTCCACACATAGCTGTCACTAATTAATGTTTTTACTTTTGATCTGAAACTACTTCATTCAGCACAGCTCAAGGTTCTGCACTCTTTCTTCCTGAAATGTAACAAGAACTTTCTCAGTGAACGCAACAAATGTTTTGCTGACTGAAAATCAAAGAAAGATTTAATCTGTTCAGGACAGAATTTTCCTTTATTGTTCCATTTCGGGGAAAGCGGCTTGTTTTTCATCCGGTTAAAGAGGCCAGTGCGAGTTACGCTGCACAGATGTGGGAAATTAATTTTACCACAGCTCTTAAATGTTCCGACAACTTATGTGTTCATGTGAAAAAAAACAACAACAAAAAAAAAAAAAAATACAAGTGAAGATGCAGAAAAACACTCAGACAGGAAAAGGAATTGCAGGTCATGTGCAATGATCATCTTTCTAGTGCAGGAATTCCCACTTCACAAAACAGGTAGAGTAGGTACATCCCTTGAGAACAGTGTTACATAACATGCTGGCAGTGTTTGCAGACTGGCTTTAAGATGAGTGCTGTCTTTGGGCACACAGAGCCACCTTTCTATTTCCCTAGAAGCCATAAGCTTAGTGATTCAAAAATAATGAGCCAACACTTAAACATAAGTAAGTAAGTAAAATTTATTTATATAGCACTCATCACAGATAAAAGTCACAAAGTGCTTCACAGCAAAAGACAAGAAATAAAAGTATAACAATATAAAACAATAGAATACAGCATAACAAGTTAATTAAAAGCTTTTCTATATAAAAATGTCTTCAGCTGCTTTTTAAAAGAGTCAGTGGAGTCTGTACAGCGTGAAGACAGTTGAAGAGAATTCCATAACCTTGGTGCCACAGCCCGAAAAGCCCGATCCCCACGAGTTTTGAAACGAGTGCGAGGGACCAACAGTAACCTTTGACCTGATGGTCTAAGAGCTCGGGACGAAGAATATGGTTTCAACAGGTCAGATATATACTGGGGGTCTTGGCCATGTAAGGCCCTAAAAGATAAAACTAAAATTTTAAAATGAAATCTAAAATTTACTGGCAACCAATGAAAAGCAGCCAAAACTGGAGTGATGTGAGATCTTCTACTGGTGCCAGTTAAAAGTCTTGATGCAGCAATCTGCACAGTTTGAAGACAATCCAAAGCTGGTTTGTTAAAACAAGTAAAAAGACCATTACAATAATCCAGAGATAAAAGCATGAATAATCATCTCAAGCTCAGCCTTTGACACCAGTAACCTAAGTTTTGAAATATTCCTTAAATGAGAAAAACAGCCTGTTTGGAGTGATGCTCAAGGGACACTGAACTGTCAAAAATGACACCTAAATTTAAAGAAGCTGATATGTCATCTAATTTCTGAGATCATGTGGTCAGGAGCAATAATCAATGTTTCTGTTTTATCAGTATTTAACTGGAGGAAATTGTCATTTAACCATTGCTTGATTTCTGTGAGGCAATTACTTAAAATGGACAATTTATAAAACTCAGAGGCTCTGAAAGAACAATATAACTGAATGTCATCAGCATAGAGATGATAAGAAATATCATTGTAACGTCTTATAATTTGGCCTAGAGGGAATATACTGTATAAAGTAAAAAGAGAATTGGACCCAAAACAGATCCCTGAGGTACCCCACAAGACAAAACTGTTGTTTCTGACATCACTTGATTCATATGAACAGTAAAAGGTCTCTCAGATAAATATGACATGAACCATTCTGAAACAACACCAGTAATCCCAAACAGATCCCTGAGCCTGTTTATCCTGATACTGTGATCAACAAGCAGAGGTGAGATCTAATAAAACCAGAACTGTGAACTCTCCAGAGTCTGCTGCCATCAAAATGTCACTAGATACTTTAAGTAATGCAGTTTCAATGGAGTGCAATTTGCGAAAACCAGACTGGAAAGTGTCCATAACATTGTTTTCTTCCAAAAAATGGTTAAGTTGTTCTGCTACTGTTTTTTCCAAAATCTTTGACACAAACGGCAATTTGGATATTGGCCTGTAACTTTTTTAAAATTGGCTCAACAACAGCTTGTTTAAAGAAGCTGGGAACTGAGCCAGTCTGAAGAGAAGTATTTATCATCTCCACTATACAGAAGCCAATAGAGTCAAACACACTAATAAGCAATGAAGTAGGAAGGATATCAAGGGGGCTTGAAGTCGGTTTCATACAATCAAGCAAAGCACAGATGTCCTGTAAGGTAACAGAAGCAAAAGAGGACCAGGTGTCAGAAGTAAGCGAATTGTAGGAATAATATTGAGAACACAATGAAGAAATACTTGACCTGATGGCAGCGACCTTATTTACAAAATAATTCAAAAACTCATTGTACTCAGAATTTGTATAGACTGGTGCATGAGGAATATCAGGACAGACAATTTTCTTAATTGTATCAAACAAGACTTGAGGGTTTTTCTTTTTTGAAACTATAAGCTTTCCAAAATACTCTGTTCTGGCACATTTCAACATGTCATTTAGTAAGAAAATAGAATCTTTAAGATGTAACCTATGAACCTCAAGCTTGGAAGCCTTCCATAAACGTTCTAACTTGTGACAATATCTTCTAAAATTACGAATATTTTCGTTCATCCAAGGACAACAATTTGAAAATTGGGCCATGCTTTGTTTTAGAGGTGCCACTGTGTCTAAAATAGAATAACAAACTGTTTATAGTATTTCTGACACATTTTCTGTGACAGCAAAGGATCCAAGCTGGAGCACAGACATTTTTAAAGGTATTTGCTTAGTCACACAAACACACTGACAACAAGTGTGCATTGTGTGCCTTATGCATTGTGTATCACTGAAAAGCAGTTAAGGATCATCTCTGATAAAAGAAAAAAAAATGGTTAAAATACAGTATGAATCATACCCACACTACCTGTTTGCTTATCTAGCCATCTGTCAGGGGACTTTGTTTAGATTGTTTTGATCATTAGGATCTGGATTCCCTTTAGCTCTTAATGTGACCTTTCTGTTGAAGCCATCAGCGTTTGTTTAGTACCAACAGTGCCTGAATTAAAAGCCGATGCCCGAAGCATGAGTGTTTGTCTCCTGAGTAATAAAGACACTGTCTGGTAACAGTTATGCAGCATATGGTATTTACTGCAGTTTAGATGTATTCCCTTCTGCATTTCAAGTTTGCAGCTAACACACTTTAGGCCTGTACTGAAGTAGAAGAGACTTGATGAGTATATAGCAGTGTAGAAATGGCTGCTTTTCGCTGGTGGCTGGCAAATATTACAAGGCAATTTGATGACACAAGTTTGTCTCCACATTCAGCAAAAAGGGAGCGTGTTCAGGGAAAACTCTAAAATCATCATCATCATCATCAAACAAGCAGGAGGAACAGAGCACAGATAACATTGCCTAAAAATACAAAAAAAAACAGTTCAGGATTCAGACTGCTTTAAATGTTCACTTTAAAGTGTCTTTCCCTATTTTTTTTATTTTTTGTTTTTTAGTCTTGAATCATTAAACGTCCTCTTAGGTACACAGAAGCCTTATCCACTTGTGTTGGTTGTGGTCATATATGTAGTTTTTGTAAGGAAAGTTCCTAACTGAGTCACGTGACCCAGGTGTAGCTGCATGGTAACCATAAGTACTGATACATAAGTACTGAAATACCAGTGAAAGGTGCTTTGGTGCTCCCTTTATTAACTCTTTTAGCAGAGGAAACACTGGGCCATTCATTATAAAAGGAAAGGACATGATGCTGTCACATAAGTCAGGGCGGTGGGCTGTCTGAGTGTTCAAGAGAACAGATGATCAACATGATTGACAATACATTTAATACATTTTCCAGTTCATGTCATAATCTGCTGATCTCTTTTGCTTTGAACCGTCAACAACAGGCTACATTAAACTCATATGTTAACTATGAACATTTTGCTGCTTCCTTTAATGCTGTTGCATTTATATATAATAAGGCCTCCAAGTAAAGCTTTCAAATTCAAAAGCCTCTAAATGTCACCTCTGTGTGTAGTGTGTACTAAAACGTGTTCTCTTCAGACCTTGCTAAATCCCACACTGAGCCTCTTTCCCTCCACAGCACCACCAATCAAAAGATGCAAATCCGATCATATGACATCCAGACAAGTCAAATCCCATTTGTCAGTTTGTTCAGAATGTTATCATAATATTATGTGCTAATTTTGTGCACTACTTTGTACTTAACTAACTTAACATGACACTCTCTTTATACTTCTTTATTTTTGGTTATTTTTTTAAACAATTTTTCGATAGATTGCTATTTGTCTGTCAGTTTTATCATTTTTTGTTTATTTTGAGCACTGTGCACAGTGCGGTTGCACTTGTGGAAAAATCTTTTGTTTATTGCTTATTCTGTTATTGTACTTATTGCTGATCAGTTTGTTCAGTGTTTCATTTTGTTTTCATTTTCTGCTTTCATCAGTTTTTAGTTGCATCTTCAGTGATTTTGCAACTGTTTCCTTTCGTCCAAAGAGGTTTCTGGGGAAAAAAAAATGACACAGTGGTTTTTGTTGCAAAAGACAGTCAAATGTGTTCAAACCAGTCAACTGACTTATTTATGAAATAAGAACATTCAGTGACTAATAACCTTCTCTCCGCAACTGAGGCATACTTACTGAGTCAGAATAAAGGGCCCCCATTAAAAAAATGCTTACTTTTAACAAAAAAATGTCAGACTTAGAGACTAGGTTAATTGCAGGTTTACCATAATTCACTTTACATTAATATGTCCTCAGGTTAGGTGGTACAGCATTAATTAATTTGACTTCAGTCAGAGAAAACCACAAGTTAGGTACATAATGTAGGGTTTTTCGGGGGGGGGGGTTAGTACCGCAGTGAGTGGGACCACTCCCTTGGCTCTGCTCACTGGGTTGTATGATGTCCCATCCCTCCTTTTTAATTACATCATAGACATTACGGCTCATGGCACGTCCAAGTACACACAGGGCCTTGGGGGGCAGGTGTATCACACAGTGGTTGATGGGTGGAGCTGCTGAGGTGGCCCCACTTGTCTCCTCACTGCTGCCTGCTCCTCAATTTTATTTACATCTTAGACATTGAGGGTCTTGGGGGGGGGGGGGGGGGGGGGGCATGAGGATGAGTGTTACTGGTCAGTGCTCATGTCTGTGTCCCGCCACTTTTGACAGCACTGTAGCTTTCTCACAGTCATAATCACTCTTCCCATTACATACACTCACACACACCAGCACATACACCCAACACATTGAGTGGGAGGAGGGGATGGGCGGGTGTTCCCACACCCCGGTTTCCTGCACTCTGCCTGGGGTGGGGTCTGGCTAGTGGTTCAGGACTGGGTCGGCTGCTTCCCCGGGTTGCTGCTGGCTCTGTGCTGGTACCCGCTTGTCCACACTTTGTGACCATGCAAGGTCTGCGTTTGTGAATGAGGATGCGACTGGTATATATGTGTGTGCATATGTACAGTTGGGGTGTGGGGGGTGGCCTCTGCTGGAGATTGGGCGACTCTTGGGTGCCTGGGGCCTCGGGGCTGCATTCTTGGCTCGTACTGGGGTGACCGGCTTGCGCGGGGGTGTGGGCTGCTCATTGCCTCTGCCTTTTGGCCATGGGAGCTCCATCTAGGGTCTCCCTCCTTCTTCCTCTGGGGTGTGCTTGCGGATGTCATCGAGATGTGTGGCCGCAGGTCTCCTGACCTCCGGGTGGGCTGTGGATGGCCCGGATCCCCTGGGTCTTTCCTTGTTTACCTCGAGATCTCGGGGCCGTGGTTGCTGCTTCTCACCCTCATTATTGAGTATGTTTCATGACAGAGACACACGCATACATTTAAACATAACACATTAAGACTGTCCGTGTGTGTGTATGTGCGCATGTATATATATATGTGTGTGTATGTACACCAAGGTCTGTTCCCTTATTTGTTCTGTTTTCTTCCCTCCTTTTATTTTTTCACCCTCTCTCTCTCCTTTCTACTTCTCACTCTTTCCTTCCTGGCTGTCAGACCTGGCAGTCATATTTTGTGGACAATAAACAAAATTAATGAATAAAAGAAATGACAAACATTAACAAGAGTAGCCTATAGAGAACTTATAGAGCTCTCCTTGTAAAAGCAAATATGTTTGGTACAATAATGCATTCAGATCATGATTCCGTTTGCAAAAACTGCCAGACATGACAGCCATAAAAAAAATAAAAATAAAAGTTAGGTACATGATTGATTCACTACAATTAACATTTGTATATATATTCATGGAAAAAAGTAAAATCCTTTCCAAATAATTTTTTGCTATGCTGAGTAACAATGGTCAGTTTTTTTTTTAATTCATTCACATCAAAATACATGCAGTTTCTAGTTTTTGGTATCCTGTAAATAACTTATTTCAAAATGTCAGCGCTGTAGACTTTTTATTGTATTCCGTTCAGTTTATGTGCTTCGTGTGCTCTGTGCAGAAAGCCTTACTTCCACTGTGCTGAGCTGTGCCAAACTCACTGCCACCTCTGACCTCAGAGCCGAGAATCCCCCAGATGTTTGTACTTGCTAATCTCCGCTCTAGTCCGGCAGTGACCCCTCACTGCCCCAAATGTGTAATTTATGATGCTTGTCAATATTGTATTATGAAAAGTTCCAGCTATTCTTCCAGCTGTTCGTGAGCTGCTGAAACAGTGATTGTATTCTTTTGGTCAAGCCCTGCTGAAGCACATAGCTGTAACACCCAACTTTAAAGTGCATTGCATTAAATTCTAACTGATCTTTTATTTATTTATATATATATATATATATATATATATATATATATATATATATATATATATATATATATACACACTAAAACCATTATTAGGCATTAGTTTATTGCTGAAATTGAGCCAAAATTAGGGGTCATATTAGGACATTAGGAGTGTTTTAATGTTGGGTTTCTTTTTAAATGAGGAAACGCAGCAGGGTGACATTCGTCTCACTGGGTCACAGTGAAGTGTGAAGTGCTTTCACTCTGCAAGTTGTGATATGATTATATTTAGATTGCATGAGTCGTCAAAAATAGGGAACAGGTTTCCGAGAAGCGCTTCAGAGAGAGAGCTCAGAGTTTTAGGAAATATCTTGCAGGAAATGTCTTTCTCGTGCACTGCAATTATGTCAGTGCTCTGTTGTTAAGAGCGGTGAGCCGGTGTGTGCAGAAACAAGCTGGACACCAACAGGTGCATCCACTCTCAAAACACACGTGCGAATGGAAACACTTTGGAACAAAAAAAAGGAAGTCCTGAAATATAACTTTTCAGTCCTGCTGGGAAGCATGAGACAGATGGATGCTTGGCTGGATTAGTCCTGATTTGAGGAGCATGTTTCTTTCTGCTGCATGTGCTGAAACCTCAAAGCTAATTTTTCTTAATCGTCATTATTAAGAATAATTATTCTGCATCAAAGACAATACTGATTGGGCTAAAAAAAAAATAAATAAAGTGAAAAAGCAAAACTTTTGTCATTTACGGCATTTCATAATATGAGAAAAATTATTTTTGGATAGCTGTGACCTTTTGAAGAGTTCAGCCACACCAGAAAGCCACACCACTTTACTAAATAGTTGGTGTTAAAAGCCTGTCGCTAAAGAAACAGCTGGCAGTCAACCAGAACTGGTGCTGAGACTGCAAAAACACAAACAAGGAAGGAGTGTGCTATCAATATTGAAACAGGACTTCCAATTTTCACACATTTGCCACGAGGAACTCAGTTCAAGCCTCTGCGGCATGCTCCAAATCTGAACAAACAAATACAATGCCAAGATACTGCAAACCCATTCCTTGTTGACCATATATTTGTCACTTTTCTCAGCACTGTGCCATGTCTGTAAACGCCATCACACTCATAACGTTTTGTGATACTTGTGACGGCCAACTCAAGCCACTGTTTTCACTTTTTAAGAGAGCTAATAATGAAAATTGGCTATGTTCAGTTCAGTTAAATTTTATTTATATACCCCAATTCAAAACAACAGTTGCTTCAAGGCACTTTATATTGTACGGTAAAGACGATGATGATGATGAAGATTTGGCACAAAATGCAAAAGAACTGCAGAACAAAGTTCTACAGGTCAAAGAAACAAACAAACAAACAAAAAAACAAGCTCTATTAAAAGTGTAGAAAAATAGGAGAGTGAAGAAAACAAACTGCTTACTCTTTAATTATCCACATTACCCATGCCCTACCTGGGCAATTTAAGTAATCATTAAACACACATGAAAACATTCAAAAGCACCAAAATGATAAACAAGAGCTTCAGGAAAAAGAGACTGCCTACCTCTGCAAAGGTTGAGCGTACCCTCCACACCCTGCATGAGTCCCCGGATCCAGATATCCTTCAAGATGACGTCTCCTAACTTTTCAACAAGGTGAAGGTATGACGTGACTCACCCAATTTTGCCTTATTTCAGAATGGTAAAGAATCCTTCCAAATATTCCTTGATCTGTATCCATCTCTGAATATACTACAAAAGTTGGGCCAAGCCCCACCTCTGGTAAAACTGTCATGCATTAATTTATGAGTAGTTTTGGCACACACACACACACACACACACACACACACAAAAAAAACCAGCAAATAGTCACAACTGAGTTGGCATTTACTTTTTTTTTGCGGGGGGGTTGGGGTACTTATTAAAGGGCTCATTATATTTGATTTGTTTGATTTTGTTTGATTATTTCTTGTATAAGTAATAATCAGTACAGAAAAGCTCTCATCATATCATTTCTTCATGGACAAACAAGCTGAGAAGTATCTTGATGTATCCTGTGTCCACTCTATACTAGTTTATCACAAAAGAAGTGCAGTCAGTCCTTCCTTATGACAGTTTGCATGGATATGAAAAGTTATCTTCAACAGTTAGCCAGGTTAGCCATTTATGCATCTTGTACACATTACAGTGGAAAGGACAGCGGCATGCATGTTTAGGTACAGCACTTGTGCCTGCTGGTTAATTTAAAACCCCTTTAATCTGAGTGCTTTACATTAATGACAGTATGTCTTGCATATAGATATTTCAATATTGTTGTAAACCTACTTGACAGTTGCGTCAGCCAACACCAGGCCCAAACATGTCCCTGGTCCAAGGATGAGCCAGCTTTTCCCTGCACCCAGGCCAATCAACGTGAGCCCTCCCCTCTGAGACTGGGCCTCCCCAGGGATTGCTCCACCCAGGGTCTCCCCAGAGACTGAGCCTATGCTCGCTGTGTTTTCAGTACTGGCTACCACTGAGACTATTTTGCCTGTGCTGGGCCCCCAGGAGACTGTTTTGCCTGCACTGGTTCATCACAGACTGTAAATTCTGAGTCTGATCTGGTCCACCGAGTTTCTGAGGCATGGCAGCCTACCCCTGTATCTAATATCTGGATCCTGATGTCTACATTTGAGGCTGGGATTATTGTGTGGGTATATCTTTAGCTCTGATGGGATTTATGGTTCTTGCTTTAGTTTTGATTCATGTTTGGATTTTGTTCATGTTTCTCTTGAAAGCTGGTTAGGGTTCTTTTTTTTTTTTTTAGATTTGGTTCATTGCATTCAGTGTTATTTGACCTTATTATTTTAAAACCTTGGTATCCGTTATTGTAAAAGCACATACAGTATGGGACACAATAAGGAAAAGCATAATAAGTCAACTTTAAGGTGACACTACATTTGGAATTTTAAATTAAAATTCCTTCAGGCCTTCACTGCATCAATTCTTTACTAAGCCAGCTTTAAATTTTAACATTCTGCTGTCGACCGGTTCTCGGGCGGAAGGCGCTGTGAGTGCTCATGATGACATTTGAATTATGAATGAGCGAGCTTGTCCCAAACCAACAGAGAAAACAAGACAGAACAATAGAAATAGAAAGTGTGAAAGTTCAAGTTCCTGTTCTTCTTTTGTCCCTCTCCTTAAGTTAGAGTGTGTGAAAGAGACATTCTGGGTGTGTTTTAAAGTGGGAAATGGGACTGGGGGGGGGGGGGGGGGGGGGTTGAAGCCCCACTGTGGACATTGCAGGAAACTGAGCCAGGAAAGGAGCATTCCCACACAGTTTTGTGGGAATGCTAGCAGGACGATGTCAGCTCACCAGACTCAGCTTTAGCGTGTTTTTACTTTGAAGATGGCAAAACAAAATGCCATTGTTAATGCATGTGGCAGATAACATCAGTTAAGAGACTAAAGAAAGGGAAGGAGTCATAGCGGAAGGAAATCCTAATGGTGCCGACTGTCTGCTGACTGGCTTGCGAAGCAAGAATCTGTAAGAAAGGGTGGGGAAGAAGTGGTCGGCACAGACTAATTCTTGGCTAGGATCAGCAACTTTGTGGACAGTACAAAGTTTCACAATCTGTAAATCTTCCACGGGCAGTTATTACACTCAAACACTTCATATTATAAGGAAATGAAGGACATATCCAGGGTTTTCCTATTTGCAGCCTTCCAGTTTCAGCTAAGCTAAGCTGATTGTAGCTTCATATTTACACACATAAGAGTAATTTTTAATCTTCTAACGCTGCAAAAAAAAATTCCAAAAGGAAAATCTAATTAAGCTTTAAGCTCTGAACAAACACTTGCAACTGCATTGTGAAGGATGCGTGTCCCAAGTGTTTGAGAATATTCCTTGTGTGATATTCAAAAGGTCGGTGGTAATACAAATTACCACATTCTGGATGTAAATACATATGAAACCAATGTTTGATCGCAAGCCAGGGTGCTTCAAGAATTCCTGCCTCTAACTATATAAATTGCTCTCATCTTTTAGAAAGGCGCGGCAGGTCCTGTCTTCCTGCATTAAATGAAACCCAGATGTTAAGCCAAAAAAATTCTCACAGAATGGAAAAAAGATGTATGTGCGTGCATCACACTAGTAAAAACATAGCCATACCCTACATACCACAGACCTACCATAAATAACAGAGATCCTTACGAGTGGAACACACTGGTGCATTGAGAAGATTTTCACTTCAGCTTTTTCTCAAAGTAAAGATATTCCAGACTTTCATTAGCTCATTTAATGACTCTCATGGCGTGTTCCTCTAGAACAAGGATAGCCCAGCTGGTCCTAACAGGGGCATTTAGTGTTTAAAGATGTCAGATTTTAGGCATGCAATCATTCTCGCTCTAAAAAAAGGAAAGTAAATAATATGAGGGTTAAAGTTAGCACCTGAAACCCCGATAAGCCAGAAGCACATGTGTTGTGCCTCAGAGCAAAGTTACCAGGACAACCGATGACCTGCTTGCATGTGTTCGCTGAACCTTGGTTATGATACTTCCTTTGAGATTTAGGTTAGGAAGGAAACATGCTGCACGCTGCAATCTCTGTGTGTCCTGCAAAGAACTGAGAGTAAAAAAGGCTCTGAGTGCCATCAAACCATCATCACAACACCAAATTGGGGAAAACCTTCTTCTATTTTGTTTTTTCTTTCATTTAAAATTGTCTCTATGCTTATTAGATAAAAGGTTATACATGTTTTAATGACACTGATGACTCTAATTCTTCTTTAAATTCTGTTTAAATGCTGAAAAGAAAACAAAAATTATATGAAGTGTTTGGGGCCTTTAAAGCATGTCTGCTGCAGTTGTAAAAAAGAAAACTTGCAGGACAAATGTTCTTTACTTTGAGAAGTGAGACTTCCCTGTGTAAACATTAACATCTTCAGATCTATGGATCATTGCTGTCATTAGGACAAGCAGGAAAACAAGCTACTTGGTAGGCGCAGCTGCACAATCAGTCCTGTAGGATCAAACAGGGTAAGATCAATAAACATAATAGCCTTTGGCTTCAGGCACAATCAGGAATATATCAAGCCTTCCCGGACATCCGTGCTGCATCTTTTTCACTGCTGTAAGTTAGAAGGCCGCTACTTCAAAGGCGCTCTCCGTTCACCAGGGATCAATTTGAGCAGAAAGTTCTCCAGTGACAAGCACGCTCACTGCAGCATGCAGGTTGGTGGTGTTCAAACATCACAGGGCATGTGATAAAATGTGCTTCCCAGTTTGAGTCAGCTTCGTTTTTTCCCTGCCAAGAGAAACAGTTCCAGACAGCTAATTTGACTGATGCATTAATTGGTTTAATTTAGAGAACGTCTGCATTTTTAGGAGGGACCTGTTGTACACAGTCGTTAATGAACTTAATATAATGTATGAAATACAATTAACTACTTGCAGACAAATAATTTTACCAAAATTCTCTCTTTATCTACATAAAGTAAGGCATTTTGGAAACTTTATATTCTTAATAGGGATGGCACGATACCACTTTTTTATGTCCGATACCGATACCGATATTTTACATTTGGATATCGGCCGATACCAATATAAATCCGATATTTAAAATTGATCAAGGCATTTAAAAACATAAAAAAAAAAAAAAAGAAGTCAACAGTCTCTCACACAACAAAATCAAAGTCTTTTAGTTGTTCCACATGCAAGACTGAGGACCAGGGCGGGCAGAGCTTTTTAGGCAGTGGCACCAAAGCTCTGGAACTGTTTACCACTCCAGCTCCATTTAGCTGACTCTGTGGCGTCATTTAAAAAATAGTTGATAACTTTTCTGTTTAACCAGGCTTTCTGGTTTCTGACTTTATTTTTATTTTTTATTTTAATATAGTAATGTTATGTTTTTCAACATAGTGTTTTCTGGGGGTGGGGGGGGGTGTGATATTGTGTTTTAATCATTGTACAGCGCTTTTCTTTCTGTGAAAAACGCTATATAAATAAACTTTACTTACTTACAACAATAACTATCACCTGAATCCTGTTGCTTCTATGTGAGAAGCATGTTGCAAATTTCATTAGGGTTGCAACTATCGATTATTTTAACAATTGTGTATTCTATTTATATTGATTACCCAAGTCACTGGATAAGAAATACTTTTTTTCATATTAACAGTTCATCTGCATATTTTAACTTCCGTACTGCAGTTTTTCCCTGTGTGAAACAAACAGGGTGGATGGAGCAGCTACAAAGTTCTCTTTTCTTCACTTATTGATCAGGTGGTTGATGAAGAATCTCCAGCTGTTTCCCAGTAAAGGTTTATGGAGGTTACAGGGACGAAGAGGCTTCTTTTGGACACTAGAAAAACATTTCCTTCTGCTCCATCAGAGCGCACCGGCTAAATATCGGAGCGGCGCATCCCTAATTCTTAACACAATTTTTTAAATTCCACAGTCAGTTCAAAACTGGCAGACAACTCTGAGGGCCATGCGTAATGAGAGTGCTCTTCATTTACACATACAGAAGAGCATGAATTTGCACATTTGTAATTTATAGGCATTGTCAAAGAAAGAGAATAATTCCCTCCTCGCCTGTCAAATCAGGCATTGTTACAGGATACAAAATAAATAAATAAATAAATAAAAGTAAAAGGAACTGACTAACAAGTAGAGCCGACAGAGCTCCTCTTGGCAAAGCAAATGTGTTTGGCACAACAGTGTGTTCAGATCATAATTCTGCTTGCTGAGCTGCCGGACAGAATATTTTATCTGAGTATTTCTTTGTTAGCAGCCTCCCTGAGGGTACTGGTGAAGTTAGTCTGCACTGTTATGCTAGTATCATTTCAAATGATACTACATTTGTGCTTTCTTAAAGGTGCAAAGTGAGTCCCCAGGAGTCTGGAGCACCTTTTTCAAGGTTAAAGTCTAATTAAAAAGATGGAATGTATTCAAATGTTTTTTTTTTAGATGACAGAGATGGTTGTAGGATACTATGTTGCAATCTTTAATTTATGTACAGTAAGGCCTTTGTTTAGTGAGCCACTACACCATGGAGCCACTAACACATTTGTCTTACATGCAAAAGATCCCTGCTTCAAGCTGGTGAGGAGACACAAACCCAGCCTTTGGGGGATCACAAGCAAGTGAACTCCTAGAGCTGGTCCCGTACCTGGATAAATGGTAGAGTTGTGTCTGATGTAAAATCTGCGCTCCATCTGCTGTGGTGGCCGCTCGGAAAATAAGAGAGCTTCTTTTTTTCGTTCATTAGGTTGTGTTGATCAGGTGCCTTTAAAGGTCTGCCGGTAAACACCAAAGACTGCTGAAAGCACACATCACCTGTGATAAACTGTGTTTTTAGTTTGTTTTATCATTTGTGTAGAGTCCTGCTTTAATCCAGCTACTACGGGCCGTTTTAACACCGTGCACATGCACTGTGATATTCTGCTGTCTGCACCGTTAAAGATAAGGACTTGATAGTCAGTGCTTACGTACACATTATTAGTTACCTCAAAGTTCAGCTTGTTTGACCAAAGACATCACAGTATGCAAACCATTTCATATCGCACCACTCATGGATATCATCAGCATAAACTGGCAATCCAGCTTACCAGCATAACGTATGAAATGTTATATGTATGGCAACTTAATTTCTAATGTCATAGGTTTATTTTCAGTCATTTTCCTAGGAGATGCTGTACTGCTGTATCTGGCACACTGTGAGATGGGGAAAAAGTTCTAAAAAATAAAGAATCACTTTCTTTCTGCATTTTTATCATAAACTGTAAAACCCAGAAAAGAACAGACCCAAAAGAAGTGACTGCACTGTTCAAACTGAGGCACTTCGTAAAAGTTCAAACTATGTGTGGATGATGAAAGTGAATGGTTTGTGAGCAGCATTCCCGTACAGCTAATGTGCATTCTCAATTGCATTTGGAGGAAAACAGAAAAAGTGTATGTAAGGAGGCAGGGAGGCTGGTGGAAGCATAATCCCCAAGTTTTTCCATCAGGCTTTTAAATTTCATCATATTTAGAAGACGGGGCTCACTTCAGGGACAGCAAAACATTTAATCTCTTCTATTGTAGCCCATTTGTGACCAAGCTAAATGTCTTTTCATCATGCTGATTGCTGCATTATGTCTCAAATCCACAGGGCTCCTGCTAGACAGTCGTGGCTATCCCAAAAGAAAAGTGGCTTTGACAGGGAAACAAAAGGTGCCAAAGGGCAGTGAAAATGCTCAACTTGAGTTTGAGTCAAACTGTATCTTTTTTTTCCCCCATCTTTCTGTTTTCCTCTTAACCCTTAGATGCATAAATGGGTCAAAAAAAATGACCCAGTGAGTTTGTTTTCTTGCAGTATCTTTGTAATTAAAGATTGTTATGAGTTCATATTCCAGGTATTGATATGACGCCATTTAATTTTTTTGACGTTTCTTTTATTCGTTTTACAAAATTGTAGTTTTTGCATTATTGCCCCAAGCTTCCATTAGTGAGTCAAAGATGACCCGCATTCATTTCCTATGGAATTCCATGGGAACTTTTGATCCTTATCAGCTATGACCATCAGAAATACATATTTTGTGGACCACTCAGAGTGTCACCCTTTATTATTATTATTTTACATGACAAGAGCTGATACATGTAAGTATTATTTTCATGTTTTACATCAGAAATGTGTGTGCATTCATGACTGTTGTGTGAAAGAAGAAGTGCCTATTTTATTGTTTTCAAAATTAGCTCAGTAAGACTACTGTATCTTTGTGTGTGTTTGTGTGTGTGTGTGTGTGTGTGTGTGTGTATGTGTATGTGTATCTGTGTGTTGAGCACATGCATATGTGGTCAGTATTATAGGTGCATACTGATCAGTAGGTTTGCTTGTCATTCAAACATTCTCTTTCTTTTATGTTTCCTCATCTGACGTGTCATGGCTGTTTGGTATAAATTTTAAATGGTCCTACAGATGATGGATGAAGAGGCAGTTGCGGGATTGGACTCAGAATCTGAACAATCACTTCAACTGAATTCAGTTTTATTTATATAGCACCAATTCACAACAACAGTCGCCTCAAGGCACTTTAAATTGTAAGGTAAAGACCCTACAATAATACAGAGAAAACTCAACAATCAGAAGACCCCCTATGAGTAAGCACTTGGTAACAGTAGCAAGGAAAAACTCCCTTTTAACAGGAAGAATCCTTGGGCAGAGAGGGGCATCCATGTGCTGAGACTAGTTGGGGGTGAGGACAGGGAGACAGGATAAAATACACACTGTGGAAGAGATTAATAATAACAAACGATTAAATGCAGAGTGGTGTATAAATACATAGAGAGTGAAAAGATGTGAGTGAAAAAGAAACTCTCAGTGCATCATGGGAACCCCTCCAGCAGCCTAGGCCTGTTGCGCCTTAACTAAGGGAGAGTTCAGGGTCACCTGATCCAGTATAAGCTTGATCAAAAAGGAAAGCTTTAAGCCTGGGGTCACATGGTATGATGAGGTCTGTGAGATAAAATGGGGACTGGTTATTCAAGGCCTTGTATGTAAAAAGAAAGAGTTTAAACTGTGGATTTACGAGGGAGCCGGTGAAGAGAAGCCAATATGGGAGAAATCTGCTCTCTCTTTCTAGTCCCTGTCAGTACTCTAGCTGCAGCATTTTGAATCAGCTGAAGGCTTTTAAGGGAGCTTTTAGGACACCCTGATAATAATGAATTATAATAGTCCAGCCTAGAAGTAATAAATACATGAATTAGCTTTTCAGCATTACTCTTAGACAGGATGTTTCTAATGTAGATTCCTCACAGTCTTTCTGGAGGTCAAGGTAAAATGGCCTAAGTCCTTTTTTGGGGGGGTTTCAGAAAAGACAAAAACTCAACAAAAAATAGAAATCTATATAATTTAGGCAAAAATAAAACTTTCATTTAAAAATGACTTAGGCCATTATTTTAACAAGGTGATGATGTGTTTTTATGCCATTTTTGTCATTTTAGTTGAGAAAAATCATTTGTATTAAAATTGTATAATTGTATTTGAAATGTTTTTTTAATTTTTCACTTAAATATTTTAAAAACATTTTGAAAAGAAAAAAATACACAGCAGCAATAGAACAATGTCAACAGAGACAAGTGACAACAAACTAGGTTTGCAAAATTTCCTTGAGTACTGTCAGGATATCAGTTGCCATTTTACTGTTAATTACTGCACCTCTTTGGGGCAGTACAGCCTACTGCCAGCGCTAGCTTGATTCTCTTGGACATGCAAGCAAGCCTTTGGCATTTGTGGTACTTTATTAAGGAGCACAAAGAACAAACAATGTTTGTACATCCTCCTTAGTGAGACAGGGATTTGTGCTAATAAATGGCCACATGTCAAGTTTAATTTTGCAATTGCATGACAGTTCATCTCAATCTGATGTTGCAGAGTAACACCAAAATAATAACATGCACTTACTTTTTGAACTATGAATCCAACACTGCAATACAGGGCAGCTTCTTAGGCCATATTAGTTCTACATTATGGGAATGCCGGGTAGGGCTAACTGAGATCATCATTGAGTGGCTGACATGCTTTATGAACATGGACCATTGGCTAACATATGAGTTACATAAGACCAACCATTTCTACACCGAGTGTTTCAGTGATGATACCAGACAGGAGAAAGGAGTCAGATTGTGAAATGAGTAGTGTAGCCACGCCAACAACTCACATCACCTCTTGTCTTTGGGGAAATGAGTGTTTGGGAGGGGCAGTATGACAAATAAAGTGCATGTTTTTTACTTTAGTTCGCTACATTCAGTATCCCAAAGGGATCATGTCAAGTATGATTATTGTCTCTTTCCTTGCACCTAGACTGCATTTTCAGTGCCCAGTGCCCATGAGTTTTTTTTAAATATAAGGCTTTGGTTTCCATTTAAGACAGCTATATCTTGTAATCTCACCAGAAATTGGGTTCGTATCTGCTCTGTATATATGCAGTGTATTAGTGTTAACTTTGTGAGGGAAAATTTGAGTTTTAGCAGTCACATCCTTCAAAAAAGCAGTTTGAGGCATAAGACTTTTGGCTAGTGTAAGGGCGGGGCTATGACTTTTAATTGACTGCTACATTTTATTCAGGGCGAGAGAATGCATGATGTCACTGAGGGTACTTGTACTGGAAGTATTAACATGTTTATATGTTAGCGTAAGCATTTGTCCTCCAAGGGATGCAGGAATCTAAAATTCAGGGAAAAAATATATCATACTATAGCATCAAGTTTCACCCCAAATCCAGCACCCTGACACTGTATGCTAAGCAGAAAGAAGGAGGCCGAAGACTAGTGAGTGTCCGAACCACTGTCCTAGATGAAGCAAGAAAGATCCATGAATACATCAGGAAGATGGCCACAAAGGATCATAGTGAATACCTCAGGGATCAGAAACCTGAGAAAGAAAATGAGCAAGAACAGAAACCATCATGGAAGGGCAGGCCTCTGCACGGCATGTACCACGGCAGAAGAAACTGGCCGATATAGAAAAATCCTACCAATGGTTGGACAAAGCTGGACTGAGAGAGAGCACAGAGGCGCTAATCATGGCAGCACAGGAACAAGCTCCGAGCACAACATCGATTGAGGCTGAGGTCTACCACACAAGCGACATCCCAAGTGCAGGCTCTGCAGTGATGCCCCTGAGACAGTCCAACACATAAGATGCTAACATGCAGGGTACATGGAATGCCATGTATGCTGACATAGTATAAAGGAAAATCTGAGCCTAGTATAACCTGGAAGTCTTAAGGTCAAAATGGGATATATACCCCCAACGGTGGTCAAGAATTACAGAGGTAAGATCCTGTGGCACTTCCAGATAGATATAGACAGACAGACAAACTTGGGATGGCTAACCAACCGGACATCGCAGTGGTGGACAAACAAAGCTAGAAAGGATGTGAATAGAATAGAATAGAATGCCTTTATTTGTCATCATACAGAATGTACAATGAGATATGGAAGGTGAAGGTAACAGTGGTCCCCGTGGTAATCAGAACACTCCCCTCCAATTGGAGCGGAAAGCAATGGCCCGCAGGCCTGGAGTCTGACACTTCCTGTTTTACTTGGATGGTCAACTTTCTCTTGTGCCTTGTATTTAGTTTTACTTCCTTGTCTAATTTTTATTAATTTCAGCTGTGTCTTGTTACCCTCCTGTGTCCTCTTCTCTTGATTACCTTGTGTATTTAGGACCTCAGTTTGGCTTAGTTCTTTGTTCGTCATGGTGTCTGTGTGTTTTCTCCCATGTCCTCCCATTTTCTTTTGTGGACTTTGTTTTCTGCTGCCTTTTCTGGACTTTCGCTTGCCTCCATAAAATGTAATCTTTTGTTCATTAACCCACTTCTCACATACATATGACAGGAAGAGTGCTGAAATTTAAAGCAGACAGAATGGAAGCTGATTGGCTGGCAGAAGTCGGGGAAAACATGTTCATCTTTGAGATCAAACACAGCTGTTCAAAGCCTGTCCAACAAATTCAAATGTGTTTCCTCTTACCAGTATCTTATGCAATGTTATCAGCCAGTAGGCCAAATGCCTTCTCCAGTAAACTCTTTAAAATTTCCTTTTATTCAGTTAAATGTAGTTTTTCTGCCTTCACTCGCAGTAATGCAGACCTCCACTGTGCAAACATGGTTTTGTTTGTTTCTTACCTACACAGTTGGCTGGGTCTCACTTGAAAAAAGAGATTTTAATTTCAAAGGACTTCCTGGTTAGAAAAAGTTAGAAAAAAGACCTATCCTCATTATTGGGCTTTAGCTTTGTGCGATTCACAGTTTAAAATAAGCCACTATGGGTCTTTACGCAGTTCATCCTCAGCTCGTCTGTCTGAAACAAACTGTTTTAGCTGTTTTCCCCTTTAAGACACCTTTCTACTGATTAGTTTCCCTTTTCATACAAAGGATTTCTCCAGCATGTGGGGGGGGGGGGGGGGCTTCTGTGCTTACAATCAGAGTTGTGTGTATGAAATGACCATATAAGGTATTTCACCCTCTCATTGACTGTCTGAAATAGAGACGTTCAAGCCATGTGAAGTCTGAGCTTTTTGGGCCCCCGGCATTGCATGTAGCTGCCCTTTGATATTTAAATGCTTAGGGATATGCAGCCCAGGAAATTAAAATTACAACATAAATATGACTATATTATTCACCAAGGAACCTACAGCCACAAACTGAATTTACAGTTATTTGGAAACAGCCCTTGTGGTAACTAACAGGGTGTGATGATGATGAAGAAGAAGAAGACAGCAGCTTACAGTATTAAAAAAATGTAACGTGAGGCTATCATATCTTCCACATGACCATTCTGCTATAGATAGTCTCATCTTCCTGGTTTCCGAGTGGACTTTCCAATAACATTATTTGACTCAATTAAACTGCCATTTGAAACTTTGCCCCAGTCTCATATTATCTCATTTTGAGCCATGGCTGCACGTACACACAATCATCTGTGTGCAGCCACCAATTTGAAATTTAGCCCCATCTCCAGAGCTAGGAGGAAGGGTTTGTTTTCATTATTTTCAAAGCTGAATGCTGAATGCTGCGTGTCTGCTTATTGTTTTGCAGATAAACCAGAGCTGGCTGGCCCTCAGAAGTCTACTCAGTGTTCAAGCAATTTTATTAAAGCTTTAATCATTGATGCAATATCTTTTCCATTTATCGTTAAAACGAGCAGATGTGTTCAGAGCTCAGATCCAGAACCCGAGCAGGGCTGATACAGAGCGATCAAACAGTTTGCCTGTTCTGAGTTCACCAGTTTTGACCCTTATCTGACTTGATGCAGGTGTCAGACCACAAACATGTTACCTCAAACACATTATCCCAGCATGGATCCTGCTTCCTTTTATTTGTACAGCTGAAGCTTCGCTCGCCTTGGTTGAAAGGCGCTGATGATGCACTTGCATTGCCAAATAGATAGGGACCTTTGCAGCCACATGACCATGAGAAAGCCAAGCAAAAAAAGAAAAAAAAAAGTGTGCCCTTGGCTCGACTTGTTGTGCTTTCTCTCATTCACTGCTGTTGTATCTTTTTATAATGTGCTTTGGGCTGTTTGATTTCAGCATTCATCACATGGTGCCCACACATGCAGCAACTTTTCCCATGACTCATAAATCACCTCTGTCATGTAGAATCTGCAAAGAGCTGCATGTTTTGGTCATCCATCTTTTTGAATTCTCATAAATGAGCAACTCCTACTATTTGCTGTTTGCACAGCAGTCTGCACAGGCCATATACTGTAAGAGCTGGTCCTTTATGCTCATAAATAGAACTCATCTTGTATTTTGATTCTGGTCTATTTCCCTGCATATTATGCATATGCAGTGGTTGTATATACAGCTCATTCCAGTGTCTGAACACTTTCTGATGCACCTGCTGCTCTACTAACATGATTCTCATGCTTTACCTGATGTCCAGATGCTGTGTCAAAATTTTTCTTCTTGGTGAATGTGAATAATTTCCTGTAACAGGTATAATAGCTACATTTTTAAAGTGCCTTTCAGTATACTTATTTGACCTTGCAGCATATGATAAAAATACTGTAAATAAAACTAATGCAGAACAAATAAAATCAAGCGCATGAACATGTGAAACCAAATGCCAGGTAAAATTTACTTTAGGTTTCACAGTTTCTGATGGTGAGAGTTCCAGTATGTCTGAGCATAGGCTGAGAGGGCAACATCATCTTTTATTTTGGCACGTTGAACCTCAGACAGTTGCCCGTGTACATATTCAGACATTATGAGATATAAACGTGAAATCTTGTCCTTTGTTACCCCCCTTAGTCCAGTATTCTTTTCCTTTCTCAGTTCTCCTTCATCTCAAAAAGCAATATGTCTCAGTATCTCAAACTGCAGGCTTACAGGCAATAGTAGAATGGGAGGCAGAGCTTTTATCTATCAGCTCTCAGTTTGGGTTCAGGAGACAGACAAACTTTTCTTTTGTCAAGGATGTTTAGGTGACCCTGAAACATCCCTTAATTGGGCCCCTAGAGACTGGTCAGTGACTCTGTAGCAAACCCTGGTCACTTGGGAAAAATGTTTATTCCCCAAATAATTCACAAGTGGTTGTTGGATGTTGCCAGTTGTCTGTAAAATCGATTGCTAAATCTGTAGTGACCTAGTGAAGCCCTTTCTCTAGCGACCAGAGGTTGCCAGGAGGTTGCTGACCATTGTCTCTGTGACTGAGGCCAGCTGCTACAGGTTCAGACTGCTCTGGGATGCATACTGCAAGTCTACTTAACTTCCTTTTTTCCCCCCATTCACATGTATTTATATGCCATATCATTATCCATTTTAATATCTCTATCTTGTCTTTCTGCAATCTTTTTCTGCCTTCTCTTTCACGTCACCACCCAACCAATGACAGCAGAGGGGTTTGCTACGGCGCAAGATTAATGGGTTAACGAGCTGTGTCGAACTTAAAGTCAGAGTTTTCTGTGCCATGAAAGTGGCTCTGTTCTTACCTGGTTAAAAGACAGTGGTAACTTACGCTGAACACACAACCTGTTCGGGGCAGGTTATGTGATTTGGTTTAAAATCGGCTGGAGGTGCCATGTTTTCATTGGCTTTTTAAAAACGTGTTTGAAGTGCATTATAAAGTCTCTGCTGGGGGAATAGATTTTAAATGTGCAAGTTGTGACAGTGTGCCTTACTAACATCACAAACGAAGCCCATCTTTACAAACACATCTGTAAAGTTACAGCAGTGCAAACTGTACATCGTGCTGTCACTGGAATGTGCATGTAGTCATTTGGTGGATCACTAGTCTAATTTGCAACAGTCTCTTTTTTATATTGTGTATAGATTTTTCATCACCATCACCTAATGATGTCACTAATTGGAGTAGGTGGTACTAATAGGGCTAGTTTTATTTGGAAGAAGAGTCACGTGGCACAAAAAATGCCTCCTTTCTTTTTTATGTGACTGAGCACATGAAGCAGAAAGCTCAGTTAACAGAGAAAGATGATAACCACCTTCCTGATACCTGTTTGCTCCAAGTGGGGTTTGAGACGTTGTCAAGCCAGCTCACACAAAGAGCCTGTTGAACTTCCCTCACAGTGCACCCCTCAGATGGCTGCTCCTACTGGTTCTGCCAAAGGCTCTTATTCCTGCTAAAAGAGTGTTCTTCCTCACCACCGTTGCCAAGTTCTTGCTTGCAGCAGATTATTAGATTAAGGTTCTCCCTCTAATATTGTAGGTCTTCACCTTAAAATATAATATGCCCGGAAGTTATTACTAAAGTAAATAACTTATATATTAAAAAAAAAAAAATGCCATCAATTTGGAAAACATTTACATTAATTGTTAAGAGTTAAAGAGCGTTTCACAGCTGAGGGGAAAGAAAGGGGAAATAGCAAAGACCTGATAACCTTTGGTGATAAGTTGAGAATTAGTAGGGCTCACAGGGATCTAGCAGATCACAGACAAAGGCAGGAGACAGTTGATTCAAGTCTTTTAAAGAGCAGTAAAACCTAAAATTTATTCTAAAACTCACAAGTAGACAATGAAAAGCTGCAAGGACTGGTATAATGTGGTTGTTTCTGCTAAAAAGCCACCTGCATGTGTCACCTGCTATTACCCAGAGAAGACTGCATTACAATAGTCAAGACTAGAGGATATAAAAGGATGGATGACCTTTGCTAAATCAGCAGGGGGGGATGACCTGATTCTAGGTGGACATCTCAGTTGGACAAAGCATGATGTACCACTTTAGTCACCCAAGCGTCAAAGGGCAAATCCAAACCAAAAATAACACCAGGGTTCTGGGCAGACAAGAGGAGAGACTATTAATGCAGCTTGAGTAATTTATTTGGTTTTCAGTGTAGCAACCTGTCCCTGAAAACCATCCTACTTGTAGAATGAGCTGGCAAACCATTCATAGTAAAGAGAACAGCACAGATCCACTGTTCATGTTGTTCAGAGCACATTTTAACCGAGCTGTAGCAACATTTTAGTTTAAGAATACAATTTTGATTCTGCTGTTTACTCTCAAAGTCTATGCACAAAAATACACACAACCAAAGAATTATTAACCATCCGTCTGTTTGACTGAAATTAAGCATAACATATAAAACAGGTCACTGTCAGGAATCATCCTTATCAAAACCAATCTCACATAACTGACTGTCTGTGAAGCATTTAGCTACAACAGAGCGCAGACAGGGTGAAATCCAGGATCTTTACCGAGCAGTTCTTGTGACATACATCAGTCCCAGAAGAGCGTGCGGAGCAGCTGCTTTGCATTTGCAACCAAGGCCAAATAAATACTGAAAGAGGTTCCAGAAAAGCTTTACAAGGAAATCTGGCATTCTGTCTGTGCAAGAGTGTATGTTTGTATGTAATTCAGCCCTCTGCGAAAGCTCAAACTGCACGTCCGCCATCATAAATCAATTGGCCATTTTCTTAAGGCTTAAAGAGCGATCAGCTACCATCTTTGATCCACCCTGTCTGTGGACCACATGCACCATTTTCTATTGTTCACAGATGATCATAATCCCTTTTTTATTTTTTTCTTTAAATAAAGAAATAAGCATTAATACAATCTGGTATTGTGCAGCCACATAATTATGTCATCGGAAGAGATGTGCTGTCATGTTTTACAAGGTTTCTTTTTTAGACATGTTAGCTGTTTGTGGCAATGTGGCTAGCTCTCTTAATCCACACAGAAACACCTCAATTTCTCTGCACTCACCACTGATTCCTCAAGTCTTCCTGCCAACAAAAGTGTATGTTGTTCTTGGTTTTATGTTAAAACTATTGACGGGTGTTGGATGGTTTCCCAATTTTAAATTCTATGAAGAAATAACAAATATAATTAAAGGAACCTTCAGCAGGTCATATAATACTTTCTTCACACATTCCAACACCAAGTATTGGATTTACTTTGGTGAAGTGATAAAATGATAGTTCGCCCTAAAATCAAATATACGTATGTTTTCCTCTGGCGTTCAGTGCTGCAGGGATATTGGCTGCAGGTATGTTTCCCTTGTCTTGAATATATTGGAAGCAAATGGCATTCACCGTGTGGTGCTGAAAGAAGCAAAATATCAATATGAACAACTCAACAGCAATGTCATGACCTTGTTGCTGAAAAGAAAAGGAAAAAACCCCACAGGTCTTGCTATGAGCAGTTTTATTTAGAAACCATTTGCTTTATACAGCAATACACCCACTAGTGAAAGCAAGCACGCAGCTAACATTAAGGCTCAGCCGAGGCAGATGCCATTGATTTTTACATCCTGTCAAGCATCCTCGTTCAGAGTGATAGTTGGCAGTTGTAGTTCAGTAGAACATTTCTGGAAGAGGCATTGCTGCTGGGTTTTCCATATGAATTGTTGGCACACTGAGCACCACAAAGCATTCAGTTCCATTACAAGAGAAGGCCGACATTTGTACAGCTAATATCTCCAAAACTGGGCAGCTCACATGAAATCAATATAGATGGATTCATTGCACTATAGGCCAGAGGAAATGTGTATTACTGTCCCTTTAACTTCATTCAAATGGGTTCTAAAATTCATTTTCAGCAGTATTTTGGGTTGAGTAAATGCCTCCAAAAGTTCTACCATAATTTGCACTATGAATGAAAACTAGTAGTCAGCAGCTTATTTGTGTGTTGTCAGCATTTTTCTGTTCTGGGATATATCTGCTGAAGGAGGATTTACTGTCACCTGTCATGACCCCCGTCTTTTTGCAGCTTAGAAGACACAACCTTGAAGTGAGGGAGGAGGGCAACTCTGGATGAAAATGTGAAGTGTCAATGTATATTATTCTTAAGGGATTTTTTTTAAGCACTAATATATCAATAGTTTTTTTTTGCATTTTTGGCCACAGCAGCTTTTTGCTAGCAGTGGAGAGAGACAGGAAATGGGGGAAAGATACAGAGGAAGACACGCGGGCAAATTGGCGACAAGCCGGGACGCGAACCTGCGCCGCAACGCGGCATATGTATGTGGTCGCCGGCTTCACCACTAAGCCACCCAGGCGCCCTTTTTATTGTTGTCTGAGGACCATGAGACTTCCCTTCGCCTTGGGTAAATGACAGCATTCGCTGTTTAAAGCATTCCTGTCGTAAAGTTGAGCGCCTATGGAAGAAAACTCACGTACACGTTCATCTGCTTCATTTAAAGGATCTTTTAGTTTCTTTTAATAATGCAGTCAACGATGCAAGGGCTGCCTTCTATCTTCAACAGTTACAGACCAATTTCAAAATTACCATTTTTATCTAAGATCTTAGAAAAGGTTGTAGCTAAGCAGTTTACAGCCTTCCTGGACAAACGCAGTATCCTTGATAAATAGTCTGTTTTTTGTAGAGTTAAATCCACAGAAACAGCTCTTCTTAGAGTTTCCAGTGACATTTTGTTGCAAAGTGATGCAGGAGAATGTTCTGTTTTCCTGATGCTGGACGTTACTCCTGCTTTTGATACTGTTGACCATCAAATTTTGCTTGATAGGCTGAGACACTGGGTGAGTGTCTCTGGGTCTGCTTTAGATTGGTTCACTTCATACCTATCTGAACGATGCATTTGTGTGGCTGCTTCTAGGTACAGGTCTTCTTCGGCCTCCCTTGCCTGTGGTGTGCCCCAAGGCTCTGTTTTAGGGCCCTTATTATTTTTATTATATTTGCTCCCTTTACAGCATATCCTGAACACCTTTGAGGGCATTTCTTATCACTGTTATGTTGATGACATTCAGTTATATATTTCCTTTAAGCCTGAACGTGTCTCTAAATTACAGATGCTGATTATATGCTTAGACTCTATCAAAAGTTGGATGGCTGATAACTTTCTCCAACTTAATGAAGAAAAAACTGAAGTCCTTGTTTGTGCCCCTGATAGATTTGTGCCCAGGATAATGGAAGCTCCTGGTCTCCTTGGCAAATTTGCTAAATCCTCCATCAGAAACCTTGGGGTAACCTTTGACTCTGCTTTCACTCTCTATACCCATGTCAAATCTCTGACCCACTCTTGTTTTTACCATTTAAGGAATCTTGCTAAGTTAAGTTCCATTGTGTCACATTCTGAACTTGCCATTGTCATTCATGGATTTATTTCCTCACGTTTGTATTATTGTAATGCTTTGTCTACTTGTCTTGCCAAAAACTCCTTGGAGCATCTCCAGGTTGTTCAGAATGCTGCTGCAAGGCTTCTGACAAAGTCTTCCAAGTATTCTCATGTCACACCGTTACTGATCCAGCTTCACTGGCTCCCCATTAAAGTCAGAGTCCAGTTTAAGATCCTGGTCCTTACTTATAGACCTCTTCATGCACAAGCACCAACTTACATCAGTGGACTTTTACATCCGCACATCCCCACCAGGTCTCTGAGGTCATGTGATCAGAGCCTACTGGCCTTACTGATACAAGGCTGAAAACTAAAGGAGACAGAGCTTTTGCTACAGTAGCTCCCCGACTCTTGAACTCTCTTCCTTTGTGCTTGAGAGCTGTGGACTTGGTGGTGTCTTTTAAAAAACAGCTAAAAACTCATCTTTTTTTAGACTTGCATTTGATTAGGGTTTTTTTCCCCTCTCTCTCTACTTTTGTTCTACTGTTGTGAAGCACTTTGTGATTTGTGTCTTGAGAGGTGCTATATAAGTAAAATTTTACTTTTCACTTTTACTTACTTTCTCAGAGTCTTGGAGTCCATGATTTGACCAAAATCCTTTTGTTCACTTGCTTTAAAATCACATCCAAAGATTAATACTGACTAGCATTATTTACTGCTAAGATTTAATTACACCACTCCTGTGATGGTGCAAAATAAACAAATAAAACTCCTCATTTATAGTTATATTTTAATTAAACTTTTTTAATCACCAGATGGTGCAGATTTAGTAAAATGTGAGAAGACACAGGTGTTACAGATGATCACTGAGCTACTGAGTCTTTTTCAATAAAATTGTTTTACAGTCATCACTTCTATTTGTCTCCCTGGACACTGAGTTAAACAGACCATCTTTAAATGAATGTAAAGCTTCATGTACAAAATTAATTGTATCTCACTGAGGCAAAATGCCTTAGTACGATCTGACCAACACTTTGTAGGTCCAAAATTCTCTATTATACACAAAGCTAGAAGGCTTAAAATAATTGTAAACCCCGGTCAACTCAATAGGTAAAAATAAAAACCTATATGCCTTCATGGTTGCATAGCAATATGTGATAAACAAAATGTAGGAAGTGAAGTGAAACTTCAAACCCAGGAATCTGTCAGGGTATCCATGTCTACCCCATCTCAGCTGCAGGCTAAATCCAAACCCATTTATGCCAGGCAGTTCTATTTTGGGTCAGCAGGGTGACTGGTGCACACACAGAGGAAGGCGGACTGTGTCACGATAACTCCGAGAAACATTAGTCAAGTGCTCCAGATGGAGATGCGCTGCAGGCAGTGAAACCTGTCAATTTGACTTATTGTTTTCAAACCCAACCACAGGCTGCACAAACCTCTTTAAATAACAAACAGCTGAGATCTGTTAGAAGATAAATGATTACTCTAAGCACGAGGCTGATATATGCTTTAGTAATTATCAACAAACAATCTGAAAACATACTGAAGCTATAAAATATAATTTCTCTAATGTATGTTTAATACAGGTGTTCTCAATTTGATGTACCGTATTTTTCGGACTATACGTCGCTCCGGAGTATAGGTCGCACCAGCCAAAAAATGCATAATAAAGAAGAAAAAACATATATAGGTCGCACTGGACTATAAGTCGCACTTTTTTTGGGGGGGGGGGGGGGGGGGGGGGGGGGGTTGATAGAATCTGAGACCCAGAGCAGAAATTCCATCTTGAACGGCAATTTAAAATAATAATGGATTAAAGAACAGGACGAACACGGTTACGCCTACGTTATGCTAACGTAGCACATTCAGCTACATGACGCACAACGAACACGTGTTCGGTATTGTAACGTTGTAAACACACTTCCAAAGTCGGCGATATTCACAACAAAGGTCGTCTTTATTAACAGAAAAACGGCTGCATGTAGGCCACAGCCACGCCAACCACAACTACAACAGCGGAACAGCAACACACACACAGGCAAGCTCTCGGTCTTTTTCTCTCTCTCCATGCTGCCTTCACGAACCTCCCGAACAGTCCGAAATCCCACAACATCAACACGCTCTCTAACTAAGAGAATCGCTACAGTATGTTAACGTAACATTAAGTTATTCAGATAACCATAGCATAAAGAACATACTAACAAGTTAACCAAACCATCAATCCATTGAATTCTTCATCCTCGGTGTCACTTCTAAACAATTCCGTACACTCCGTAGACGAAGCGCCGCTTCCTCTTATGTGTCGCGTTAGTCAGACTCGTCGTCAGCTGCAGTTCCAATTATTCCAGCCTTTCTGAATCCCAACAGGATGGTTTGGTTGTCACTGAAGCCCATGTATTCTTGATCCATCCAATGACTTCCAGGAAAGTTGGGTGGCGCATTCTCCCAGTTGCCGTTAAGCTGTGCTCTCCATCCACCATCCACTGCGCCCACAGGTTACGCAAGACTGCCTTAAAGCTGCAGTTCACGGAGATGTCAAGTGGCTGGAGTATTTTGGTTCATGTGTTATAAATGTCACATATACGTCGCTCCGGAGTATAGGTCGCACCCCCAGCCAAACTATGAAAAAAAGTGCGACTTATACTCCGGAAAATACGGTACTGTAAATGCTTTAAAATATCTTCTGGTTCAGTGGCTTGATACCATACCAAGGGCAGTAGGAGGCCATGATTGTACTATATTTTAATGTGGCAATTATACTACTGACAAGTAGTATAATAAGTGCTCCTTGAAGGCAAAACACGCCACAGATTATTGATAACAGCAAGGTTTATTTTGTGAGATGCACATAGTTTTCTTGGGCAACAGACCTTGATGTGTGTTTTGAAAATTGGGGCCATCTGTTTTGTGGTGGTTACATTTTTATTAAATTTTTTTAGGGCAGCACGAGACATTGATATGTTGACACCTTGTCAAGTTATGTGAATGCCTAGCCAACAACTGCTTATCTCCACATTGAGAAGAAACTGAGGAAACCACAGTGTTCATTTTAAACTCATGTTTCTGAATGCAAGTCAGATATTTACTGTGTTTCACCTGTGCTGGTGCAGAGTCAGGCAAAAACTCTCTGCAGGTACCAGCAATTCATCATGCAGTCCTTTGGTAAATGATTTATTATAGTTGCTTTTAATATAAAAAAAGATTTATTTTAGCAGCTTTTTAGCCTTTTGGAATCATAACTGCTAAAGCAGTTATGAGGAGTAAATGATGTTTGGAGAGAATAGAATTAAATTTATTTTTGAATAAATAAAAAAATTCTAAATTTGACAAATAGAACAGCCTCATCCTCTAAATCCTAATTATAATAACAATATTGGCTTTCAATTCTGTTCAAACAGGACTGCTGCTTTTTGCATAGTTTTCAGCGTAGCCTAGTAGTAGTCTAAGTTGTCAGCCTTGTGGTCCTGCGAACCTTTCATATAATATTTGGTTTTGTATGCTAGTAGCAAGTTTCTAGCTTAATGCCTTTCTTCTTGAAGGGTTATGAAGAAAGCACAAACAAAAGGCACATTCTCAGTCTCAAAACAATACAGTACAGTCTGTAACTCTGCTTCTCTACAACTAGAAACCCATGTAAATACACTAGACAAGCATGCCTGCTAATAGCCTGCTGTTAAAACAAATACTGTTGAGTTGGCCTCTCGCCTGTGTAACAGATACACCCTTTTTCACCACCGGGTTGCATTCGCTGTCTGGCTCAGCGGGGGTTCATATTTCGAAAGCTTGGCAGTGCAGTGGGATGTGAAAAATGTCCCCTATGGCAGGAGGGCAGGAGAAAAGCAGAACAATAGGACATGCTAATGTTTAGCTTTTGGTTCTCTATTATCATGCTACCACAGTCCATGAATGTCAGATCTTGGTTTGGGTAGAATGACTTGTCTGACCAAATTATGGTGGCCAACATTGTCACAATGCCGGCTGAAATTCAAAGAATAATGATAGTGTTGGGGAGCAGATGAGGGTCCAAGAAAATTAAATTCTTACACAGTCAAATTTATTATAGAAAGAAAAGTTGAAAACAAATAACAGTAGTCTTAACATTAACTGTTGGAAATACGATACACCTAAACCAAGTCTTGTGTGTTAGTTTAGACATTTAGTGTCACAATGCCTGGAAAAAAACTGATCAAATGTGTAGCGTTAGATCAAAGCTGGCTGCTCACTTTTTCTTGATGCTAAAAGCTCAAGACTACATCAGTCTTTACTTCCGCAGCATCCAAATTTGTTTCACAATAGCAAGTTGTCAACTTACTTTTTCAGTAGTGTGAAAACCTGATTATGACAAGGAAGAGAAACAATTTCTGTTTTTGCTGCTTTGATTTAAATGGTTGTTTTAAACTGCCCTTCATTGCTCACACACAGACTGTATAAAGCCACGGTGGCATTACCAATTTGTTTGTGAAGCACTAATACAGCATTTACATTATGATCACTCCCATGTTGGGTTTTTGGAGCCAGAAGTGAGCATATTTGGATGGGAAGGCGGATTACTAAAAACTAGCTAACTTGGTTAGCAATTCATATACATAGACTGAATGAGAGCGTCACGCAGACACAGAAACCTGCCAATTAGTGCTAAGAAACAAGTGACAACAATACTCGAATTTAACTCTGGAGCATATATTTCTTAGACAGTTTTTAGTACAGTTAAATACACAGCAAGTACAGTTAAATACACAACAACAATAACTTTAGATAAAACTGAAGGAAATTAGGGGTCATCCAGGTCTTTATGTCTTTAAGACATTCCTGGAGTTTAACAAATTGGTGTGTGTCATCTAGCTTCATGGATAGAGTGAGGTGGGTATCATATGCATAGCAATGAAAACAGTATGCTATGCCTAATGTAAGCATATGTGAGGTAAATAAAATTGGTCCTAGCACAGAACCCTGTGGAGCTCCATAATCAACACTAGTGTGTGAAGAAGACTCCCCATTTACTTTAACAATCTGGAGTTTATTAGATAGTTATGATTCAAACCACTGCAGCAGGGTACCTTTAATACGTGTGGCAGGGTTATTTCTGCTGTAAACTTGGACTTTTTAACATGGGAGTCTATGGGGATTGACTCACTTTTAGAACCAGCCCCAAGGGACCTCTTGAGGAAATGCTGTTTTTGGCACCAGCTCACTGGCTTCATTTCTCAGCCACGGATGTTTATCAGACAGTATTGCACACGACCACAAAGCTAAATCACTGGGGGACCTTTGAACAACTGTCTGACAGCCTGCAAAGAACATGCCAAATATGGTTCGCTGTAAATAGAGAAAAGCTTTTTGTCATGTGATAATAGTTCCTTCAACAAATCACTCACAGTTGGGCTCTTTTGCCTCAAAAGAGGCTAAGAGCCATAAAGATGCCAGAGAAATATACTGTGGTGAGGCAAACACACAGTTCACATGAGGTGTAAGAGTGTGTCATTCACTGTCCCCCATAGGCCGGCGATAATCCTGCTAGCGTTTTATGATCGCCTAAGTGCGTCAGACTGTTTCCATTCCAAACGGATCCTCCAGCCACCTTGTTTCTGCACTCTTACACCACATATCCAGAGCTCTTTGGTCCACAGCCAAGGACCCACAGCCTCTTTCCAGGACACAGAGGCAGAGAAAGCGTCACTGAGTGTGAGTCAAAATACTCATATTCAGCAGAGGCAGTTGGATAAGATCCTGTCCACATCTATTCGCTGTGATTACAATTTACTGTGTGAGGTCTGGAAGCTTGGATTGAGTAAACTTTGCACACCCTGATCTGGAAGCAATTGAAATTAAACATATTTTTCAATCACATCAAATACACAAGTTTTTCTGACATTCAATACTTTATCCATGGAGGCAGCAAGTTAAACAGGGGTGAGGCCAGAATGGTATCAAGCAAGGTGGCCCTTTTTGATCAATTTCTGAGTCTGGGTGGTGACACTCTTTTGGAACTAAAGAACAAATTTAAAGTCATAAGACAATAAGTAAGCAGGGTAATTAGATCACAACAAACTAAATGTAGGACAAAGGGACATATAGTCTGAAACATGAACAAAATGCAGGTTAAAAGTTTAGTATTGATCATAAGAGGAACAAATAGTCTATTTTATTTGAGTGCAATTTTCCGCATTTAACATAAGCACAAGCTGAAGCTGAGGTTTGCGTTAGTCCTACTTGTATCCACAATTCCTGTTCTATTAACTGTTAAAACTACGGTTAACTGTTTTTTTTGTTTGTTTGTTTTTTTAGCTGCTGATTTCTCTGGTAATCATCTTTAGGTTTCAATAAGGAAGTTTCCACTGGTCTGTTTGAATCGCATGCTTCTCGTGAGACTGACAAGTTGTAAACTTAAGCCAGTAAAAATCATCTCAATGTGTGGCATGCAGAACAAAGCATGAAAAAGGCTAATCACCCTACCTGGAAGTGAAGAATGAAAACTCAAAACAAAACTTGTATAATTGCGACCTCTAGTGGTTTTACATCATACTACAGGCTGCTTTGAACCCCTGAAATGTGCATCAGTCCCTTTTATTTAGAATTTCACTTGAACCAATAAATTAAAAATGATTTGCAATGTAAATTTAAGACACTAAAGGGTCTGATGCACTTTGTAGACAGGTGTAGCAGGGGGATAATATTCCTGATCAATAACTTGAAGATACTGTTTGTGGAGTTTGAAATCTTTAGCATAGAAAAGAATAGAATAGAATGTCTTTATTGTCATTACACAGGATGTACAATGAGATGTGGAAGGTGAAAGTAACAGTGGTCCTGGTGGTAACTGGAACACTCCCCTTCAATTGTAGCGGAAAGCGAAATGTAAAAAAAAAAAAAAAAGAGGGCCACTCCTGTTCAGTGTCATGAAATGGAAAGTCAAACTTTCTAAAATATATCATTTAAATTAGAACTTCTAAAAATATACAGAAAATAAAACGTATGTAAAAAATATACAGAAAATAAAATGTATAAAAAATATGTACGTTGTAAAAAAAATAAAATAAGTGTATACAGTGGTTTGCAAAAGTATTCATACCCCTTGAACTTTTCCATATTCTGTCACATTACAACTACAAACATAAATATAAACTGCTGCTCACAAACGCTCTCCATCTAACCCGACTGAGCTTGAGCTGTTTTGCAAAGAAGAATGGGCAAAAAACTGCTGGTGGAGACATACCCTAAAAGACCTGCAGCTGTAATTGCAGGAAAAGGTGGTTCCACAAAGTACTGACTCAATACTTTTGCACACCACACATTTCAGTTTTTTATTTGTAAAAAATGTTTTGAATCATGTATAATTTTCTTTCCACTTCACAATTGTATACCACTTTGTGTTGGTCTTTCACATTAAATTCCAGTGAAATATATTTATGTTTGTGGTTGTAATGTGACAAAATATGGAAAGGTTCAAGGGGTATGAATACTTTTGCAAACCACTGTACATATAATAATGAAGATGGTGAGTATTGCACTTGGTGAATGAATGGATGATAGATATTAATTGCCCAAAAACACACCTTGGGTAGAAATAAAAAGAATTCACCAACCTGCAGCTAAGCTTTCTTCCTTACAAGCTTAAAAGCAAAGCTTGACTTTGTTTAACCTTAAAAATAACTTAATTCAGTAACACAGTATAAACTCCACAAGCTGTAGCCTAACACAAGGGTGTCAAACATGTAGGCCGGGGTCCACAACCAGCCTGCCAAATTTTCACTGGGACCCCTGGATGATTTTTGTAAAGTGTGAAAACTGCAGTAAAATCAATCATTTCTGCTATTCTTTTTATGATGAGCCCACTACACAGGAGTGGTTTTGTTCTTTTCCACCCTGATCTGTAAATTTTAATGTTTATGCAATGACAGTACAGCAAATGAGGAAAACGTGATATTGTTAAAAGTGCATTGATTTTTCTTCAGACATCTCAGGCTACTGTAAACATGTATTTTTAATTGGATCAGGCATTAAATGATAAAATAATAATTTAACAAATAACTTCTGTTATCTTCTCAGCCAAATATTTTAGCTATTTACACAAGGATAAAATACACATACAAACATACATACAAAATTATTTGTATAAATCCTTTTTTTTTGGGGGGGGGGGTCTTAATTGGTGTCTTTTCTTAGCTCTGTCTCTGACCTGTGCCCATCTTTGGGGAATTGTCAAAAAGAAGCTGAGAAACATCCAGCCCAGAAATACAAAAGAGCTAAAGACCAATATCAAAGCAGCGTGGGCATTATATGAAAAAGTACAGTTTCATTACTATTCCATACACTGAAGAGGACGACTCTGTTTTCCCAGGAAAAGTAAATAAAACTCTAAAAATGACACGCTGTGACGTTACAGGTGATTTTGTTGCAGACTGCAGACAGACCAACAAACTATTAAACTATTCATTTGACTTAAGACACCACGAAATTTACTAAAACTGAAGAATATCAATTTATTTTTCCTCCTTCTCTTATCTTACTATTCAGCAGAACTTTAACTGACATAAAATTGAATTTTATCTCACTTAGAAAAACTACCCCCCCTCCCAAAAAAACAAAAAACAAACATATGTCAATGAGCACCTTCATGTGTGTTTCAGCCAACAGCATTATTCTCATTGTACCTGAGGAGAAGGCTGTGTGTCCTCCACTGTACCTGAGAAAAAGTGTTAGATAACTTTCCAGTATTTTATTTAATCTGGCATAATTTGATTTATGAATTACAGAGTAACACAAAGGCAACATAAAAAATTATTTATAAAAATATTACCTGTGTTTTCTTGTGATGTATTCAAATACACTGAGCAGCTGATATCCCCAACATTGGAACCTGATATTTTATCAGCAATTATTACGCTGCCACCGCCTGCAGTGTAACGTGCTGTTGGTTTAACATTTACTGCAAAAAAAAGAAGAAAAAAAATTAATGTCCAACTTGTTGTAATAAATGTGTTTAAAAGACTTCCAAACCAAAGAAGAACTTGAAACGGTTGAAAAATAGCAAAATATACGCCCATGCCAATTTATTAGGTACACCTTGCTAATATCAGGTTGAACCCCTTTAACTTTCAGAACCAATCATTCATGGTGTGGATTCAAAAAGGTGCTGCAAACATTCCTCAGAGATTTTGGTCCATGTCGACATGATAGCTTCATGCAGTCGGTGCAGATTTGTTTGCTGCACATCCATGATGCAAATCTCCTGTTCCACCAGATCCCAATCTCAATCTGCCACTGGACTGAGATCTGGTGACAGTGGAGGCCATTTGATTACAGTGAACTCACTGTCATGTTCAAAAACTCAGTTTGAGATGATCTGAGCTTTGTGACATTGTGTGTTACTGTGCTGGAAGCAGCCATCAGAAGATGGGAACGCTGTGGTCATAAAGGGGTGGGCATGGTCAGCAACAGTACTTGGGTAGGCTTTAAAGAATGCTCAGTTGGTACTATGGAGCCCAAAGTGTGCTAAGAAGATATCCACCACACCACTACACCATCACACAAGCCTGAACCATTAATACACGGTAGGACGGATCCATGCTTTCATGATGGTTACGTCAAATTCTGACCTTACCAAACTGAGCCTGTGTGATGAAGCGGGATCCAGGTAACTTCAGGGTTAACTCTGGGTTTACCATACTATGGGAGGGGGTGCACTTGTTATCAGGTATATCACCTTGGTAACATAATCTGTGAACCTAACCTGCTAGGTTCTGTTCCAGATTAGAGATCAACAGGTATGAAATCACCACCCACTGACCAATCAGTCCTCTGGAAAAAAGCTACTCTGGGTATGATGAACTCACTTTGTTGTACAATTGTAGTCTCGGGTTCCTGTTCTTAGCTGACCTGAGTTACACAAAGCGTGGTCTGCTGCTGCTGTAGCCCCACAGCCAAGTTCAAATTCACTTAAATCATATTTCTTCCCCATTCTGATGCTTAGTTTGAACATATCTATATGCTTTAGTGCACTGAGACCATACTGCCATGTGATTGGCTGATTAGATATTTGCGTTAACAAGCAGCTGAAAAGGTGTACCTAATAAAGTGTCCTGTTAGTGTATTTTATGGCTGTCCTTATATGATTTCAAAAAGAAAACTACTCACCAGGTGAATAGTTTGTTGTTTGGATTTGTAAGGAAATGTTTTTTGCACTTGTGTTTTCAGCACACACAGTTGGAGTGGATGAATCTGCAATTGTATCTATAAAAAAATACAACCTCAGCTTTCCTTTGGTGGTACTGACTCGGCTTGTTTTCAGTTCAGTACCTGAGGCTTTGGCTCACCTTGAGCTTCAGTGACGAAAAGCTGCTTTAGTTGAGTAGCGTCCTTTGTGCTCCTTCAGAATGTAAAGAAATCTCTGGCAGGTATCGTCTCCCTTTTGAATGATTATTCTCATTCTTTTGTCTTCAGCGAATCACCGCTTTGCCTTTTTACCATTTTATATTCATTCATGGATAAGATCTCTCCACACTGGCTGAGGATGTACTCAGGGTCACTTGAAAGCCACACACACAGGTTTTTCAGCTCTGAGTTTAGCTTGTCCATGGCCTGAAACGGAGCAGACGTATTGTTTCATATTTAAGAAAAACGTTTAATGTGACAGAGTTTACCGTGGCTTTGTTCCACTCAGCTCAGACTTGTTTGTCTTGGCGTTTGTTTGTTTACAAGGACACATCCGAGTTTCGCTTTTGTGCTGGTTTTTGGAAAGGTTCTGTCTCTCATGTAAAAATGAAACGTGTGAATTGAAAGTTTGTTTTTTATTAAATTAGCGGAATGTTAGGTGTCCGGTTCTGATTACGTACTAAATGAAGAAACACAAAAACCTCTCTAACATAATAAACTTGACTCACGTTTACATGCTAGTAAATTTCTGGGACACTGGGAAAAGAAAGCTTCTTCTGCAGTAATTCTGCGTTCAGAGGTCTTTCTTGTAATGTTTGCCATATACAGATCGCTAATATGTTTATGACTAACACAAAGTGTTCGTTGCGTTATTTTCTGTGCGTTTTCGGCGCGTAATGGACCAGCACCATCTGCCCATGCAAACCCCTTTCAGAGTACTGTAGTACAGTAGGTACAGACGATAATACAGTCATGTCGAGCAGAGTTACATGACCTAAGTTACATGGTAAATAGAGGCCCAGTGCTTATCTTTGTTGACTGAAGTTTGGCCATAAATTCGAATAATAAAATTAATCTAGAAAGAACGATTAAAGTTAAGCAGGAAAAGGAAGGGCAACGCTGTTTCTTGTGATAAGAGCAGGCAGAAAAGTTTAGCTACTTCCTGATTCTGTGTGGGGCACATAAGCCGCAGTACAATGCAGGTAACACACACACACACACACACACACACAGCACATACACATGCCCAGTTAGGATCTTGAAACACTGGCGGTGACCTCAGCTGACACATCTTTAGATTTTCACGTTATAAATAAGATGTGAGACACGGTGCAGGTTCTATTCCGGCTTATTTATGAAATCGAATTAAACCAAATATGGTTTAATATTTAACTGCAATTTACTTTTTCAGCAGCAGTGAAATCCTTGGAAAAAATAGTTTGCATCCTCAATATAGCCTTGCTGATTATGCAACTACATGCTTTTATATTTATATATATATATATATATATATATATATATATATATATATATATATATATATATATATATATATATATATATATATATATATATATATATATATGAGAGAGAGAGAGAGGCTTAAAAAACCCATTTTAAAACTGGGAGGAGGTGTGATGAACAAACACAAAAATATCACCATGCTCAGGTATTTTATATGAAGTTAACAATTAACGTTAAAAACACAAATACATAGCATGAAAATAAATTAAATGGAATTTTAAAGAAGGTCATTATACATTAGGCGTTGAGTGCATACACAGTAGTTACATAGGTTAGAAGCTGGTAAAAGCATTTGTATTGTTGAAGCCACATGGAATGAACACCAAGTTCAAATGGGGACTTTTCTACATGTACAATAGCTGAAATACAGACATTATGAGATCTAATGGCTGAAATGTTGCTATATATCTTACTGAATCTTCCCATTAAGGTACGCAAGTCCCCTGTGATATAAAACTGATGTTTTTTTACCCTTGGAGAGCTGTGGCTGTCTAATAAGACTATTAGAGTCTTCACTGTGCAGGCGTATGTTTACTGCTGGATGTACTTTTGACAAAAGTAGCGTTTCGCTCCAGTGTTACAGCCCTCCTGCCAGACGTCTGGTTCAGCTCGCTCATGTCCACCCCAGAGTCTAAACTGGTTTCTCGACTCTCAACTGGTCTCCGTCTCCTCTGCTGCTCCGACACAGCGTAATGGATCTCAGCTGCGGGCTTACCCTCCAGTGAGACGAACCAGGCCCGAGGCGGCTGAGGTGAGGTGATTTTGGACTGTTCGTGCAACGAGTGTCTGCTGTCCAAGATTTTATTTAACGTCCCTGGCACTGACACTGACTCTGGGAGTCTGGATGTGTTGGCGGAGGTTGCTGTCTGAGATCCATCTGAAACTCCAAGCTTGTCTTCAGTTTCTGCTCCCTGGTTCTGGGTTTCAGAGGGAGCTTTTGTCTGAGTCTGGGTGAAGCTGTCTTTACTCACAGGCTCTGCAGCAGCACCATTCGAAGCCCCTGCGCGGGGCAGAGTGGCTGATTTGCTCCACTGGGCCTTCTCTGGTTGTTCCTCCAAATGGAATAAAGCTGGAGTGTGAAGAATGGCAACCGGCTGGTTGTAGAAGAACAAACTGTCTGTCATAGATATGGAAACTCTTTGTTCCGAAGTCTTGTCTGAACATGTCAGATCATTTCGGTCTGTGTTCAGCTCCAGTTCATTATTCTCCAGCATAATGGCCACAGCGTTGGTGTTTGCTATGAACGAAGCGTTGTGTCTGTTGTCCACCTTTTCGTCAAATAACTGGACCTGTGGATGAGAAGCTTTCCTTGAAGATAGCTCAAAGATATCGTCATCACATGTGGAAGTATTTTGGTCTTTTTTCATCACAGGTAGGACCTTCTTTGCTTTAGTTTCACCAGGGGAACACCTGTAGATAAAACAAGATATTAATAAATGATTATTTGGACAAATTTAAGATTAACTTTTGTAACTGCTGATGCTTCATGCACTTCATTTAACTACTGTTTTGTTCACATATGCAGCATATCATAAATACTCCACTGCATTAGTGTCCAAATGAACAGGAGGTTTTGATACACACAAGGTAGAAGCATAATTACCTGTATTATGCAGAACTAAGTGATGCTACAGGACCAAGGCATGAATATCTGATACAAGACTTTATTCCTTTAAGCGGCAGCCCATAAAAAACACATTTAAACTGAAAGTGAGAGATGTGTTCTGGGATGAGCTAGATTTGCCCTCCCACAAACAGATGGCTGGGATTTGGTTTGTAACAAAACCAGAAATTATTTATCAAGGTTTAATTTACGGGCCACAAACAGCTTAATCCAATTTTAACTGGGCCAGACAAGTAAAACCGTTGGATAATAACTTACATTTATTAAAAAAAAAAAAAGTAAATGAAATAAAATAAAGCACTCCAAAGTTTTCCCTTTACTTAATTACAAAGAAATGAAAGGCACACTCACCCATTAATATAAATGGGTAAATGTGTCCAAAATTTTACTGGTACTGCACAAAGCTGAAGCTATAATGCCAGGAAGAACCCACCCCTAACAACAGAAAGTTTCATTTCCAGGTCATTTCCGCCTCATTTAATTTGAGATCCATTTACAAACAGATGATGGACGGCCTGAGATACGTTTAAAAAATATCCAAATTCACTGAGTCTTCATGTGAAGGTTTTGGTCTTTTCACTGTTATCTGTTAATTCTAATGTACATGTAACGACAAACCGACCTGAGAATATTTTAACCTTCCAGACATTTTCACTCCCTTTGTACTAATCCTGGCATTACCAACAAAAAGGAAAGTGGGCCAAACTGGGACACTTTTTCAGGCCATTTCTGGCCTCAAGACTACATGTTTGACACACACCTGATTTACAGTATAAACCAATCAGCCGCAACATTAAAGCCACCGAGGGTGAATTGATCATCTCGTTACAGCGCAATGTTCTGCTGGGACTTTGGGTCATTCGTGGTGATGTTACTTTGAAAATAAAGGAGTCTGTTACAGTGCGCTCAAGATCACACCAAAGAAATGAAGGTATTGACCCAGGGCCACTCTGACCCACAGAGGTTCCACATGGAAACCACAGGACCCAAAAATCCACTGCAAACATCCTGACATTACATTACATCACAGGTATCATGTCCACACCCGGGTGGGTCTGGCTGTCATAGGTGGCACCTACGCAGTATATGGCAGGTGGTTGTAATGGTGTGGCTGACTAGTGGATCTAGACTTGTATAAAATGTCTTTTTTAAGTCTTTTTTACCTGCAATAACATAATCCAACCAGAAGAGAGATGATAATGATAAGTGTTCCTCCAAAGAGAAGCATAAGGAAAAAGGAATGCTGTAGGATAAAGTCGATGGGGACAGCAAGTCCGAAGAAACCTAAAGAAGACAGTCAGAAGAAGAACTTTTCACTGGATATGAAAAATAAGGTTAATGGATTTTGTCTTCCAAGGTTGGGAATAAATAAATTACCTCCATCACAAAAGCCATTTTTATTCATTGTACCAGTACAGAAAATCTATAAAAGACTGCATTCTTTATAGTGACTTACCTCTGGTAGTTGACACCGGTGCTGCAATCCAGTAACCAAGGTGAGGGGCTGTGAATACCCACATGAGCCTTCCATGGACTGAAGTCACCTTTCCCAGTCCTTTTCTCATCCATCCACCTGAAGAGAACATCACACCAACGACCCTTTTACCCTCTTTTCCTGCACTTATGTTAAAGATTTATCAGATGAATGGGATGTTAGTGTGTTTGTGATTATGATTTCTCCTCACCAGTGGTCCGGTTAAAGAACCACGCCGGAACTACACTTGAAGACTGAAGTCCAAAGCTGTCGGGAATGTTGAGGTTCATCTGTATGGGCCCACTCACGTGTAACTCTGTGACCCCTGAGAAAAGCTGCACGCTGACAGCCGCCACGGGGCTTAACTCCACACTGACATATCCTTGGGGATATAAGAAAATGTGTAAGAGAAGAGTAGGCTATTACATGCTCAGTTCAGCTCCCTCAGCTTTTTTTTTTCTTTTCTTGAATAAAATTTTCGTGCTTTAGCTTAGTACAGCTGTGGTACTGTAGTTCAGTTTTGGTAGTTTAGTAGTAGTAGTTTAATAGTGCTTAGAAAGTCTGGTTAAATGAGTTTGTTACAGTGAGTTAGTGTAAAACTTATACTTGATTTACCGATTTGAAACTGATGTGATTGCATAATTCTTTGCAGGGTAAAAGAAGAAAGCGGGTGCTGCCTGTGAGCTGCTCTGAGCCTTAAGTCACTTGTATTCATGTCTTTGCAACCGTAGGATGAAGCTAAAGATAAAATACTAAATTTTTACACAACTGCATGCACAAATAAAATCATTTTATTATAAGATTTAAAAATAAAAGCAGAGGAAATGATGAGAAAATATTGTATTCACTGTTTTAAGTCCAACTTTTGTCATGTCCTGGGTTTGGGACCCAGTGTTTTCAGTTTTGGACTCAAAGGTTTTTTTTATACATTTGATGAGATTCCTGTTTTGTCATATGTTTATATTGTTTTCTCATATTTTTCCTGCTTAGTTTATTTATTCGTGTTCTTAATTCTTAGTGCTTTAGTTTAGTTATTTGTTATTCTTGGTGATCCCTGGTTTATTTAATATTTCTATGGTTTTATGTGTTTCCCCTTTAGTGTATGTAAGTCATTCCAAGTTCCATTGCTTTAGAGTTTATTTCTCCCTCTTGTGTCAAGTTCTCTGTGTTTAGGTCATGCTTGTGTCTTCCCCCGTTTAGTTGTCACTTCCTGTTTTATTCTGTAAGTCAGCAGTCTTTGTGCTTTGAGTTTCACTTCCTGTGTCCCGTTTGTGATTCTGTTCACCTGTGCCTCGTCCTTCCCAGCTGCCTCCATTTCCCCTTAATCATCCCTCTGTGTCTATATCGTCTCTGTCTATCTTTGTCCCTTGTTGGATCTTCTGTTCGTCCGTGTAGCTTTTTCCATGTGTGAGTGTCGCCTAGTGTTTTGTTTCTATAGTTTATAGTCCCCAGTGAGTTTCCCAGCATCACGTTTGTTAGTTTCTAGTTCTGTTTGGTTTCTGCTTTTCCTTTTGTATTCCTCGACTTAAGTGCAATAAACGCTCACTTTCTGTTTAAACCCTGTTTGCCTCCATTCGTCCTGCACTTACAACCTCCACATGGTCAGCGTCTGCTGACAAATTTAGAAAAAATGCTGTAAAATGCACTCAAATTTGAATGCACCTAAATTAAAAAAAACATACACAAATTATGCGGGTTACTGGTTTGGAATATAATTTAACAAGTAAACACATACATACACATATATATATTTAAATGCAATTTTTACAACTACCTCAATAAGTATGTGCTTACACTCATTTTCATTTCAGCTGCTGTTCTGTCAGGTAATCATCGCTGGTTTTCAGTGGGGGTGCATCCACAGATGCATTCAAGGTCCTTTTAGATCACACATTTCTTTTGACACTCGCATGTACTGTGTCACGTCACATCGCTTTTTCCACGTGAAACTAAAAAAATGACTTTCAAGGAAACTCAATCATCACCTCCCATCGACTTCAGCCAGTTATAATTAGTTTTGCAGCCTGTGTTGTAGCTGTATCTTTTTTTATGTATAGTTTCAATGATATTCTCTCAACATCTGCATAGTTTGTGACTTTGTGGTGACAATTTTCCCCACTGGCCATAGCAAAGGCAGCAAAAGAAAAGAAAGTGACTTGTAAGATTTTTTTTTTTTAAATTAATCAAATTCCATCCATCTGTTTTCTTCCACTTATTCAACTCAGGGTTTAGGGGCAAAAGGCAGTGTACACCCTGGACAGGTCAGCAGTGTTGGGCCTCCAATCAGGCTCAATTTCACACCTGTGGCCAATTTAGAATAAATATAACCCATGCATGTTTGGACTGTGGAAGTCGAGAACATACAAACTCCATACAGAAAGGCTCCAGCCAGCGAGTGGGTTCAAACCCAGGACCTTCTTACTGTGAAATAACAGTGCTAACCACTGCACCACCTTGCTGCCCCCAAATTGTCAGACATGATTCCAGTATGTAGGATGAGAGAAAAAATAAAGTGCAGTCCTGTGATTGTACAGACAGAAGTCAGTGTAACAACACTGCAGCGAAGTTAAACTGCATCTAAATACCTGATTTACTGCTCATGATGCCCTGAGTGTCCAGGAAGTCCCCCTGCTCTGATGTCAGCCTGGGAATGGTCAGGAAGGCTTTAACAGAGGTGATATTGCTGCTGTGCGTTAGGTTCAGCAGGGTTTTGGGAAAGCTGACAATGGGCTGAGATGAAGCATCTGCAAAATGAAATAAAACATGAAGAACTTCATTTTCAGTCTCAGAGTACAAGAGCATGAGTGACTTTAACAGCTTATACAGTACCAGATGTTCTCCCAGTGATCAGGACAGAATCCTCAAAGAGCCAGATGTTCCCTTGATTCCGACCATGAAGTGATAATGTCACTGATGAAAATACTACAAAGAAAGGAGGAAATAACCCAAATTAGTATTAGTACTGTTTTTCTTTTCCACTAGATGGCAGTGTGGTATTTTTTTTATCTTTCAACTCTAATATCGTCCCCTTGAGTTATACAAGCAAAGAGAAATTTACTTTTCTGGAAGAAGCTTACAGCAACAAAAGCTCAGGTTTAAAGAGGTTTCACTTCAAGGCTTTAGTCAAAAGGAAAAATGTAGCACTGCAGATGGAAGAGGAGTAAAAAAGGCACACGCTCCAGATGTGGGTTAGAAAATAATCCCGGGTAGGTTGCAGCATCCAGGAAAATCTAATTAGAAGCCGAATGCAGAAAAGGTGGAAGAATGTTTGGCCTTCCACTGACATAAAAACATTTAGAAAGCAGAGTGTATGAATCAAAGTATTTTCTATGATTGCTTTTCATGTTGTAATAAAAACCCTGCAAGCTATTCCTCTCTGCTGTGCCAGTGAGGAACATAAAGATGTGATATTCAGCTCAAGCAAAAGACTAAACGTGCCGGCTGATTTTCAGAATGAGAGCTAGCAATGGATAAAAATAACATCCACATGAAGTACAAGCACACACTGAACAGCTAACATACTTGGCATTCTGTGTGTATTACAAGGCAGGAGTGTGCAAATGTAGCCATCCTTGCAGGCCACAACTGTGATAAGCATCCCAGGGTGGTAAGGTACATGAAGCAAGACCCCGCCATCCTCCCCAGAAAGAGTTGTGTTGGTTTTGTTGTAGTTCACGTAGACTTCCACCACTGCCTGGCTCAGGTACTGACGACTCAGCACATCATTCACCTGGACCTTCAGGTTGAAGGTAGAACCTAGGGGGGAGGGCAGGTAAGAAAAATATGGAAGCATGGTGAAGGCTATAATCCTGCTAAACATGACAGTTTACATATGCAAATATATACAAGTTATAATGAAGTGGTATAAATATTACATCACTAGCGCACCAAAAAAAAATCACTTTTCTTACATTCTCTCAACACAGTGTAACATTTTAAGCTCCGTGAACATTACACGCTCTAAATACTGTGCTTTAATATTGCAACAGAACAGAGGTGGCCGCAATGCTAATTAACCTAGCGAGGACCTTATTGACAACACAACAGGAGGGCCCTCGAGGCATCAGTCAATTAGTCCCAGCAGATTGTAAAGAGAGGGACACAAATACAAATGTTGAAAGTGGGCAATTAGTCCAGCAAAGCACGCAGTCACGACAACATTTTGCCACATCAGCATGCAGACAGCTGCCTAGAGTGCATATTTCCAATAATGTAATTCTCATGAGAGTTTCCTAATGATTACATGTTTTCAGGCAGCTGCTAGAGAATCCCATTTAGACACCTTACTCAATTAGCCACTTTCACACTGAACACCAAAGTCTAATACAAAGGTTAATAAACACTTGTGAGGGATAATGCACTGCATGACAATAAAACAAAAAAAAAAAACACACTCAGTAATGCATCACAGCCAGACATGAATAATTGATTAAAGGATAAAGCTGATATGTTAAGGTTCACTAATCAATATATTTAAGCATCAGATCAAATTAAAATGCATAATAAGACTAGACTATTTTAGCTGTTTATTTTGTGCTTTTATCCTCAGTAGGTAGCTGCATATAGCAGAAACGAATATGCCAAACATGGTCATCTGTAGAGCTGAAGCTCAGTTAAGCCCCGCCCACATCAGAGGGGAAAACTATTTGTGGCTTTCCACAGACTTCTGTATTATGACAAGGTGCCTTCTCATCTGTTCTGTCTTCTATATAGACTGTATATATAAATTTATCACAAAAGTGAGGAAATTTGTGTTGGTTCATTTTGTATTTGTTGAAGCAATTCTTCTTAGCGATAAATCTTATACTGTTGGAAAGCCTGTTTATTTCCTTTTAACTGATGCCACATCTGTAAGGAAAAAGTATTTGCAGGTTGAGCAGCAGAGTTGAGTTTGTGGGTTGCGCCCATGAAAAATTTTCCAAATCTTCTCTGCCAATGCCAAACAGCTTATTCTGCTATTGGCTCTTGCTTGGTGTCATTTACTGGATTGGATGATTGAAGTCTGAAGAAATAAGACATGTTGGCAATTTAAAAATGTATTCATTTAACAAACAGGAGCCACAGGAGCATGTGGAAAAAACCACACACAGCCACAGCAGCCTGGCACCTCCTCCTCATGCTGGTCACCAGCTGGGTCAGACACTGCTGTGGGATGGCATCCCATTCTTCAACCAGGGTTTGTTGCAAGTCAGCCAGTGTGGTTGTGTTTGTCACTCTGATATGAACAGCACGACCCAAGTTGATCCCACAAATGTTCAATGGGTTTGCAGTCAGGACTGCAGGCAGGCCATTCCATCCTCTCCATTCCCAAATTCTGGAGGTAGTCTCTGAAAACCCCACTCTGTGGGGGTGTGTGTTGTCACCATAAAGGACAGAGTTCTGTCCCAGACTGCAGAGATATGGGATTGCCACTGGTTGCAGAATCTCACCCTGATATCTCTCTGCGTTGAGATTGCCTCCAATGATGAAAAGCCTGATTATAAGCACCTGAGGTACCAAAAGCTCAAAACAAGAGTCAAAGCAGAATAAGCTGTTTGGAATTGGCAGAGAAGATTTGGCAAGTTTTTTATGAGCACAACCCACATACTCAACTCTGCTGCTCAACCCACACATGCATGTTCCTTACAAATGTGGCACCATTTAAGGGAAATAAACAGGCTTTCCAATGGTATGAGATTTATTGACAAGAAGCATTGTTACAACAAGTAAATAATCAGCCAAACACAAATTTCCTTATTTATTGTGGTGTTTATATAATTCCTAAAATCTGCATTGTGGTCATGCATCCATCCATTCATTTTCTACCACGTATTTGGAGCTGAGCTGTGGGGGCAGCAACCTAAGCATAAAAGCCAGACCTCCTTCTCCCCAGCCATGTCCTCGAGCTCATCTGGGGTAACACAGAGAAATCCTCTGGCCAGCCAAGAAACAATCTCTCCAGCATGTCTTCTCTCCACCCTGGGCCTTCCTTCCCGTAGTACATGCCTGGAATACCTCGCCCAGGAGGCACCCAGAAGGCATCCTAATCAGATGCCCAAACCAACACAACTAGCTCCTTTCGAGTGTGGTCATGCACTTTTTTCTTAAATACCTTTCTGTAGAACACACAGGTGGATACAGAATATGCTGTGAGCAGCAATTACTGAAAAAAAAAACATATCTGAAGCCAATAATATCCATATAAATATCAATTTTAGGCTACTGTATTTTTGTAAGTTTTGCAATTGATAAATTCAGACTCTGAGTAATGTTTTACATTACCAAATACCTTAACTACAGGAGCTCTCTAACATGTAGCTAACATTAACTTATTTACATATTGTAGGGTTGACTGTTTTCCCCTCTGGGGACATGGCTTCAGAAGAGGCTATGAAATGCTGCACTCTGCCAATCATCAAAGAGCAGACAAAGTTTGCTATTAGCTATTGAGCTATAATAGAGCCACATGTCTGTCCTGGTCCCTGGTTTTGAGCCTTGTTTTCTGTCATGAATTGTCTACATCTGTGTCTTATTCCTTCTGCTGCTTCCACGTCCCTGATTATCCCTCTGTGCAAACATAGTCCTGCCTTCACCTTAGTCTATGCCACAGTGTCTGTTGCACATCCTACCTGATTCCTTCTGTGTATTCTTGTTTGGGATTACATTTTGGGCTCTGTATTGGAGTCTACATCAGCAAATATAGCAGCTTGCTTTTTGTTTTATTTCTGCATCATGCTTTTGGGTCCTCCTGCATTTCCTGACAATACATGCTATTGGAGCTGGACTGCACCTCAGCCTTTCAGATGAAAATCAGTGCTTAGTTTCTAAATCGGCAACTGGGTGCTAATGCTCACATTTTATTTTTGCTAAGCGGCAAAAAAAAAAAAAAAAAAAAAAAAATCAATGCAGCTTTAAATTGTGAGTTTTTCACAGACAGGTTTAGCACTCTAAACACAGGCAGTGGATCGTTGGGAGTAAAAAAAATAAAAAATCTGTGAATCCATCTTTTTGTTAAAGTAGCTTATAAAGCACAAGGTTAAAGCAGCACATATTTACTGAGTGGAAAAAAATCAAATGGATGACTGCAGAGAATAGCTGTAAACATCTGAGCCCAGTGACCCGTATGAAATTTAATAAAGCCACTGGAAAAGAAAATGCTCCATACCAAGAAGCTTATTGTGTACAGCTGCAACACTGTGGTAAGAACTGGGCAGCATCAACTTGATATCCTTGAAATAGTTTAACCCATGCACACTTCTTCCTGCCCCAAAGACAGAATCCCTCCTAAATCCATTAAAGAGGTTCTGAAACAGCTCAATTAAAATTTTCTAATGATATGTTTGGATAAAGGTAAATTTTCCAGTTTAGTCCTCCTAGACTTATCTGCAGCCTTTGACACAGTTGATCATGCCACTCTTTTCAACAGATTTCAAAACTGGGTTGACATCACTGGTATCATCTGCACCCCTTGTATATGGAGTGCCCCAGGGCTCAATCCTTGGACCAATTCTGTTTTCTTTATATATGCTACCTTTGGACCATTTGCTTAATGGTTTTAGTGGAAGTTCTTATTATTGCTACACAAATGATACACAGCTGTACTGTTCTGTTAAACTTAATGGACTCAACAGCCTATCCTGCCTCAATGAATGCTTCTCTGCCATTAATGACTGGATGCATTCAATTTTTCTCCTTCTCAATTCTAGTAAAACAGGTTCTTGTGTTTGGCCCTGACAGTTGCTCTAAGGTCAGTCGGTACAGTATATCAGCACTCTTGACAATAATATTAAATCATCTGCTAAGAACTTTGGTGTCATCTTTGACCAACACCTGAATTTTGAATTTTGCATCTCAAAGTTCATCCAGTCATGTTAACTTTACCTCAGAAATATTGCAAAAGTCAAATATTTATTGTCTTTCAGTCATCTGGCACTTTTAGTACACAATTTGATTTTCTCCTACCTTGATTATTGTAATTCACTTTTTATGTGCTTATTTCAGTCCTCCATAGCACGCCTCCAGTTGGTGCAGAATGCAGCAGCAAGGCTCTTAAGAAAAACTAGTTGGCATTTTCATATCACACCTATTCTTGCATCCGTTCACTGGCTCCCAGTGAAATTCAGAATCCATTTTAAAATCCTGTTATTGACATATACAGCACTACATGGACAGGCCCCTGCTTATATATCAGACCTACTGAGACCTTATCACTGTAGCCGGCCTCTCCGATCTAATAACCAGGGTCTCCCAACTGTTCCGCACTCTAATTTTAAAACCAGCGGAGATTGTGATTTTGAGGTTATGGCACCGAGACTTTGGATCAGCCTTCCTCAGCCTATCAGGTCGGCCGAGTCTGTGATTTGCTTCAAACGCCTGCTGAAAACACATTTTTATAGGTTAGAATTCACTTAATTTTTCCTCAGTAAATCCAGGCCATTGTTTACATCTATTGGCAGGTATGAAATTGTGTATGTGGAATGAATGTTTGATTATATTGTTACATGTATACTTATGTATGGTTCTTAATAAAACTGTGAAGCACTCTGTAACTCTGTGTTTTAAAAAGTGCTATATAAATAAAGTTATTATTATTATTAACTTATCTTCCTTCACCTTATGCACTCTCATAAATACTATCAACTGAGCTGTACCACTAGCATAGCCAGGAAAGTGAGTTTGGAGAGCCATAAATCGCAGCAGCTGGTTCATCATCAATTCTGTAGTTATTTTTCACCAGGAGCTCATAAAATGCCTTCGTAAGACTTTTTATTAGTGGCTAAGTGTTGCATTACTGCCACAGCAGTGATCTTAATGCCATAAGCATCTTTCTCTAACGGTGACAAAACCGCACTGACAGTAGCAGCGGATGAAATTGCTGCTGCTTTGATTGCTTATAATCCTGCTTCTAAAGGAGCTGCCAAAGGTTTACAGAAAACTCGTGAAGCTTTATGCGACCAGCTTTCCCAGTGTTTCACCAAGTGCCAAAGCCAGATAACCAGATCAAGCCATATCACTGCCCCGAACAATTCTCTTTGATCAGAGGTAGACAAATGCCTAGAGCTTCCTATTTTCAGCCCCAATGAGAAACAAACATGTCCATTTGGCTGTTTTACTGTCAGCCCACTGAGATACTCACACCAGTGCAGATGGACACGAGGAGGCTTGTTTTGGGAGAGGCAGCCTCCTCTTCGTGTGTGTTCTGCCTTCGTGGCTAAGTATAACAGAAGGGAGTCACTAAAACTGGAGTGGAGGTGTTTCGTGCCAGATTACTATAATCTCCCCTTTTGGCGAAGTGAACCAGGTTTATGAAGTGGGCCGTCTGAGGCCACTGACTGCACATGAGAAATGGATTCCATATAGCGTGTGATGTGGCTGGAATAGTGTTTATTTGACAAATATGTGCAGATTTGACCAAAAAATATGGTTAAAAATTATACAGCTTTTTGCCCCACAAATGAAGGCAATGGATGTTAGAGTTGCACGGTAACAGTAATTACTGAAAACTCTGTGGCTAAAAGCTCAAAATGTTATTTTACTGTCGTGCATCACAACATTGTCATCTTTTTAAAATCAGAGACGACAACAACAATCAGAAATTTACAGGAAGGAACACAAACATGTTGACTGGTCAGTTTTGTGAGACCAGACAGATGGTCCCACAGGGACTTATCTGTCGTGACCCCCCCCCTCCCCCACACTTGTGTCTATGTGTGTTGGAATTAGGCCATATATTCCACTGATGGGGAAAAAACACAAGTGGAACCTTCTGATATGTGGGCCAAATCAAGCATAAGTCAGCAACATCAAACCAAAGGGAGGTTTGAGACAAAAATAATAATGAAAAAACAGTGAAGTTGGGGGGGTGGGTAGGGAAGTTGGAGGTAAAATGTGGGGTTGATGTCCTAACAATCCCTCCCGGTCCTGTTGTCAAATAATTACATTCTTCCCCGGGGCTGAATGATTAAATCGTTAAGTCTGCCGAGCTGCTTGTCATGAGGGGAACAACAATTAAGACGTTAATCTCGGCGTGGGAGAAGAGGCCATCTGTCTTTTTGGGAAACATTTTGTTTATATTTCAAGTGGAAAGTGGGCAGTTGTTCCCCTGAGAGGTTACTTTGAACTGAAGGGAAGCTAAGAGGACGTGGTTTGTCAGGACTGAGCTACAGGCCTGCAGTGGGGGTGTTGGCGGGGGGATGGCCAAAGACAGCAGCGTGCTTGGGTACATTTCCAAGTGCTGTAGTCAACAACACAGACTGGAGGAGCACGTGATGGTAATGTACTCCTACATCAGCATGAATAAGTCATGAAATCGGTAAGAGCGGGGTCACAAATCCCTCTTTCAGCGCCTCTCCGCTGCTCCTCTGAAAGCAGAAAGATTGTCAGCATGCGTGTGACAGAGGGAGAAGAACAGACGCGCTTTAGAGAGCAAAGAAGAACAAATACGCGCTTAAATGTTATGAATTAAAATAGCTCAGCTGGGGACAAATTGAACAAGTTAAAAAGAAGAATCGGACTGCTGTAAAGCAAGCAGATGATTTGCACTGAATTATAATCTAGCGTGAGCTGATATCAAGAGCCGTCTGAGCTGTGGTCCAAGCACATGTTTGACAGGCTTTTTGGCCAACTCCCAGGCCACTTTAATATGTTAATACTTTGTCATAATATTGTAAATAATGTGCACACAAAGTGATTAAATTGCTGCCTGTTGGTGGCCATGCGCTAAAACGAGGCAGATGGAGACGCCGTTACTCATGAGTTGGCAGCAGGAAGCTCCCACATCACTTATTACTCATGAGCAGATCGGCAGATTTGTGAGAAAATCCTCATACAGATGGTCTACGGCGGCTGAATAAAGATTTCTTAGTCTATAATATGGTAATACCGCCTTTTGGGGATGGTGGATGGGGCATAAACAAAAAATAAATAAATTTAAAAAACTGTCAGATACACAGATTGTGTCCTCAGGATGTAGCGCGGTACATTTACTCCTTAAATATTAAATAGAGGATAAAGTGCAAACTTTGAATCGAGTTGATACCAACCTGGCCTGGGTTCGAGCGCTTGCCGTTGGAGTTGAAAGGGCTTTTGTGTCATGGGATGCTGGTCTGAAAAGTTCCCATCATCGACATGCAGAGGGTGTCCCGCAGCCGGAGTGAACTCTCCAGCCGCGCTTCCACGGTCGCATAAAACCAGCGAACACAACAGAGAGACGCAAAGCAGCAGGAGCATGACTTTCAAAGAGCTTCGCCTTTACTCACCACAGGTTCAGTTTTCGTCTGCAAAGTGCACAAGAACAAAGATGCTCACTCCGCCGCCATCCCAACTACTTTTCCGTGAGCTGCCCTTAAAATAGCGCAGGAAACTCCGCCCCCTCATACCGACAGCTGATCTATCTATCTATCTATCTATCTATCTATCTATCTATCTATCTATCTATCTATCTATCTATCTATCTATCATCTGTTTTTAATGTATTTTATTTGACTTGTTTATTGCATTCTGTGGTGTCATTTATGTGTTTATTGTAAAGCACTTTGGAAATCTAATTACATTTTTTTTCAAATTGCCAGAAAAAACGTTTTATTTGATCAAATCTTTGTTTTTAGATTTTATTAATTTATTTTATTGTGAAGCGCACTGTAAACTTGTTATTTCTAAATATTAGGCATAACAATAATAATAATAATAATAATAATAATGGCAATCCGTTTCACTTCTTTGTTTTATTTATTTATTTATTGGCTTGTTAATTGCACTGTATTAATTCTACATTTTTAATCTATTTCATTTATTTGGATTTCTTTTTACGCTGATACACATTTTGTTTTCAAAAAAATAAAGCATATACAATAATGATATCATCATTATTAATATTGCTATCATTATCAAGATTACGACTACTATTAGCATTATTAATGGTAGTAGTAGTAGTGGTATTAGTAGTATCAATATTATTTTTTAATGTTAAAAAATGGAAACATGAACTGGTTAAAATGAGTTGAATATAGCACATAGATGTTCTCTCTCCAATCAGCTCATGCCTCTCTTTGAGCACAAGAATAAAATATTTTTGCAAACTATTATGTTTTAGAAGCACATCACATGTTTGGAAAATGAAAAATATATTGTTTTTGACACAAGAAGAGAACAACATTTCCATACCACAAAATCATACTTAAGTGATGTATTTTGTAACCAGTAAATATATGAACCTTCCTTCTGTTACTTGTAAGTTTACATTAGACTCAGTTACAATTTAGCAGCAGGGTTATCACGTGCCATTTCTACAAACACTTGCATCACACAATTTCTACCACTAGATGGGGATAATGCAATGCCAGTTAACGACTTTCAGTTATCAGTTCAAATGATTATCAGTGATGATAACCCCTGAGCATGAGGAAGGTGACTTATAAATAAAGTTGTAGTTGCAGTGAGAGCAGTGTTGACATCAGCAGTAATGGTTCAAGTCCTAGCTGTAGCTCTAGATATCTTTACTCAGTGGTTATTTATACATTTGTAAAAATGTGCAGGTCTATTAAAAGCCTTCATTAAACATTAATTCTGCCTCGAGCCTCTTTTAAAAATTTCTCTTTCTACTTTTACAGCAGTGTTTTAATCAGTGATTGAAAATTCAGCCACGCTGCACTCTTCATTATTTGCAAGTACAGAGGCAAAGCTTTGAGCCAAAGGCCACTGAGCAGAAAGGGGGTAAAAGATGAAGTTTTTCAGCCTGGACTTTTTTTCCCTGTGTTTTAAGGTTTAAGAATTTTGGAGCTGAGAAGGTGAGGTGAACAACACTGCTCCACCAGTGTCTTATTAGGTGAAATCTACTTGATTTTCTTTTCTTTTCTCTTTGCTTTCATTGTGGACGTCAGCATCCTAAACCCAAACCCCTTTCCTGCTCTTTCAGGTTGGGCCTTCCTTGGATCAGACTTGTTCCAGAGAAGAATTAAATTTGGCTTTTTTTTTTTTTTGTTTCATATTCCATTTTATATTACTCTGTTACAATATCTAGAGATTAAATAAGGTACAAGTCACACCCTGCTTCACTTCCGTAAATCACCTGAAGGCTGGTTTCCTCACTCATGTCCGCCTGCGGAGCTTCCTGTTGCCAACATATGAGTGAATCCTTCTTCAGCTGGCTTCTTCACCATCATAGCTCTTCCGTGACAGGAGCCTCAGCGAGGCAGTGAGCTGACACATTTGTCCTCCCAGCTCTATTCCCCTCTGACAAAGTATAAATCGGCGTCTAAACACACAAGCACGAGGATGGATGACAGCCCTAGTCTCCAGGATCAATTTGCCACAAATTAGATACAGTAATGGTTCATTTCTCCACATAAATAGCTGCATCTACAGGGACTATTTTGGAAATCTGCTAGCTTTCACCCTGGAAATCTGTGCCAGCGCTGTGCTCCATCCCTGACTGCTTTCTTCTATTAATCTTATCAGAGCACAGATAGACTTTCTCGTTTGTCTTTCTACGAGTGGTGCTGCGGTTTATTAGTTTCTCTTAATAAAGCAAAGAGATGTTTCTGTTCCACTCTGTGGGATGTTTGCAATCTTTTACTTCGGACATCATTTTCTATTTCAGTTTGTGTTAATCAAACTAAACTACCCAGTGCCTGAGAAATGATGGCTGCCTCAGTCTGAGAGCTGAAAATGTATGAAAATAATTTTGATTAATAATATTCAATATCAACATTAATCAGTCTGACACTGACGCAAATAACAGCAATGTAGTAGTAGCTGTGCCTTTACTGTAATCTATAGCAATAGTTTCTAAGTGTAAAAATATCCCACTTGAGGGTTACAAGTGTGAATGATTCTTCTTCCTGAGCCTGTTTAGTGAACACTCAGTATATAGATTTTTGACTTTATATGAGCTAATTTACTGTGCAGTAGCTTCCTGTCAATATTTCCACCCTCGGAGGCACCAGCACAGTATGGTATTCAAGTGTATTTGCAATACTTCACAAAACTTCCCGTATTTTTACAGCAATTTAGTGGAGAGTCACTAAATTGTATCTTCTTACACTGATATGAAGTTAAAATTTCTTGACAGCTAACAAATAACAGGTCTGGTGGGCTGAACAGCCACTGATGCCTTGTGTCACAAAATTAATTATGAATTCATTTATTAAGTTTTACCATGATTGTGGTAGATCTTGGTACAAGTGGCAGATCTTTAAATACTTTCAGCCATCATCATTAATTTCCTGTTAATTGTTCTGTGTCATTTTGGAAGAGACAAAAGCCCGCCAGGTGACAACATCAGCGGGTGGAAGAGATTAAATGCGTGGCTTTGCAGCTGTGCTCGCTTTCAAAATACCAAAGCTGGACCAGAGGCAACACGCTGATGTGAGCGTGTAAGACAGGAAAAATGACATAGTGATAGACAGTGTGTCACGCGGTGAATAAGCCCTTGCCCGGAGAGACAGGTGCATGATTTGCCATTAATACTGACAACATCAGCATGGCTTTTGGGGTCTACTGTCATGCCATGGAATATTAGTTGAAGATAATAAAGACTTTAAAGGAAGTTAAAAAAAAAAAATCACAAAGACGCCGATTGTGCTGCTCCACACAGAGGAGACATTGCAGGACGTTACATCAGGGCTCTGTTAAAATGAAGCGCAGACTTTCCAGGTCTTCACAGGAGTTTTCAGAGCTTTCCAAACTTTACATCTGCTTTTGGAAAGCTACTGGATTTTTATTTAATTTAAAGCCTAAAGTGTGGGATTCAGTTTGAACAATTTTGTATGAATTACAGCCATAAATTTTAAACAATGGCAAAGACATTTTGATATGTGAATCCTAATGAGTGTGTTGTTATGAACTGTCAGGTCATACCGAGACAAGTGAGGAAGCATCTGCCAGGGTGATGATGCCCCTATTCAAGTACAAAGGGTCACTGAATGGTTTGATGACAGTGTGTGTTCTCATCTGCCAACAGAGTTGGACTCAGAGAAAAACCTGGAGAACCAGTGCCCAGAGACACTGAATCAGTTCTAGACTGCTGGTGGCGGATACATTTTATCCTTTATTTCATGAAATTGGCATCCACCTGTACCAAGTCCTTTAGATGATGAGCACTGGAAAATGAATACACATCAAAGTTGACCACATAATTTTTTTCTAGCTCCCCCAAGGTGACATAAAACACCTCAACAAAGTGCCAATCTCAAAAAATGAGCTACCTCTGAAATGTCAGAACCTTCATTTTTCTCTCAAAACTCACCCATATGACGCTTAAAGTTTGTACTATTATGTTCATGGTCACTTTGACAGGTGATGCCAACACAGGCAGCTGTGCAGTGGTAGTGATTTTTTCCCCATGAGTCCATTTTTTTCTCAGTGGACTCATGATTCTTTTTCCAAGGCAAAATTAATGTGTTTAGAACGGTGCAGATGTTTTGTGGTTTCAGAAGGTACTGCTACCCCTACTGTGGCCAGTCGTGGTCTACTGGGCTTCACCTCACGTGATTGAACAGGGCTTTTCATCCATCTTTATGGTGTTCATACATTTTGACACATTTTTAAATGCATTTTACTGACAATTACAGCCATGTGAAAAAAGTTTTCACAGTCCTCTGCAGTCATGTGGAAAACTAAGTACACCCCCCCACAATTCATGATTCAGAAGCTTGTAGATTCACCTTTAGCAGTAACAACTTGAAGTTATTTATCCCATGGATGCTGAAGAATATGTTTTGAGTTTTTTTTCATTGCAGCGAGTTTTTCATCTTGGACTTTTTTTTTTAACTTGGCCCACAATGAGTGTCTCAGGGGAAACAATATCCAGAAATCTATGTTTTTGCAATCAGAAGCATGATCCGAATGCATTGTTGTACCAAACATATTTGCTTTTACAAGAAGAGCTCTATAAGTTCTCTATAAGCTACTCTTGTTAATGTTTGTCTTTTTCTTTTATTTATTCATTCATTTTGATTATTGTTCAGGAAAGGAAGGAAAGGAACGAGGAAGAGAAGAAGAGAGAAAAGAGGGGAGAAAACAGGAGAAATAAAGGGACAGAGCTAAATACGCACATAAACATATTAACATATATACACATACACACACAACCTTGCTGTGTTATGTTGTGATATATGTGTGCGCGTGTCTCTGTCATGAAATGTACTCAATAACGAGGGCAATCAGCCTCAAAGACCCCTACCCCCCAGGATCTAGAGGTAAATAGTGAAAGACCCAGGGAGCCCGGGCCATCCACAGCCTACGGGAGCTCAGAAGACCTGAGATAATACCCGCGCACACACCCCAGCGGAGGAAGGAGAGAGACCCTACATGGAGCTCCCATGACCAAAGGGCAAAAGCCCCAGAGAACCAGAGGCAATGAGCAGCCCCCCCCCCCCCCGTGGGCCCCCAAGCGTGAGTGAGAACACGGCCTCGGAGCCCAGGCGCCCAAGAACTGCCCAACACTCTTTCTATATATGGAGTCATAAAGTTTTCACGGGACTGTATAGATTCCTGTGAAAACTTTCTCTTCACATAACTTTATATTCTGTGTGCTAAGGTCAGTGCTAAAACGTGCTCTAGTTCTGATGAGAAAAATTCTGGTATTTTACTGCCCCTCGCTTGCTGGCATTTGCTGAATAGCGCTCCACCCTCACATTCTACTATGACAATTTCTAGCTTAAAAAAATCTCAATGAAAGTTGAGGCTTCAAAATGGAATTTCATAAACCAGTGGCTGAGACAGCATAACTATCCTCATCTTTGTTAAATAATAATAGTGAGCATATTTGTAAGATCACATAAATGTTACTAAAATATTTTTCTTTCAGTCAAATTGTCCAGTCTTGCAGTGAAATACCAGCTGGTAGTGACAAACCACACAGTTCAGGTATTTGTCACACTTAGGTACAACTATGGAAAAATCATCATAGTATTAAGCTGAGAAAACAAGTACCATAAAAAGTAGTAGTTTTGGGGAAATGCCATTGCTAGGGCTTAAGACTAACCATGACCTCCAACATATTGGAGGTCTGTTTCTCCCTCATTTACTGGCATCTCTCTGGAACAAACAAAGGTGTTAAAAAGCAATATGTAGGAGCTCAAACTTACCCACAAGGCAATACTTCACCGTGCCAGTAGTGAAATTTTGCCCTGTGGTGAAGTGTCTGTTAGCTGTCTCTAACTTGACATCCTGAACTCCACTTCACACCGTGGACGTGCATAGAGGAAAGTTTTCCTCACACTGCAATTAAACTGCCAAGCAAGTGGTGTTACCCCACGTGGAAGAGTGAGCTCCTTTAGCAACCATCAGCAGCTCCTGTTCTGTTACACGAGAACGTGACAAGACTTTTTAACCCCACCCCAAGCCAAGTTTAAGTAAGGTACATCTGCTTCAAGGTGGAAAGGTGAGATGAGGAGGGAGGCCTCTGTCTTCCCTTATTTAATCTGTAGGTAGATTTATAATTTATAGACCTAGTGCAGGATAGACTGAAGCATTTTGGTTAAATGAAGTTACACTGCGCACGGTATGTTTTTTGCAGGAAATGCCAGGTTGACTGAGTTAGTGTATATTGAATGAGCCTCATTTAAAGAGCATAGCACAAATTGAACATACCCTGCAGAGTAGAGCACTGAGTATTCTGTGCACAAACTTCTTTGCAGATGCTCAACATTTCTTCTTATATTAGCTTATACTTTCGCTGCAGTCTCTAAAAGTAAACAAATTTACATCAGCTTTCAGTGTATCTCTAAGTATTATGATTTACCCATCGTGAGATATGAAACTCATCCCCTCAGGCTTTTGTTGATTAAAATGTTTGTTGATTGCTTGTTAAACAAGTTTTTTGGGGTTTTTTTCTCAGCAGGGGCGGATGCTGAGCCTTTCATTGTTTGGTCTCTGAAATGAAGTGGATTTGGAGATTAGAAGAAAAGATGAGGACAAGAACAGAACATTAATTGATGTTTTTGCACAAAAGCTCATTTACATCAGAGCTGAACACTGACATATATAAAACCAAAATAACAGGGTTTAGAGTAAATATGTGTTCTGAATGATTTATAGAGCCGGTGTGTTGAGCATCAGCTGCGATGCTTCAGACTGGTATGTAGCCACAGCAAGCTGTCACAACTGACTTCCAAAGAGGAGCATCTAGACTCTCATCCAATTGCATTGTCAAGGACAGCTGCCTCATTTCTATAAAGCCTTTGAAAAAAAAGTCAAGGCCATTTTCCAGCATGTTGGATTTGATCTTTAACCAACCAAGACCTTGGTTTTCAAAAATCTCTTACCTTCGCCAAGGTTTATTTTCACTTTTGTTCTTTTGCATGTTTGTATTTCTGGTCAGGGCTGTTGTATGAGCAGCCACACCTGTTAAGGTTTCTTTTCTCACATTCCAGTAACTGCTTTAAACCACAATATTCAAAAAGGGGTGTTGCAGACGTACAATTGCAGATGTGGCCAAAGTTGATGGTACCCTTCTGTTAAAGAAAGAAAAACCCACGATAGTCACTGAAATAACTGTGGTGGCAGGGTGTGGTTTGTGGCTCTGCTGCAGGGGATCCCCCATAAGATGGGGGAGGCAGATGACCGACAGGCCTTCTTGGACATCTTTAAGGCTACAGCTGAGGCCTGTAGGTTGCAGGAGACCGAGTGCACTGAGGCAGTGTGACTGCTGCTCCTGCTGATGGGGGAGACACAGTTGGTGGCACTGAGCCTACCACCGGCATCACAAGACAGCTTTGGCCACATCCGCTGGGCAGTATTGGACCAGCTGGGGCTTTCCCAGGGGGACCGCCACAGTTTGCAGATGGTGGCGGGAGATTGGCCATTCACCTTCACTCAACAGCTCACGGACGGCCAGGGCCCTTGAAGGGAGAACTGCTGGTGGTCCTGGAGTAGTTTGGGGAGAGGCTCCCAGTGAGGATGGCAGAGTGGGTCCACTGTCACTGGCCACTGTCCTTGGAGGCAGCTGTCACACTGGGGGAAAACCATCTCGAGTAAAAATAAAGTTTAATACATACTGGACCTGAGAGCAAAACTGCACACACTGGGTAGGTTGTCACAGGAAATATTTGCTCCAGGCCCTGAACTGTTAGCACAACAGAGAGTCTAGACGCAGACAATTTACACCAGAAGACAAAGTGCTTGTATTACTCTCTTCTTCCAGTTTCAAACTATTGGCCAATTGGCAAGGGTCTTTTGTGGTCACACGATGAGTGGGGGACGCTGATTATGAAGTGGTGTGGTCAAACAGCGGAGCGGCCACACAGATTTACCACCTCAACCACGTGAAAGCATGGACAGAGGTGGAATTTGTCTCTCTGGTGAACCTGGTGAAAGATAGAGATGAGTTGGGGTCTGAGGTGCCAAATAGTCGCTCTATTGTGAGGTCCATCTCACACCGGCCCAGAAAACCAGTGTTGCTGCATTGCAACAGCAGTTTGCATATGTTTTCTCCCTTCTTCTCCTGCGTCACATGACGGTACATTCATGGCCCTATAGGTTACCTGAACACAAGATGGATAGAAAACCAAAACAGTAAGACGTCTCTCCGGTGTCGGATTCATGATCAAGGACTACATTGTCTCTAAACTAGTTGATCTGCCAAGGGTTCAGTCAGATCACATCATATCCTTGCATCTTCCAGTTGGAAATAAGCAAAACATCACCCTCTTCAGTGTATATACTCCAACCCTCCAAGCAGAACCAGTCAACAAGGACAGGTTCTACTCAGAACTGTGCAGTGCTCTGCAGCAAGCCCCTGCTGACAACAAGGTTATCATTCTTGGCCACTTTAACACCAGGGTGGACCGTGACTCAAATCTGGAAAGGAGTACTAGGCAGACAGCCACAGTGTGGGCAGTTGTAATGATAACAGACACCTGTTGCTGGAGTTCTGTGCTGAACAAAGAAAAGAGGAATGCTGCAACATAAATTCAAAGTCAGTAATCTTCAGTCAGAAGAAATTAAAACAAAATTTCAAACCAGACTAGAGACTACGTTAGCAGATTCCTCTTTCTCTGGACACCCCACTTGAAGAGCAGTGGTGGCACATTAAAAGTGCTATCCTACAGGCCTCCAAAAGCATTTTAGATTCCTCACAAAGGAAGAACCAGGACTGCTTCGACAAAGACAACCACATAGTCCAAGAACTCCTAGCGTTAAAGCGTGCAACATCCTTCCTCAGCCAACCTGTCCAGCAAAGAAGGTTGCTTTTCATCTTGCCTACAGCAAACTTCAGCACAAGCTACCAGAGATCCAGAATCAGTGGTGGTCCGTTCTAGCAGAGAGGACCCAGTTATGCATGGACAGAGGGGACTCTAAGGGTTTCTATGAAGCCCTGAAGGCAGTCTATGGTCCTTTTTTTTTCCAAGTCCAAAGTCCACTGTGCAGCAGACAAGGCCTCAATCATGAGCCGTTGGTCCGAGCACTTCAACACTCTTTTCTCCGTTGACTGCATCCCACGGCAACTGATCAAGACAGTGCTGGATGACATACCAACACTTGAAGAGACCATCAACGCTATATCACAGCTAAAGTCTGTCAAGGCTGCAGGAATTGATGGCATAGTTCTAGAGATCTGGAAGCATGGCGGCTTGAGCCTTCATTCCCAGCTCCACAAGCTCTTCACTTGCTGTTGGGAAAGAGGTGAACTTTCTCATGACCTTCAAGAGGAAGTTCACCAACATAACAATGACCTGAAGTCAGCCCAAAGAATACCTAAGTTCTTCATCAACCTGCACAAAACCAGCCTCCTCCTCCCAGACATCACCATCAACCAGTCTGTATTCAAATCCGTAAAGCAGTCTACTTACGTAGAATACACTATCTCCGATGACGCCAAGATCAACAAAGAGATTGACAACAGGGCAGCAAAAGCCAACAGCGCCTTCAGCAGACTTCACTAGAGGGTGTGGAGCAGCAATAGCTTGACTTATTGTACTAAAATCCAAGTGCAAAGAGCTGTTGTGCTGTCCGTGCTGCTGTTTGAATCTGAATCATACAATCAGTATGACAACAGCTTGAGCATTTCCACCAACGCTGCCTCCATTCCATCTTCAAGATCCATTGGAGTGACTTTGTGACCAACATTGAGGTCCTCCAGCAGGTGGAGCTCCCCAGCATCAAAGCCATGCTACTTAAATTATGACTTTGCTGCACTAAACACATCTTTAGGATGGAAGACTACCGTCTACCCAGGATAGTGTTGTACAGTGAGCTGTCCTCTGGCAAACACAACAAAGGGGCCCCTAAAAAGCGGTACAAGGACCTATGAACGTCCTCCTTAAAACCCAGGACAGCCCTGGCCTCTGACAGGTACAGCTGACATAGGTCTATCAGCTTAGCAGTGAAATCTTTTGAAGTCACTTGTAGGGCTGACCTGGAAGAGAAAAGGAGTAGACTGCTCCTGATCCTATCCAGACCTTCGACTGCAGCCACTGTGGCGGAGTCTGCCTCTCTTGGATAGGCCTCATCAGTCATCAGCACACCTGGAGCCAATTTTCATAAATCTTTGTTTTTTGAATCCATGCCAAAGAATCAAGACGTCATACCTACAACTGAGGCAGTGGAGACCGTCAGAAGACGACTACAGGAAGACGATTCCTTACTGAACAGAACCAGCTTCACCCCAGATCAGATTTGTGCACTTTTAGATCTCTGCCTTACCACAACATATTTTAAATACAATGATGGATTCTACAGACAGAAGCATGGATGTGCCATGGGCTCCCCAGTGTCTCCCATTGTAGCCAACCTTTACATGGAGGAAGTGGAAAGTAAAGCTCTTGGTTCTTTCAAAGGGATGGCACCTAGCCACTGGTACAGATATGTAGATGACACCTGGGTCAAAATCAAAACCCAAGAAGTAGAAGCCTTCACTCGTCACATTAACTCAGTGGATAAATACATACGTTTTACCAGGGAGGACACCAGAGATAACAAGTTACCATTCCTGGACTGTGCGGTGCTTATCGAGGAAGATGGAAGCCTCAACATTGAAGTTTACCGGAAGCCCACACACACAGACCAGTATCTCCTCTTTGACTCCCACCACCCTCTGGAACACAAACTTGGGGTGATCAGGACCCTACAACACCGTGCGGAAAGTGTTCCCTCTAAGGCAGAAGGGAAGCATAAGGAACACACACACATTAAGAAAGCCCTCAAAACATGCGGTTACCCCATCTGGGCCTTCATCAAATCAGCTAAGATGCACAGGAATGAAGGCCAAACACAAACTACAGAGAATGGGAAGGACAAGAGGAACAACATTGTCATCCCATATGTGGCAGGCTTGTCAGAGAAACTCAGAAGAATTTTCTCCAAGCATGACATCTCAGTATACTTCAAACCAAGTCACACCCTAAGACAAAAACTGGTTCATCCCAAGGACAAACCCGCCAAACACAAGATCAGCGATGTAGTGTATGCTGTTCAGTGCAGTGAAGAGTGCTCGGACCTCTACATTGGTGAAACCAAACAGCCTCTTCACAAACGAATGGCACAACATAGAAGAGCCACCTCGACAGGACAAGATTCAGCAGTACATCTGCATCTGAAGGAAAAAGGGCACTCTTTTGAGGATGCCAATGTTCACATTTTGGACAGGGAAAACAGATGGTTTGAAAGAGGAGTGAAAGAAGCCATCTATGTCCACTGTGAACAACCATCATTGAACAGAGGAGGTGGATTACGTCACCAACTTTCCCCCGCTTACAGTGCTGTCCTGAGCTCCCTTCCCAGACGTCTCAACCCCCATTCACACCTTTGTTCCAGTGACCTCAATAGGCCACAGGAAACAATGGAGCGGAGTCCTAAATTGGTTTCAACTGAAACCACTGATTAAATATGACCCACGCCCCCTTCACACCTGGGCACATGTGTTCACGCACATGATCAATAGAGGGTCATAACCACCTCCAGGGGACTACGCCCACAGGGGTTTAAATACCTGGGTCTCTCCACCATTTGGTTGAGAACTGAAGAAGCCTTTCGGATGAGAGGTGAAACGTCTTCAAGAAACAAAAAGAAGTCCAGTCGCCTTTTTCAAGCTCCAGAGACTACTATGACCTGGATGACTGAGAATCTACACAGACAAAGAATCAAGACACAAGAGATTTAGCTCTTAAGACTCACCTCTACTTTTATCCATATCACATTTTTGCCATCAATAATTCAGACTAAAATCAGACCATACTTATGTTAAAAAAGCCGGTATATATCCTGACTTTCTTAATTTGTTTCATTTTCTTCACAACTCTGTTGTACCACCACCCACTTACTGTTACCTGCTGAAGAAAGAATAATTATGACTGACCTGTGTTTGTTTTCTTAGGAGCTGCTGTGCTAAATGAATGCTGAGACACCACACTGGACATTATATTAGTGTTATTCACACTGAACACTATAGTTTCAGGGTTAATTATCAGCCTCAGCTCTTTAATTTTTTATCCTATGAGTGTGTTTGTGAATGTGCGAGTATTTTAAAATGTAGTCTTGGAGACATCTGCTGTAGCTTTGAGTACATTAGCAGGTCTGTTTTTCATGTTAACTTAAACATTGGTCTAGGTGGGGTGGAAGCTAAGTGTGGTTGGAAGTCTGCAATGGCATCATGACTGTTGTGATCCAATTGTAGGATGATCTCTGGTTTGCTAAAAGTCTACTGGCATTCATCTTAATGGTCTCTGAATTTTTTACAATGAAGTACAGTTCATGTAGGTACATTTGTCAGACATGGCTTTCACTTCAGTCTTGCATTGGTGATCATTTTAAGCTCTATATTTACAGTAAACTCTTGTTTTGTCACACGTTATATTCAATTTGTAAGCTTAGACCATCAAAAAGCTACATGACTGGTTCCAACAACCTCAAACATATAGTCAGAGTCATAGAAAACTGTATTCAACAATAAGCACAATGAGTGATGAAACAGATGGGATGGCTGATGAGTGCAAATTTTCCTCCAGTGTTTATTTAATAACATGCAGCATTCATCTTGCCATCAATTTTGACCAAGTTCCCTGTGCCTGTGTAGCTCACATCCCTGAAACATCAGCAATCCACCTTCGTGTTTCACAGTAGTGATGGTGTACTTTTCATCACAGGCCTTGTTGACTCTTCTCCAAATGTAGCGCTTACGGTTGTTGCCAAAAATGCCAATTTTGGTCTCATCATATCAGATAACTTTGCTCCACAAGTTTTTCAGGCTTGCATCTGTGCTGTTTGGCATATTGTAAGCAGGATACTTTGTGGCATTGATGCAGTAATGAGTTTCTTCTGGCGATTCGACAATGCAGCTTATTTTTCTTCAGATTTTCTTCAAATTCCTTATTGTCCATCTTGAATCAGCCACATCACTTCTTTTAGAGAGTCCTATATACCAGCTTGAGTTATTTGTGCATCCTGAACAATTTTCCTGGCAGTTGTGGCTGAAATTTGAGAGCTATGAAAGCCTGAATCCACACAAGAATTACAGCAAGTCCTTCAAGATGCCTGGAAACACCAATGGCCAAATACCTTGAGAAAAATGTCCACAAGTGTACCCAAGAAAAGTGACAGAGAGAAAAGGTGCTCTCGGAAAATATCGTTTCTAAAATTGTTGCTAACTGCACCTCTGTGAAGTTAATACATAAAAGCATGATCTCACTGTTCTTTTAGTGCCTTTGAATGGTACTACTGCAAATGCTTATGCATTAGTAAACAGCTGCCTGACCCAAACAAGCTGAGGTCCCGGGTCAGGTCTTTGTTATTAGAGAGCCGATTAGAACAGCTAAAACCTTTAGTCCAAGCATTTGAACTTTGGGAAAATTGGCACCTCTAATTTTCTTTTTGGTGTGAGTGTGAACACTTTTGTCCAACCATGTGTGTTAGCCTTAACTATGAGATGATTGGTAGGCTCCAGGCTCTTGTGACCCTGAGCTGGATAAGTGGTTTAAAGAATGGATGGATGCAGCATTTGGCATTTCTTTTAAAGTCAATCTTTTCTTAGCCTCCCTTCCAAAATAGTACCCTGTTCTACATTCCCGAGCACTTAGAGGTAACCAGCTGATGATCCTGTGCTCTCTGCACACAGATCAGCATGTGGAATTTGAGAGTGCAGATAAAGGTGCGCTCTAACAGATGTGACTGTTAAAGGTTTAAGTGAAAATAAATCTATTGATTTATTTGTAGTTTCATCTGCAGAACAATGTTTGTTTTTCATGAGTCGATGGGGAACAAACACTGAAGACTGGAGATAATCTCATCACTTTTATTAAAAGAAAAGTATGGAAACAGCACATTTTTTAGTTAATAATTTGATGTGAACTGTGAGAGGGGTGTTTGCAAATGATTGTTATGAGACTGCAATGTTGTCTAAAGGGAATTTCAAGTATTGATTTTGCTTTGGTATTACAATAATTGTTCTGAAATTGCTCGGCTGTTTCATTGGATACAACAAAAACAGAAAGTTTTCGAATCTGAGCTGAGCCACTTAACAAATTAAGTTCCATCTGCACTACGGGGCGGTCGAATTTAAGCAATTTCCTTAATTGTCAACAATAGATAATTCTGTAATCTTGATAATAGTATGTGTTTTCACGATAAAAGCTTTGTTTAACAGGGCTCCTACAGGGAATGGCTATTGTGAAAGTAAATTGGATTTTTGAAGATTTTGACAAATAAGTATTTGAATGTCAAATTATGGAACATAAGAAAACTGAGAATTACTTTGACTTGCTGATCCTCCTCTGTCCGTCCTCAGTGTCAGGTCTGACATGCCAATGTAACAGTATTTATGTTGTATGTGATTCCACTTGCCATAATAACCACAGTTTGTAACGTGGAGGTTTACTGGCTCAATGGCGCCCTCTCTGAAAGGGCAATGGATAAATGCCTCTGGCAATGTTATAATGTGGCCAGATCATGAGAGACGAGCCTGAGGTGGGTTGTAGCGCACAGCAGTGTACATGATTATTAAGTATCAACATCTGTCTAGCCATTATATGAAGTGTATGACTACTATAAATGATGTAACTGCTAACGGAATACCTTAAGTGGACTATTGCAGTCGTGGAGTGCTATAACAATCATATAATGACAGGATGCACCGGCTAAGCTAGCTAGCGAACTTCTGTGCTTTTACAATGTACCGTCCTTTTGTAGAGCGCTGTGCTTGAGCTGCCCCGTACTGAGCCAACCTGCCTGACCAGTATATGTTCTGTTCTTATCCAGACAATAAAACGGATCACATCTTAAAGATAAGCAGCCTTCGTCTATTATTACTACACAACGCAGAGTCGAAGAGGTTTATTTGGACCAGCCAGTTACAGTGTAATTGTGCCTGGTTACACTGGTGCCGTGACCCGCGCTTCTGGAGACGACGAGAGCAGGGACCGTCTATTTCCTGGAGGATCGTGGCTGGTGTCGGAGCCCTCAGCTCGTGGAGGGAGAAGCTCTGCAGCGAGTGTATCTCAGTTTTCTACACGATTGCCCTTCATCTGCTGCACTCCTTTCTGCCATGATACTATGTGTGATGTTTGTTTAGAGTAGATTGGAGTTTATTTTCTTTATTTGGCGATTAAGGCCGTGCAAGGGCGCTGTGCCTCATTTCGTCACAAGGTGGCAGTGTTTCCTCGCATGTGGCTACTTTTATAGTCTTAAGTGTGTTTTTCATTTAATCTGTTTTCTGTAGGTATCATTGGGAGGGGCCCGCGCTTAATCTGTGGTTCGCAGTTGAGCGGCTGTTTTCGTTTCTGTCATGTTTGGGGAGATTGAGTAACTTTGGCCCCTTGTGATTTTTGTTTTATGTGATTTTTTTTATGCTCCTGGGTCCGTAATATATTTTTTAGTGTTGTAACGATCCAGTAGAGCATTTTAGAGTGATTCCCGGCAGTTTGGTCTTTTTGTTTTGAAAAATAAAAAAAAAATTATTTGAGGGTTCTTTTGGTTTGTTTTTGTGATTTCTTAATGGACAACAGTGTCATTTTTGGTAGGGGGCGGGGGTCAGTGCCATTCACCCCAATACCCTCACTTGGCAGGGGCAGAGTGTTTTTAATGCCTGATTCCTCTACGCCAGTGCCTGGTTTTGAGGATGTTTTGCCGGCCAGTAACACTAGTGGTGGAAACCCTCAAAGTGATCCCCTCACTCAGAAATCAGAGGATAAGGGCACTGCTGAGAATCTTTTGACAGACATGGCATCAAGAATTGGTCTCTCCATAGGTGAGAGCATCGCTTCTTGCATTGAATCACGCTTGGGATGCGGGATGGGGCCAAGTATGGTTGGAGCAATGGGCAGTATGGGAGCAGATCCATCATTGCTGAATGTAGTAGTCAAGTCCGAAGTCAAGGAGCCTGTGAGTTTTAAAGGGGATGGGCATGACACTCTTACTGTTCAGGAGTGGGAAGCTGCAATGGTGGCTTATATGAGGAAGAGAGGTGTTCCTGTTGCAGAACAATCTGAAGAAGTACTGAGTAAACTAGTGGGGAGAGCACGAGAAGTTGTCAGGGTAGGCATACGTAGCAACCCATCTGTATCCCTGTCTAGTGGCCCGAGCCCAATCTTTGAGATACTGAAACAGCACTTCAGTGATACACCCTCTTCTAACATGCCTTTGGCTGACTTCTATGCCACACTGCCTAGCGCAGGTGAACATCCCTTTGACTACTGGTTGAGGTTAAATAGAGTTATGGAGGTGACAGAGGATTGCCTTAGGAGACAGAATAAGACTTTTGATAACCTGTCACGTGACCTGACTACCATGTTCATTCGTCATTGCCCTGATTCAGAACTATCCCTGATATTCAAGTGCAAACCAGCACAACAATGGACAGTTACTGATGTGCATGAGAAACTTGTTGAACACAGCAGAGACCAGAAACAGTCATCACAGTTGAGAGTGACCTCTGCTATAACTGCGCAGCAACAGGGAGTGACTCCCAGGTTTAGTGGTGTGGACCCTGTTAATAAACGGGATGTTACGCTGCCAGTCCCTGCTTCGGTACAGTTGCCACGGCAACAGGCTGAAGAGGCCACTGATCGCCTTGACCGCATTATCACCATGCTGGAGCGTGTTTTGGAAGTGCAGCCACCGCAACATGGTTTACCCAGCAGAAGTGGTGGACATGCACGCCGTAACCACAAAGCTGATTTCAAATTCTCTGGGCCATGTGACGTTTGCGGAGATGCTGGGCACACTACCCACTACCACTGCAGATTCAGCCATCTGTGCTTCCTCTGCTATGCAGCTGATCACACACGTGTTGACTGTCCCAGGGTTATAACCACCAAGCCCCGGAGTAATGTATCAGCGGCTCAGCCGGAGGGAAACTAGTTGGCCTGCATGTGGCGGGGGCAAGTGTTGGGCCTGGATGTGATCCCCCAGAGACTAATGACCTGGACGATTTAGATTCTGTCTGCCGAAGTGTGTATGAGGAAAGGGAGCTTGGCCACAGGCCAGTTCTCCATAACATACAGAGACTAACACCACACGATGAACTTTTCTTTGAAGATGTAACTTTAGGTGGTAAGATGTCAGTTAAAGCTATGCTCGATAGTGGATCAATGGCTTGCACACTGAGCAACAGTGTGATGCCTCAGTTGTTACAGCAGACAGTGTTGAAAACCTCTGTTTTGGAGCCCACTGATGTTGTTTTGATTGGCTGTGGTGGTTCAAAGACAAAACCACTAGGAGTTTGTGATGTAGAGGTAGATGTCTATGGCTGTAAAGTGGTTGTGCCAATGCTAGTGGTTGATGGTCAGTGTGAGACCCTCATCATTGGCTGTAATTTGCTAAGATACCTAATGCAGTACCTGAAACAAGAAAGTGACTCACTGGATTGTGATCCAATGCTTTCAAAAGATGAATGTGACCCCCATAAGAAGCTTTTGAGTCTGACAGCTGCAATAGAGGCGTGTGCAGTGAACACCCCTGACAGGGTTGGAACTGTCAAGACAAAGAGAGCTGTCACATTGATGCCTATGACTGAACACTTGGTCTGGGGCAAACTGCAGCGGGCGAATAGTTTGCCTGTTGGCAGTACAGTCATGATGGAGCCTACGAGTGCAAGATCGAGGCCAAGAACTGTCATAGTTGGGCGGACTGTGGCACTTTTGAGCGATGATGGGTGGCTGCCTCTGAAAGTGATAAACCCTTCTGACAAGCCTATCACACTGAGACGTAGTGCTAAGCTAGCTGATGTGTATCCATGTGTGGCTCTGGAAAGCTTCAGCCAGCCTGAGGGTTGCAGCAGATCCCAACCTACCTTCCAGCAGCACGTCCAGTTGTCCACAGGCAGCCCCATCTGTTGCAGTGAGGCGCAGAGCCTAGTCACAGAGACTTCTAGCCTACCTGACCGTCCCTTGGTGAACAACCCAGGTAGCGAGATTGGTACACTTCATTCACGGTTGCATGATATGGGTCTGTCCGACATAGACATTGACTCCTGTGAGGTGTCACCGGTTTGTAAGGAGCGGCTTGTTGATCTCATTGCAGAGTTTCAGTCAATCTTCTCCAGAGACAAGTTGGATTGTGGGAGGGCTAAAGGTTACCTCCACCGGATTCGACTTGTGGATGACAAACCCTTTCGGTTGCCCTGTCGGCGCATACCACCCACTCAGTATGAGAAGCTCAGACAGTTGCTGGATGAGATGGAAGAGCGGGAGATCATTAGAAAATCTAGCAGTGAGTTTGCGTCACCGTTAGTCCTAGTCTGGAAGAAAACAGGTGACATAAGAATCTGTAATGATTTCCGCTGGCTCAATGCTCGAACCATCAAGGACGCCCATCCTCTTCCTCATCCTGCTGATGCCTTGTCGGCTTTGGGTGGCAATGCCTTTTTCTCCACTATGGACCTGACTTCTGGGTACTATAATGTGGAAGTACATGAGGAAGACAAGAAGTACACAGCTTTCACGTCACCATTTGGATTATATGAATATAATCGCATGCCCCAAGGGCTGTGCAATAGCCCTGCAACTTTTATGAGGATGATGCTGAGTATCTTTGGTGACCGAAACTTCCTCGGTCTTCTGTGCTATCTAGATGATGTTCTGGTGTTCGCTCCTACAGAAGACCTAGCGCTGGAAAGATTAGAGATGGTTTTTCAGCGGCTTAAGGCCCACAACCTTAAGCTTGCTCCCAAGAAGTGCCACTTCCTACAACGCTCAGTGAGGTTTCTGGGACATGTTGTGAGCGCTGATGGGATAATGTCTGACCCAGATAAGGTTGTAGCCATCACTTCTTTGGCAGAATCAGACCTTATGGAGCCAGGCACTGGTGTTCCCTCACAGCGAAGAATCCGGTCTTTTCTTGGTATGGTGGTGTTCTACCAGCAATTCATTGAGAACTGTTCCTCCATTGCCAGACCTCTGTTTAGGTTGACAGCAGGTGACAGGAACCCCCGTGGAGTGGGGAGGAAACACCGTCAGGTTCGGAGGAAGCTGAGCGCTGACGATTGGACAGATGAATGCAGGCAGGCTTTCTTTTTGCTAAAGCAAGCCTTGATGGACCAGGTTATCCTGGCCCACCCAGATTTCAGCGAGCCTTTTCTGCTCTCTGTTGATGCATCTAGTAATGGCCTCGGTGCTGTGCTGTCACAGGTCCCCATTGGTGGGTCCACCGCCAGACCTATTGCTTTTGCGAGTAAATCGCTTAGCTATGCACAGTCAAGGTATCCCGCACACCGGTTGGAGTTTTTTGCCTTAAAGTGGGCTGTGTGTGATAAGTTTCACCACTGGCTACGGGGCCATCAGTTCACTGCATGGACGGACAATAATCCTTTGACTTATATATTGTCCAAGGCACGACTGGATGCGTGCGAGCAAAGATGGATTGCAAAATTGGCACCTTTCCGGTTTGACATCAAATATATTCCGGGGCCCAAAAACGTGGTCGCCGATGCCTTAAGCCGAGAGCCATTTGTGCGGCCCAGCACATCCCATCGGTTGACAAGAGTCCCGTATCGGGACCTATTGGCTGAAGCGGCTGCAGTGTGTCCTCATGGAGTGCGGGAGGCATTCCACCGTTCTGCTCATCCTTTTGACTGTGTTACAGAAGGTGGGCAGCCTATCGCTTCCCAGTGTTCAGCAGTTGCTGAGGCCGGAACCATGACATCACATGAGGTGACTGCTGTTTTTGATGCACACATGCAGCAGGGTGATGGGATATGTCCCCATGCGCTCTTGCTGCCCCAGTTCCCGCAGACTGTGTTGATGCCTGAGCACAATGGCTCAGAGGTGCTCACGCATGATTTGTTGAGAGGGAGTCAGCGAAATGACTCCATTCTCAGCAGAGTGATCGTGTATGTGGAGAGGGGTTGGAGGCCATCAAGGAGAGAGCGGCCCAAGGAACCTGCTGAAGCACTCAAGCTGCTCAGAGGTTGGGACAAATTGCAAATGAGGGATGGTATCCTGTATCGTTTTACCAAACACATGATAACGAAAAAGAAGTCTTACCTGTATGTTGTTCCATCATCACTTCGCTCCAGAGTATTGAGGGGTGTACATGATGAGGTTGGCCATCAAGGTCAACAGCGTACACTGTGTCTGGCAAAACAGAGATTTCACTGGGTAGGACTGAGCAGAGATGTGGCTGAGTATGTGAGAGGTTGCAGGCGGTGTGTGGTGAGCAAGTCACCTGAACCTGAAGCCAGGGCACCGCTGGAGAACATAAGGACTTCAGAACCTCTCGAGTTGGTGTGTATTGATTTTTGGACAGCTGAGGATTCTGCCAATAAGTCGGTGGATGTGCTTGTTGTCACCGATCATTTTACAAAACTGGCTCATGCCTTTCTGTGTCCCAACCAAACTGCTAAGGCAGTCGCACATCAGCTCTGGCACAACTATTTCTGCATTTATGGTTTCCCTAAACGGCTTCACTCTGACCAAGGGGCCAATTTTGAGAGCAGCCTGATTGCTGAGTTGTTGAGTGTGGCAGGTGTCCAAAAATCACACACGACTCCTTATCATCCAATGGGCAATGGCTCGTGTGAGAGGATGAATAGGACATTAGGGAATATGATCCGTGCACTGCCCTCTAGAGCGAAGCACAGATGGCCCGAGGCTTTGAAATCTCTCACGTTTGCTTACAACTGTACTATCCACGAAACAACAGGCTATGCACCATTTCTGCTCATGTTTGGCAGGGTGCCGAGGCTCCCTGTTGACATAGTTTTTGGCTCTGTCTTAGATGACCAAGAGGTCACCAACTATGACAGCTATGTTCAGTCCCTGCGGAAAGCACTGATGGAGGCCATGGAAATAGCGCAAGCTGTGGCATCCAAACAGTTACAGAGACACACCGATTTGTATAACAAGAGGGTTCGTGGAGCACCTGTGGAAGTAGGTGACCGTGTGTTGCTGGCCAACAAAGGGGAGCGTGGCAAGAGAAAGCTTGCTGACCGCTGGGAAAATGCCATCTATGTAGTGATTGGAGGCAACAAAGAGAGCCACACCTTCAAAATCCAGCATTCCTCTAGTGGTCGGGAGAAAGTGGTGCATCGAAATCTGATCATGCCAGTGAACTTTCTCCCTTTGCTTGACACTACTTCCCAGGATGAGGCCAGTACATCCTCGTTGTCTGGCTCAATGGGACTTGGTGAGAGAGACGTTGTTGCTGATGCTTCTGATGGTTCTGTGGAGTATCGGACCAGAGTGTGGGTGTCAGCCCTGCCATCCACAACTTCCAGCCAGGTGGATGTGAACAGTGCTGGACAGTCAGGGGACACTGATGCTGCTGCTGTTCCACCTGTGGGTGTTGTGCTGCCTGAGACATTGGCTAGTGGGTCGTCTCCCAGCTCATTACACCTTGATTCTTTCACGGAAGACCACTTGAAGAGGGAAAACTGTTGCGCTGATTCTATCGGCAGTTTGGCTGCTGCGGAGATGTCTCCCAGCCCTACTTCTGGTGCAGGAAACCAAGACTCGCCTGGACCTGTTCAGCACAGCATTGGTACAGCTGCTGGGGCTGAGGAAGTTGAGAATCGTACCCGATCTAGAGCAGGGAGGTTGCTAAGACCTGTTACTAGACTTATTGAACTTATGCACCAGAGGACAAGTGTAGTTCTATAGGCACTTTGTTCTGTGTGGGATAAATGTTTTTCTTTCTCTTTTGTTATTATTACACTTGTGGGATCAGTGTGGTCTCTGATGTTTTTTTTCCCTTTTTTAATTGTTTTCCTTTGCCATGTACTGAGACGCGTACCAGTTACAATGTCCTTTAAATATGTAACAGGCATATTTTTCCCCGTGTGTGATGCAGAGGTCTGGCCAACTTCTTCTCACACTGACTCTTGCAGAGAGTGGTTTTCCAATTGGGTGTTTGTGACTGATTGTTCATGGTTGATCTCTCAGTGTGAGACAAATGTGAATTGTGTAGTGGCATGAATGGCATAAAATTTCTTTCTGTATGCTTTTCTTAACAGTTTTGTGCCTGGTGCTTACTGGTCAACTTTTTATTCTTCAGTCTTTTGTTTTTGTTTTGGGCAAGTGGAATTCAGCAGGGGGGAATGTAACAGTATTTATGTTGTATGTGATTCCACTTGCCATAATAACCACAGTTTGTAACGTGGAGGTTTACTGGCTCAATGGCGCCCTCTCTGAAAAGGCAATGGATAAATGCCTCTGGCAATGTTATAATGTGGCCAGATCATGAGAGACGAGCCTGAGGTGGGTTGTAGCGCACAGCAGTGTACATGATTATTAAGTATCAACATCTGTCTAGCCATTATATGAAGTGTATGACTACTATAAATGATGTAACTGCTAACGGAATACCTTAAGTGGACTATTGCAGTCGTGGAGTGCTATAACAATCATATAATGACAGGATGCACCGGCTAAGCTAGCTAGCGAACTTCTGTGCTTTTACAATGTACCGTCCTTTTGTAGAGCGCTGTGCTTGAGCTGCCCCGTACTGAGCCAACCTGCCTGACCAGTATATGTTCTGTTCTTATCCAGACAATAAAACGGATCACATCTTAAAGATAAGCAGCCTTCGTCTATTATTACTACACAACGCAGAGTCGAAGAGGTTTATTTGGACCAGCCAGTTACAGTGTAATTGTGCCTGGTTACACCAGCGGCTGCTAGCAACCTCCAGAAACCACTTGTCAACCAGCGGTGGAATATACACTTTTCGCTAGGGACCAGCTGTTGCTGGGGGGGGTCACTGACTGGTCTATTTAGCAGTTGATTTGACATCAACTGTCAGCAATCTCGTCCAGCAACTACTCACAACTGGTTGGGAGAGAAGTGCCCTGCTTGATTTTGATTAAGTGAAATCAATGGCCCCTCCTTGACTAACACGTGAAACATTCTTACCACGCACAAAAAACAAGTGCACACACATACTGTTTGTAAATGAGGCCTATTGCTCTTCCTCATGTGCCCGCTTTGATCAGGCCACCAGATAACAGAGAGAGGCTGGAAGCCATGAAGGCAGCACCACCACTATAAATAATTCCACTTGGAGATTGGACTGTTTATAGCATCAGCTCCACAATTCAGTAACCAGGACAAGCGTCTGAGTATATTTTTTCCAGGGCAGATACAATAAGTTTCCCAGCTTTTTTTTTTTAATTGAATTGTAAACCTTATGTGTCTCATGGAAAAACAAAGCAAAAAAAAAAAAACATTAAACCTCAAAGTACTTGCTGTGGTGTGTTGTGAGCTCTGTTTATGATCTATGTGACAATGAACTGCACAAGGTTCAGTCTTCTTGTATTGTACTTCTTTTTCTGCTCCACATCTGGATAGACACACACCTGTGGCAACAGTGTAGAATTATTAAGATGAAATATCCTGAAAGGTTTTGACACTATTACTATATTTTCAGTCAGTCAGTAAGTGAAACTAACAAATGTTCTACAGCAGGGTCTCTCTTCTTTTTCTTTTCTTCTGCCACATAATAGAGGCAAAGTCAAACGCTGCTGATTAATTCCACTCTGTGCAAAGCAATCAAATCAGACACAACAGGGCCAGTGGCTGACACATGCAGGTATCACAGGCTGCTCATCGTTCCATGGGGAAAACAGGGCATTGCAAACATATCTCCCCTTTCTTGCCTCAGTTCTTTATTAGTTAGAACTTGGCACCGAGTAAGTGCTGGCCCCCTTTGTTTATCTCTTCAAGGCTGAGGTGCCAGCACAATAAATTTCACCCAGGTGTGTTGTAAAATTGATCTTCCTTTATATCAGGAAACACCACAGCAGCTTTGCTCTGACACAAATATCTTGGTTTCGGTCTTTTAAAACGATGGGCGATATGCCAAATGGGGCAGAGAAACAGGTCAGCTGCAGGTGCTGCTCAAGATGGAACTGCTCCAAACTGAATTCTTGGCTGTGCAGCATGTGCTATAATTAGACAGCAAATTGAGTGAACATGCTGTCCGTGAAATATATGTTTTCATGCAGCTAACGTGGGGCATATTAGCTCAAACAGAGCATCAAATGGCTCTTTTGTTCCAGTTTTCCAACACGTATGGTTTGCACACTGCATGCTCCTGATATCTGATTTGAAGATGTTCCTGAATATGGATGAGCAGCTGAGAGCAGCTAAACAGAATAATAAAAAAAAAAACAAAAACAAAAAAAAACATTTAACTTACTAGCCAGAAAACAATGAAATAAAATGTCACCATCTAGACCTGAGCAGAATTGCAGTCATTTTATTTCTCCAGATTGGTTTGTCAATAAAGAAGAGCCAAAACTCATTTAAAAAGGTTGCTCTGCCAGACAAAGCTTGCATTTAGCTGTAAAGTGAAAAAAAAATAATTTTCAGGTCATTGAAAAGTTGTTGAGAGAAAGACTTTCCTTGAAAATTGGCTGTAAAGTAAAAGAAAGTCCCTCCAGTTATTTTCTTAAGAACTTGTCCAGCCTGGTTCACCGGGGCCTGCAGCAGCCTGTAAACCATCACAGACAAAACTGGAGCATAAACCTCTTGGATCAGCTGTGCCGTGCAGGAAGCCGTTTTATTTGTCAGACATCAGCATAAAAAAAATGCTGCAGAAGGCACCAACATCGCAAACATACTTAGGAGTTCCAGTTTAGTGACCCCAGTTAGTGGAGGGAAGGTCTAATAGACATCAATTGGCTTGCTCACTCCCGTCAGCACCTGTCAAAGTGACTGCCTCTAACTCGAGTATACAGACTGATTTCGCCTTTCATAGCAGGCTGTAAACCAGCTTTGTAATGCTGTAAAGTTGGATGTTTTAATAATGGAGTCTATTGGGTTTGACTCACTTTTGGAGCCAGGCCTCAAGTGGTCACTGGAAGAACTACTGTACAGTTTTTAGCTACAGTTTTGAGACCTGGAGATTGGTGCTCTGCCCAAATGCTGAGAAAGCAAAGAAAAGCCGCGGAGCAGCAGCAGCAACAGGAAGCTGAACACTGTTAGCAGTATGTACGCACTTTCTGACTGTGGTCACTGAATAAGTGTGGAATTAGCTGTGGCTGCCACGCTGTGAAAAGTGTGTCTGTAACCATGACTACAGTCTAGTGATGTTAAATATTTTTGACAAAGTATCAATTTTTATTTTCTGTTACCATGGTTATGAGTATTGATATATTTCAACACTGACTCAAAAGGTGAAAACAATAACAGTCTGTAACGCTACCATGCTGTGGAGACACAACCAATACTTAGCATATTTAAGTATGAACATTTTTAATAAACTAGCATTAACATTACTGTGAGTTCAATAACTACAGTAACACAGCAAAACCCAACCGTAGCTTGTAATTATTTCATGAAATATAGTCTTTACTGTAGTTAATGTGTTCTTATCAGCAAATATATACCTTTCATTGTAACTGCACCTCTCTAACGGCTTTTCCCCCTCAGAATGTACCAAAGAACCCCCAGAAGACATCACATTGAAACAGACATTAGAGGAGAGAAGCCTTTAAAATTGAAACATACTTTAAGAGCACCCATTCCAGGTAACAGGGTTTTAAGTGTTTGGTGAGCATCATCTACTCCAGGACTGGGATGAGTTCATCTGAAGTACTGAAAGTCTGAAGTTTTAAAGATTTGCAGTCACATTGTGGCCTTTTGTCTCCGTTGTAGCTATTTGGATGTATAGAATGCAGTCAGACAACATTATTATTATAATTTACCTTGAACCTTGTTCTTTATTGCTCTATTCTCTGCAGCATTTCAGTTTCTCTTGCCTATGGCTGTTCTGAAGCTACTCTTTGGGAATATGAGGGTTAAAAAAAAAAAAATCAAGACTTAATTTTTATATATGCATTAATTCCACTTTGCCTGTGGTCTCTGCTGTCCCTGATCTCCTTTGTTTTTACTGACCTTTTTCTCGAGTGAAAAAAAAAAATTATACAATTTGAGTTTTAAAGAAATATATGCTCGTCCTGCTCGCAGAAAGTACAAAGGCGATTGGATGGTGAATATCAGGCTAAATCAATAGCACTGTCACAGAAACACTTAAGAGTAATCACTGCAGTCACCGAGCAGCAGGAAGAGCAAATCATTATCATTTTTCGCTGGGGATTGTCATCCTCCTCTCCAACCTGCTAGTTCAATAAAGTGAAGAATAGCACTGGGCATGGATGACACTCCCATAGCTTTGATTTATTTAGGAGATAATAGGAAACAAATGAAACAGCATCACAATGGAGACTTTAGTCTAGACAGAAAGAGAAAAAGAAGACGGTTGGTCCATGGTGTGCCGCTGCACTCTTCTCTATGATGACAACAGTTGATTTTCTGCATTAGTGAGGATTCTTGTCATTGTAGCTTCTCAGAATCATCCACAAAACCAATTATAGCAATTTTGAGATGAAACTGTATTTCCAGATGGATTCGTGTGCAGTTATGTGAGAAATGAAACCAATAAGCCGTGAATGTCTGCTAAAGATTGTGATTGTCATGTCTCCAGAATTGGCACTCTCTCTGTTTATGCATCATGTTTGTGTTGATTTGGGTTCAGCCTCTTCTGAGGGGTGCCCTACCAAGTGAGATCAGTGGTTTACGGAGTTTGCAGTGTTTAGATTAGCATGGAAGCTGATGGTGAACACAGAACCTGGTCCAGAGCAGGTTATATTCAGAGTTTTGGTTTTGCAACCAGCTTGGATGTGCCATATTTTTACTGATTCTTTTATTAACAGTAAGCATTAAGTGCCATAGATTTACACTGAAGCAATATGTTTCTGTCATGATCCTGAGTCATGGATCCAGTGATTTCTGTCTTGGTTTCTTCAGGTTCTGTTTTATGACTTTTTTTAATTCTTGGTTATTGTTTATTCATATGTTTTGATTCCCTCGGTATGCCTGCCCCCTGTGACAAGTCTGCGTTCTTGTCTCCGTGTTGACCTGCTTCCTGTTTTACTTTGCTAGTCCCTCATCTCGTGTCTTGTCTTGTTTAATTATTCCCAGCTGTGTCTCCACCTGTTCCCAATCCTCTCATTATCCTCTGTCTGTATTTAAGCCCTGAGTTTTCCTCTGTTTGTTGTCGTGTCCTTGAATGCGCTGGCTGTTCAAGTGTTAAGTCTCTAGTTAAGTTTTTGGTTATGTAGGTCTGACTTGCTGCCAGCTAGTTAATGCCAGCATTAAAGCCGTTCTTTCAGTTCCACATCCTGTCTCCTGCTTTGGGGTCCAATCCTGCCTGCCACAGTGTTTCATGACAGTTTCATACTTGCAGTCTGCCGAGCTGTGGTTAAACTGAAAAAGCCCAACACTAAAGTTACAGCAGGGCACACTGAGCATACAGGAATTCACAGGCATTCAGTCAGTGATGCAGAAAATGTCTACATGTTTTCATACTTGTCCCTAATCTGCTGCCAGTTCTCTTTTACACTGCTGGAGTTGCAGTTACTAAAACACAGCTTAGAAAATTGATCGTGTGTTTGTGGCATTTTTCCATTCAAAATAAATTTCACTTTGATCTGGCAACAAACTCTGGGACAGTGCAAGACCTGAACATGCTGAGTAACCTGTAATGTTTAAATTGATCCAACTTAAAGTTTCAGAGCTCTGATATTGGTGTAGCTGTGCATATTAAATATGCACAGCATGACTGAGAGCACAGGCAGTGGTAAAATAAATACATTCCACTGGGTGAACGTGTGATGATCATGAATTCACAGTATTAATTTTCTGCAACATTACTCTCTTGCCTTATTTGTGACAACCTCGTTGCATTTGACTGTTTTGTCGTGTTCTTTATAGATCTTCATCACCTGCTGCTCTGATGGTCTCTGATTGAAGTAGGCGGCACTCAACTGATGGATTTTGTGCAGAAGGAGAGTGAAATGACACATCAAACGCCCTCTTTTATGCGAGCATGCAGAGAGCCTGCAGCGGAAAGCCCGGGTTATCAAAAAGAAAAAGCTGATAACCACTGCTGTGATACCTGTTCTCTCTGACTGGGGTTTTATGTTTTATCGAGCCAGTTAATGCAAATAAAGCCCAGTTATGTTGAACTTGCTTTAGAGTAAACCCCTCGAGTTTAAGCAGCTTGGTAGGCTGGCACACCTGGTCTTAGTCAACAGTTCCCTCACTCCTTGCTGCACAGTTCACTCAGGCAGTGTGGTTGTAATGTCTCCTAGGATATAGACCTCGACCCTCCTCTCCTTGTGTACCATATCAATCCAGGCATGCCTGTCCAACGTTCACCAGCACATCAACAACCCCTGACCTGTCATGTCTTTGCACCTGTGCTGGGCGCAACAGTCCTACCTTCACTAACACCTCTTTTGTAGCACACAATGCAAAATAGGTTGTATTTTGGTCCATCGCTCTTCAGCTACAAATGCTAACAGTTTTCAGTTTAAGGGCAAACCTGCAGTGGCACTAAACAACGTAAATAAGTGCCAAATTTACTTTCCCTTTAATTATTGTCCTACAATACATGCTTGTGCATGAGCTCTATATATCTCATATAAATCAATATTCTGCCTGCCTGTGACAGTAGCTTAAAGCAGACAGCCCTTTAAGCCTTAACAAAATAGAAAAGGAGGAAAATGGAAGTCACCCACCTTCCAGTAGTTCTGAAGACAGAGGCTATCCAGAGAGACCCAAACCACTTTTAAACAGCCTGCAAATGCTTTTGCACATTTTTACATGAGAACTTACTTTTGAAGCCGGCCTCAAGTGGCTGCTCTAGGAACTGCAGTTTTTTGGGGGGTTTTTTCGTTTCAAAATGAAAACGGTGTCGTTTCGATGTGTTTCGGCTTCCCGTTTACACAAGAACGGAGTGAAAACGATGCGTTTTGGAAACGGGTTCAGAGTGGAGCATTTCAGAAATGCTTCTGCCTACGTTTCCATGTAAACGCATGAATATGATTAAGATTAAGATTAAGATAGTGTTTATTTGTCACATGCACAGTTATACACAGTACAATGCACAGTGAAATGTATTTTGTACCTGCAACCATATATACACACACATATAAATAAGAAGAATAAAAATAAAAAAAGTAATTCACACTATACACTATACTCTATATACTATACACTATACACACTTTTATAAATTATAATATTTACATTGTGCAATAATGGTCCAGTTAGGGCTCAGAGTTGAGCAGACGGATGGCTTGTGGGTAAAATCTCTTCTTCAACCTTTCAGTCTTAGCCCTCAGGCAGCGGTAACGCCGGCCTGATGGGAGCAGGGAGAAGAGAGAGTGTCCGGGGTGGCTGGGCTGTTTTAGGATCTTCATGGCCCTCAGCCTGCACTGCTTGGTGTAAATGTCCTGCAGGTTGGGGAGGGTGGTTCTGATGGTCCGTTCAGCTGAAGTCCTGCTTGGTGCAGTTTCCCATCCAGGTGGTGATGCTCCCACGCATGATGCTCTCGATGGTGCAGGTGTAAAAGTTCCTGAGCAGCTTGAGTGGGAGTTTGAAGTCTCTCAGCCGCCTGAGGAGGTAGAGACGCTGTCTGGCCTTCTTCACAGTGATGTTTATGTGATGAGTCCAGGACAGGTCCTGTGAGATGGTCACTCCCAGGTATTTGAAGGTGTCCTGCGTTTTGGAAACGGGGGCACTCGCGTATGCGCCCGCCACAGTTTTCCGCGCATGCGCTACAAGAACAACAACAATCGCAATGGCGGATTCACTGGCGCTTCTTGTGCTGCTCAGTCTTTTGAACTCAACTTAAACTTTAACTTAAATATCTGTGTACTTTGGGGGGCACGATTGCCAGTCAATATTTTCGTGTGTTTTTGCAGTTTTATAATTTATTATTGTGTGCAGCAGCAATCCAACTTTGTCGTCAGTCCACACAAAGCTTCTCACATTGACCCTTTTGTAAATAATGAACAGATCTTTGCTGCGCATCCCACTGAGTCCCTCCACGCATGCGGGTGTTGCGTAAACAAGCTTTGCAAAAAAAAAAAAAACACACCGACAACTTGTGGCCTTGCAGTGGGAACTACAGCGTTTCCATCGTCTCTGCCGTCCCCGTGTAAACGCAGATCGTTTCTGAAACGTCTCGGTATAAACAGGAGGCTGAAACGCATCAAAACGGTCGTGTAAACGGGGCCTTGATTCCACGTCAGAGGTTGTCACTTGTCCTTTCAAAATTAAAGATATTTCAATCTGGTCATTTGGACAGATTAACTTACTAACAAACAACACTGCCATCTCAATAACCACATTGTGGATGCGATAAAAATAAAAAGACATAACTTTTAAAAATGTATCATTCCAACTTGAAGTAACATAGATAAAAACAATCTGATGCTGAAATGGCATCTTTAAAATCATAAAATATATCAAAGTGCACTGAAGCAAAACCTCTAATCATTTTCTTTGTTTTTTGCTCACAGAGAGCATCTTTGTTTGGCCATAGTAATAAAATTTGCTTGACAGAAAATGGGCACACAGATAGCAGCTGACCTGCTTTCCCTATAATTTCCAGGCATTGCTTTGAGTATGATTTACCGTGGACAGAGTGTGTCGAGAGAGGGATGTGAGCTCTGCTGGCTCTCTAATTTGATGAACATTGGTGTGATCCAAAACAGATGTGGTGGCTTTGAAGCCCCAACACAGGCCAGCAGCTGTTTGGATATATTGCAATCTGATGGTAATTTGATTACACAACAGAACACTTCTTGGCCCAGCTTAGACACGTAACCAGTGTGAATGGGAAAATGTGTGCAAATCACCTGTAATGTGCTGGCAACACATTCATAAAATGGATGTTTCCAAAGGGTCAGTTTGCTCAAATAAAGCCAGAAAAAAATTATATTTCCCGGCCATGCAGAAAGTGTTCTTCTGGATACGACTCGTGAGGTTTTTGCTGCCACACTGATAAAAGGCAGGTGCAACAAATATAATTAAAGATGATCAAATAAAATGACTCAGCAGTAACTCTTGTTTCCAGCCTGAGATGAAAATGTTCTGTGAAGATATTTCTGGTCTTTATGGTTTTCCAATTAACTATATTTAATTGAGCACCTTCAGGTGAGGCAGCTTTTTTTGCGACTGCACAAATGTGCTACTGTGCAATGCTTTGCCAAATTGTATTTGTCATTTATATTGTGCCTAAACCTGGAAAATTATTGAGGTCAACAAGTGAATCATTGCTTAATAACTGGAGCTTTGTCGTCATGGACAAAGAGGACATTCACTGAAGCGCCCATCGTCAATGTGGCACTTTTAATTGGTTTGAACAATCATAACACTTCAAAAAAAGGTTCAGTGCATCACAAGCAGTTCTGAATTGAAGACATATGGATGTATGTTTCAGGTGCTGCTGAGGCAATCCATCAGGAACTTTGGATTAAACAGGATGACACATTCAGAATGACTGCAGCAGATGAAGTATGAGGGTGAAAAAAGCACAGCTTGAAGTGTGTGTGTGTGTGTGTGTGTGTGTGTGTGTGTGTGTGTGTGTGTGTGTGTGTGTGTGTGTGTGTGTGTGTGTGTGTGTGTGTGTGTGTGTGTGTTTAAATCTCAGCGCTAGTGTATAAAATGTTTGCTCTCCTGTGTTACTCAGAGGCTTTCCCAGCACAGGAAGGTCACTCCAGCGGTCTATGTGGAAGGAGACTTCTGCAGATATGGACGCTGGAGATTAATGTTGCAACCTTGCTTTACCCAATCAGATCAATTGCATCTTCGGTCTAATTTGCAATAAAGGAGGAGGACATTATGATGTATACTGATGTGCAGGGTTATTAGTGATCACATTTTTTGTCCTGCATTGCAACAATGGAGTTTAAATTTTATTGTTGAACATACACAATGCAATGATTAAATTATTCAACAATCAATCATTAAACCTTAATTGCTAAAAAAAAAAAAATTGTTCTTTGCTCAATCTGGAGGCATCAGTGATTTTTTTTTTTTTTTTTTTTTAGCTGTGGTCAGTCTTCTTACCTCTGCCATGTCTCTGATCACTTTATACCTTCTACTTGAAATAGGTTGCAGATCTGGAATATGGTGGCACTGAAGAACAGTGAGTTTGAGGTAGCTTCGTATTTCAAATTTCTCACTATTCTGGTGGCCATGTCAGTGTTTGATCATGCAGTAGTCACAGCTCAATAGCTTTACCTTTCAGACAGACTTGAAATAGCCTAAACTGACTTTTCAGCATCGGTCAAATCAATTCTATATAATTCACCTGTCCAAATTTTATTAATCCTTAAAGTCATGCATTATGTGACAGGAGGAGGCTGACACAGCCGGTTTGTCCGCTATGCGTCACCTCAGCGAATTCAAGTAATCAGTTTTCTGACAAATAGCATGGCTTGCTTTGAATTCGTAAATGTAAAGGCAGTCATGATTGGATATATGTGTGCAGATACATGCTGCCATGGTGTTAAACTATCCCATAATGCACAAGCTTTGAGTTGGATGGCATCTCGTTTACATTCAGTTCAGTTACAGCCAGAAGGCAACTGTGGGTAATTCACACATGACAATAAAATTTATTGTTTTTCATTACAATCTTAGAAGAAGCGAAAACAGGGGATTCTATAGACTTCAAAATGTTCACTGTGCAGGTCTATAAAAACTGAAGGGCACTCAGAGGGCCCATGCAGGCTACATATTTTACCAAATGCAGCACACTGGTCTGCCAGTAGGCAGAACTGTCACAGAGCTATTCTGAACTGTGATAACACAACAAAGGTCCATGGAAATAAGATTTCTTGTAAAAGTTTCCTAAGCGCACTTGTTCCAAAGTTGTTGCTGCCTCCCTGATTATAATGACAAAAATGAAAATGAAGATTCAAAGAGGACATTATAAACTTTATCTCTCCTTACGGGAAGTATCATCCGTGAAGAAAATGTGACACTAATAGAAGTCCTAAATTTATCCTCGGTGAATTTCCCTTATTGCAGTACATGTTTATTGCTACAGTAAAGGTGCTCTTCTACTGAAAGTACCAGGGCAATAAAGTTAATATCCTGAATTCTTGAGATGGAGACATATGTCTGACACACACAGGCAGTCCAAACTGATGCCACCCTCAAATGGCCCTCGGGTGCATGGACACAAATACATAATTGACGAGAAAGATGTGGCACATTCTTGTGTCATGGATGAGATGGTGCAATGTCATCCCAAGAATAATAACAGCGTGCCTTGAGCAACCCTGAATCTGAGTAAGGTGCAATGTTATCTGTCAGCCTAAATTTCATCTGTTAAGCTGTGAATATTTTAAGTAAATGCAAAACATTGAACATCGTATAATCAACGTATAGACTGAAATAATTTATTGAACACCAAACATGGAGCTACAAATGAGAGAATTTGGCACTGAAAGAAATGATTTTATCTTCTTTATTCTATAGAAAAATGAAGTATTGATTTTTCTTTTTTTTTTCTCCTCTTTTACTTGTTTTTAACCATCAATCAGAATTAAAGAGAGAGTTCATCCCAAATCAAAAGAGCTATTTAACCATCTGCAGTTGTGGCCAGAACTTTTGAGAATGGCACAAGTATTGGTTTTCCCAAAGTTTGCTGCTTATTTCTATGGTATATTAAAGTACAATGACAAGCATATCACAAGTTTCAAAAAAATTATTGACAGTTGCAATAATGTTATACTAAGAGTCAATATTTGCAGTGTTGGCCCTTCCTTTTCAGTGCCTCTGCAATTCACCCCAGCATGTTGTCAGTCAACTTCTGGCCAAATCCTGACTGATAGCAACTCATTCTTATGTAATCAGTGCTTGGAGTTTGTTTGAGAAGCAACCCCACACATGAACGGTCTCGGGATGCTTTACTGTTGGCATGACACAAGACTGATGGTAGCACTCACCTTTTCTTCTCCAGATCATAACTTTACCTCAGTCCTCAGCAGTCCAATCCTTGTACTTTCTGCAGAACAGCAGTGCGTCCTTGATGTTTTTCCTGGAGAGAAGTGGCTTCTTTGCTGCCCTTCTTAACACCAGGCCATCCTCCAAAAGTCTTCACCTTAATCCAAAATTGCAGATCACAACCTGCCTGCTGCCATTCCTGAGCAACCTCGTCCCTGGTGGTGCCCCAATCCTGTAGCTGAATCACCTTTAGGAGATGGTCCTGGCACTTGCTGGACTTTCTTGGGCACCCTGAAGCCTTCTTCACAATAATTGAACCTCTCTCCTTGAAGTTCTTGATGATCCAATATATGGTTGATTTAGGTGTAATCTTACTAGCAGCAATACCCATACCTGTGAAGCCCTTTTTATGCAAAGCAATGATGACTGCACATGTAGGTAACCATGGTTCATAGAGGAAGAACAATGATTTCAGGAGCCACCCTCCTCTCAAACCATCCAGTCTGCTATTCAAACTCAATCAGCATGACAGAGTGATCTCCAGCCTCGTCCCCGTCAACACTCTCACCTGTGTTAAGGGGTACTTTTCTGGCAGGGCTGAAATGAAGTGGAAATAATTTTTTTTTTTTTTTTTTTTTGGGGGGGGGGGGGGTAGTTCATTTTCATGACAAAAGGGGACTTTGCAATTATTTCCAATTCATCTGATCATTCTTTATAACATTCTAAAGTATATGGAAATTGCCATCATAAAAACTGAGGCAACAAACTTTGTGAAAACCAGTGCTTGTGTCATTTTCAAAACCTTTGGCCACGACTGCAGCTTAATTTGTTATGAGATGTTTTGGTTATAAAGATTTCTTACATTCTCTTAAATAAACCCGAATTGGATGAACCCACCTTGTAATTTTTGTAAGCACAAAAAATAGATTTAAATTCGCCACAGTGATTGTTGGCAGGTGTAGAAAGACAATAGTTCCTACATGTGATCAAACCAGTCCTACATAGTAAATTAAGTACGAGTGTTTGTTCCCGAGTTTATTACTTATTTATTACTTATATCTCAGAAAACTATGCTAAACCTGAAACCAAATTTCTTTAAATTTTTAATCTTAAACATTTACAGGAAACAACGCCTGGTTCTGATGTTGTTTATGATCGGTGTATTTTATGTGTTTATTTCATCATTTCATTATCAAGACGTAATTCTGCCGTTCTTAAACTCTGTGTTCTACATACAAACTTGAGCGTTCACTGCTGAACTGTCAGCCTGTTCTCATTCCCAGATCATCCACGCTGCTTTGTCAAAGCTGCTGGCCTTGCTTTTAATTTATTTTTGCAATAGTGACAGATGTGACAAATGAGAACAATAAATACAAGACAATTAGGGTGGAGGCAAGAAAGGGGGAGGAACAAGCAAATAAACATAAACCAAAAAAAATTACACTGTGGAGGAAAAGGTGCATGATTGAAGATTTGTGTAAGTGTGCGAGTGTGTGCTCAAGTGTGTACTTGTGTGCGTGTGCACAGAGAGAAATAAACATATCTAAAATATACATAAGGACATTGGTGTTAATATTCACATTTGAGAGAACACTGGCATTACTTGAACTGACAAGACTGTGGGGAAAAAATGTTCTGGATATAGAGGGGTTACAATATGTCATTCAATATATTTCTGTGTGTGTGTGTGTGTGTGTGTTATTTATAATATGCAGGAGGCATGGCGAGGGACTGCACGTGAAAGTACACAATGAAGAAAAAAGAAACTAATTACAAAACAAAGGTCTCGATGGGATTATGGACGTTTCACCTCTGCAGGGTTATCTTCAATTATATAGATGTAGATGGCACTTACCTTGTGATGCTCAGAGTGCTCACACATGATCTTTATCACTTTACTACTGCAAATTACTGTATATTACTGCACTGCATTGTTGCATGTCTGCCTGCACTGACAATTATTCATTTGTATGTGTATACTGCAATACTGGACTCATTCTTATCCCTATATTCTTTGGTTTATTTTGCTTTCATTGTATTCAGAGCACTAAGCCCTTGTGCAGCTTAGTATAGTTAATATAGTTAGTTAGTCTGTGTTGTTAGTATAATTTATACAGCTACCTCTATTTTTTGTATTTGTGCTGTTGGATGTCCTAATTTCCTTTGGGATCAATAAAGTATCTATCGATCTATCTATGCTGTCTCATGCCTCTTGGCACAGGTAGATGGACACTTTTGCACACTGATACATTTGGAGGGTTTATAATGCAGAAAAAAGAAAGTAGTTCCCATTTGAAACTATTTTTAAAGTAATCTGGGGACGAGTTCTGCAGACTTTGCTGCTGATTTTTTGTCAGTATGATCACCACACAACGACTGCCATTTTCTTCTATTATGATCAAGAGAAGGCAGACTTCTCTGTAGCCGATATCGCCAACGGTGGGCATACCAGAAAAATCTGGATAAATGCCAAAAATCCTTTTAAAATGCCCAATATTTGACCTCAGCCTCTTCTCTGCAGCTTCTAAGAAAGGATAGGAAAACATTTGACAGTAAGTATAATAACATGTGGTGCAGTGATTGATGTGCTTTTAGTCACTACACTCTGTGCTTTGATTACACCTTTCACACAGGTCTGGATGTCCCCATTTTAGAAATCCATTAGCTAAACTCTGAGCTAAAGCAGGTGACCTTATTTATTGGCTATCAAAAGTGTAGTAAATCCAAGAATCTGATTTACCACACTACAGTACGCTGCTCGTCACTTTCTGTCATTGTGATATTGAATCTCGGTTATTGATTCACATCCAGTGGCCTCCAAGATCTGAACTCATGCATGGATAACATTTACACTTGCACTTCATAGGGTCCTATTAATCTCTGCAGGGAGAGAAGGCCTGCTTGAAGCTGGGAGGGGCAGGAGGTGGGGACTGAAACTGCACAAGGAAATAATCTGTTTAAACTGCAATTTTCATTTCTTTGATTGCTGAGCATGTCCAAAACGCATGCCTATCTGAGCCTATTCTGGATTCCTTGCAAGTGGAAGCACAAATAGACTATTCAAAATTCATCACAATTTACAAATGGGACTTCTCAGAGGTATCCCTCCTACTCTGAAATAACCAGAAGGAAATGATGGTGAGTGAGGGTGACAGTCTGAGTTTAAACCAATGAAGCTGTAGCTAACGAGCCAGCAGTTGCTGGTGAAACACAGCGGGGGGTTAATAGAACCCTTTCTCCTTGCTGCACCTGTGGAGCTGAGATGGTGATTATAGTTTTCTGAGAGGGCATAATGATGAACTGCTCCTCATCCTGTGGGAAAGCAAGGTCCCTTCTCATCTCAATGAGATTAATGAGAACAGTGCAGAAACCCATAGTTCAGGGATTACTTACAAAACACCTGCTGAGAGGTTTGGCTCTGAAAGTGCCAACTGAAAGAGAAGATAACCACACTTGGAATTCAAAACTAACCAGCGATTTACTTTTGTCTAAAGTTTAAGCAAAATTCAGTGTTCTCCATTAATATTTTTGCTTGTTCCATAGTTCATTAGGTACATAATCTGTACACTATGGCCACTTATCGTCATTGTAGTGCAAATATTTGGCATTGAAACCCACTACTTGGTGAACTCTCACTATTCTGGGAAGACCTGAAAGGATCAAGCCCATAGACCAGGGGTATTCAACTCCAGGCCTCGAGGGCTGGTGTCCAGCAGGTTTTAGATGTGTCTCTGCTTCAACACACCTGAGTCAAATATAGAAGTCATTAGCAGGACTCTGGAGAACTTGACTGCATACTGAGGAGACAATTCAGCCATTTGATTCAGGTGTGTTGGATCAGGGACACATCTAAAACCTGCAGGACACCGGCCCTCGAGGCCTGGTTTTGAGGATCCCTGCCATAGACTGTATATAGTAGATAGACCTAACCAATGTGACATCACCCATAGGTTTTGTGGACATCTTGAAACCACATCTTGTGTTACGGTTTTGACTGCTGTTTTGTTTTTGCCAATATTTAACCATATTTAGATCAGAGGGTTGAGAGCTAACACGCTTGGTTTGCAGGGTGCATCTATAAACTCTATGCAAGGCAAAGGGCACTGGAAAAGGGAAACTAGAGCAAAGATAGTGTTACGCCCCTCTGCAGCCTCTACTCTCTTTGTAGTGGCAGTGAGAGAGTTTCAGGCGCTGCCTTGGCTAATTGCTGATCGATTACACCTGATGGGGTGTGGATAAAAGCGTGTATGAGGACAGCTTTGCAGTGCCACTACTTTTTGCTCTTCTTCTCTCTGGGTTGCAACTGTTTTAGCAGGAATTTATCAAGGAATTTAAAACCAATTTTTCTTAAAACTCTGGTGTCAGTCTTCACCTTATGTTGCAACTTTTGAGCCGAGAAACTGCAGCAATCAAAACGACCGTCTATGAGCAAGCATTTGGTGAAAGTGGGAAGGAAAAGCTCCCTTTTAACGGGAAGAAACCTCCAGCAGAACCAGGCTCAGGGAGGGGCAGTCATCTGCTGCAGAGGGTTGGTGGAGAGAGACAGGAAAAAAGACACAGTGTGGAAGAGAGATAGAGATTAATAATAGCTAATAATTAAATGCAGAGTGGAGTATAAACAGAGTGAAAGATGGTTTGAATTTGAGTGTATTTATTTGGTAGGGACAATGCACATTATTAAACAATCTGTAAATGCGCCAGAATTAGACAAAAGGCTATTTTTCATCTGTTGTCCCTGGACAAATCACAATTTGTCTTGCTACAAACAAACAAAGGTTATACAATCAAGGTTAAAATGACTAAACTACACAAATTTGTCAATAAATTAAAAAGAAAAAAGAAAATACAAGCAATACAAACAATACAATACAATAAATACATAAGGAAACTACACACAATTTTCATAAAAGGTATAAGAAATTAAAACTAAATGAATTGTTCATATTGATGGCAAAAAACACAGGTGTCCCGTGCCTGATTATTCAAGACCCTGTGTGCAAGAATAATAATTTTAAATTCTATTCTGGATTTAACAGGGAGCCAATGAAGAGAAGCCAATATGGGAGGAAGATGCTCTCTCTTTCTAGTCCCTGTCAGTACTCTAGCTGCAGCATTTTGGATCACCTGAAGGCTTTTCAGGGAGCGTTTAGGGCAGCCTTTTCATTCCTAAGGCATTACCCAGTCCATATAGTATAGATATCCAGCTTGACTTATTTCCCCATAGACATCTGGTGTATTTTCAAAGTGTTCCTTTATTTTTTTTTTGAGCAGTGTATATACAGATCGATTGATAGATGACAGAGAGAGAGAGAGACTTGTTTTTGGAGCCAGCCTCTCGTGGAGGATTTGCAGTTTCAGGCACTTAGATTCATTTCATTTTTCAGACCCATATGTTTCCACTTTTTGTAACTCAAAGGCTTGTTTTTCCTCTTCTATTCAGCCTTTTCAGAGGCCTTGAACAATCTGACCGCTTGGTGAAGGAGAAGATAAATGACGGGGCATATAGAAAAATTATTTCTTCACAAGAATAAACCTGTTCTTACCAATATTTCCACAGAGCATATTAGTGTTACGAGCTCAGAAGTGAGAACCACCATTGGAAGAAATGAGCTATAAAGTGAATTTAAAATGGCACGTTAGTTTTTCATCCCGCAATAGATCCTTTTCAGGGGGGATAATTCATTCTTTGAATTCAGATTTCTAAAAGGGCAACAGCACAGATGTCAGAAATAATTAAGCATATCAGTATCCTTGAAGTTAGACAGATTTTTGACGTGTTGCTGGTGCTGGTTATCTTCTTGTTCAAGGACACTTTGATGCAGCTAAACAGATTCACAATTTCAGTGAATCAAACTGTGACCTTCCTTGGGAGTCCCTCTGCCACCTGCTCCCCACGCTTTCCAAATGGCCAAAACTGTCCAGATCTATGAGACTTGAGAGTTTTGGGTTAGTGAACTGTACATGGGGTTAGAGAACATAATGATCCAGGAACAACCTCAGCTGTCATATACTGTTAAATGGTGTTGTCAGTTAAGGCCAGTGTAAAGTTTCGTTCTACGCAGAGCAGAAGTTTCACAAAGGGAAAACAAAGGAGACACTATTTAGACCATTTCATTAAAGCTGCATCAACCATTTAATGAAAGCAGAGGAAAAAAATGTCTCTCATGAGAGATGCGCTATATATTAATGCCTAAAGTTTTTTTCAGCATCAGCAACCTGTGCACAGGTCTTTATTTGCAGTCTTTATTTCTCATGGTTGGTGTAAAGTGGGTTGATCAGACTCGACTCTGTTGTGCCATCATCTCCAAATTTAAAGTGCACATCCAATTAAGGTTTTCATTCATCTAGTGAGCATGACTTCTGGTATGGCTGAAAGCATCATTTCAATTCTCAGAACAGTATGTGCCCCCCCACACCCACCCACCCACCTCCCAAAATAAAAGCACTCTTACAAAACACAATTAGGGCAATTTAGGTTAAGTGAAAACAAAGTGTATACAGTCAGAAGATAAATGATTTTTGCATTGTGAGATAAGAAAACAAATCATTTCATAATGAAGATGTTGATGGTGCACATTTTTTTTATTATCTTCAATGTTTCCATTTCCATGTCATTAAAAATAGAGACAAAATCTGTTCTGTTAGCTGGACAGACTTTCCTAAGTGGTTAGAAAATTAAAAAGCATTTACAGTAGGCCACAACGAAATACAGGTGACTTTGATTTTGGGTCCAGGTGCAGCTTACAGATTATGTACATCAGAGTGCAGCCCATGTCAGATTACTGTCCACACCACACACACAAGACTTTTATGAAAATAACATGTATGGAAAAGATCACCGTACATCACAAGGATGATCAAAATGCTACAGATAAAGTCCCTGCAGTGACTGTATGTCCCGGAAAATCCAGAAGTACGTGGGAAGAAAAGAAGACGATAAAGTGGGTGTATTAGCAGGAGGTGCTTAGGCAACAAAGGCATACCCTCTTCATTTGCTTGCATCTCTTCTTCTGGTCTTAACTCCTCCCAGTGAGGATTTGAGAGTGAGAGATGTGAAGAATGAAACTGCCAAATGATAAAACCTTTGCTTCCATAACCCTATCTGAACAGAGGCGTTTATACATTCACCGGCCACTTTATTAAATATGCCTGTTCAGCTGCTTATTACCACAAATATCTAACCAATCAATCACATGGCAGCAACTCGATGCATTTAGACTCCTAGGCATGGTTAAGCCAACCAGCTGAAGTTCAAACTGAGCATCAGAATGGGGAAGAAAAGAGATTTAAGTAACTTTGAATGTGGTCAGAAGGGTAGTGGTCTGAGAATGGCGTGAGGATATTTTCTAGGCATGCTTTGTGTCCCTTGGTACTAGCTGAGCATCGTTTCAGTGCAACAGCCTACCTCAGTATTGTTGCTAACAACGTCCCTCCCCTTATGACTATCACATCTGTTGTTCAGTCCTGCACCCAGTACTATTTCTTCTTCAAGTCTGGATGGATGCCATTAATACATCACATCACACGATGAAAGCCTTTAGATACACTTCTTTTTCCTCTGTGTTAGCACCTGCAGTAACCTCCTCATTCCTTGCTCCTTGTATCCCCCAAGAAACCTATGATGAATCTCTGAATCTCTATGATGAGAATGAATGATTTCTGAGAAATGGGAAAAGAGAGGGGGTGACGAAGCGTTGAATGAAAAGCACTGTTTGGCTTGTTCAACTACAGAGACCTGCTTAAAACAAACCCCCCAGATACTGTATACGTGTGCTGTAAAACAGTGATTAACAGGTTGGTGGTAATCTGGGGCTGGATGCTTTCTTTTGCAGCTGAAGTTTTCACATTGTACTCCGTGTATTCTTTCAGGGGCTTCCTGTTAGCAGCCAGTGAGCACGGTGTGGTCCGTGTATTGTGTTTTGGTGTGATTGCTTAGTTTGGGTGGAAAGCTAAATTTATTATATTCCCCCACGCTGTGCTGCAACCTGTGACTGTCTCCTCCTTTCATACTCTGTTTTGGCAGGATCAGTGAATTATTTTACTCTACTGGTTCAAAACCACAGTTTTGAAATTGATAAAATTGCTTGTAATAGCACTTCTGCTGAACATTTTGAAGCCCTAATTTATCCCCTATGGATGAAATTACCTTTTTTATGTTGCCTGTACTACATGTCGGCTTAGACTGACTCCCATATGTGCACTTCTTTATAGCACTTACTTTAAAATTGTCCTTCTTAAACTGAGTTATGGACACACGTGAACCCTTTCTGGGCTCTGGATGTCAGTCACATTGGTCTATTCTCTTACCTTTTTGTGGGACTAGTGGGATTCATTTGAAAAAACACTACAATCTGCCAAATATAGAGGTGAGTCTTATTCTTTGTAAATGTTGCTATTTTACAAAGCAGACTACTATATGTGTGTATACATATAGTCTGTATACAACAAGCATGTATACACCTAAGAAGGTTTTTGCCATCACCTACCGGTTAGTGGACTGCAGTATGTGAATATTGAAATTTTGGCTGATGCCATGTTGTTTTTTGGAGCCAGAAGCAATCGTATTTAGAAGGTGGACTGCTGAGTTATCAGCTAATGCTAAATAGCTTGGTTAGCAAACATCTAAAAAAAAAAGCATCTCCACCTATTATAGAATTTCACTCATCAAAACTGGAGTGGGCTGTTTTTGGAGGGGCTGCACAACATAGCAGGCCATCATATTTGTCAAATAATGCTATTAAAAATGGTCCAAAAGGTACCAACAGCACCAACATGGTTCAACGGTCCAGTTCCATGACTGGAACTAGCTGTGAGGCCCAGCAGCCATCGAGTACAGCTGCCTGTCTCCACATACTTTTTAATCAAAGCAGAAATTAGGGTGTGGTGTACATAAATATATAACTGTGTGGATTTTTTTCCCTTAAATCACCATCTTCCTTTAGATGTTTGTCTCTGCAATTTCCTTTTGCACCACATCTGCGGGAAAAAAAGGAAAAAGGAAAAAAAAAAGAAAACTGCAGCATTCTGCAGGATTGTGCTAGTAGAAGGAATGTCACTGGACCAGACATACTGTAAAAAGTACCATCAAAACACAACATAAAATTTACCACAATTAGTCAATAATTCATTGAGACTAAACAGTTATTACATAGTACACGTGATTCTTCCTAGTGGTATGTATTATATTATACATATTTCTTTTAAATCTATTTTTAAGGTATACTTGGATAAGGTTACCTTGTAGTTCACTGCATATTATCTGTAATGTAGTCATTTCAACATCCTGTCCTTTTAGGTAGCTCCAAAATAAGTAAAGTCATACTGCTACTCACTGATTGACAGCACCACCCGTGGATATGATATCCTTAACATTAGCAAGCATTATTCAGTCAAATCAAAATATCACGTTCTTAAGAAGAAGAAGAAACAGCCTTTATTTCTTCATCATTTTATTCAAATTGAACCTAAATTTGTTTTTGGCTTTTTTTTTTTTTTTTTTTTTTTTGGTAATATCTTTGGTCCAGCAATAGATAGAAAACAGTGGCTGGAGACTGCAGCATGAACAAAAATTATTGTGACCATGCGCAATGAACTTGCAAAATCTTGTTGCATTTGAAATGACTGCTTTGAAAACAAGGACCTGGTCTGCAACCAAAGTGACATTTTTGCATCAAGATTAAATTTTAAAAACACAGTTAGTTGGAGCAGGTTGGCAATTACATATTTATTAGTGATTAACTGTGAGAAATAATCAAAAACCGCAAATCTGTTGCTGTCTACACACAGAAATTCACATTAACTGCTTTCATTCAGCGTCCAGCTAGAATCTCATAGATTTTCAAACAGAATTTCTGTGTCTTCCACCAATACTGACATTTGTCATTTTGACAATTTAACTGCAAAATGACAAAGGCACTTGGCAACCTTGCTTTCATGTAGGAATATAACCAGAATACAGTATAACAGGAATACAACCAGTTGAGACAAGTCCCCTGTTGCAAAGTGACACATCACAGAGCAGTTGACTCGCAGACAGAGATTGATTGCAACATGTTGGCAATCTGTCTGCATTTATTAATTAGATGGGAAGTAGTCGGAGTTGGACTGCGATTGTTTGGCGACAGGTTGCCTCCCACCTGGCAACCTAAGCAATGTCCTTGATATCAAACTGTTGAGGATGCTGCACGCTTCACCTCTAGGTGATCAGTTGGTCACCACAACTACTTGCAATCAGTTGCCAAATGCAAAAATTTAAATGCAATCACAGATAACTACCAATTTTTCCTAGTTGCGAGGAGGTTGCTGTGCTATTTTTGCTCTAGTTTGACTGAGGCATTAGCTGAGCAGAACAACTTTTTGAACTTTGTGTTCTTTGTGTGTCCTTTGTTCTTTCTTTTCCATTTTTAAGGGTTGCAGCTTAACATTAAACTTGCATGCTGAACTTGTGATGTAATATGATCTTTGGAATAAGAAAGCATTAAACCAAGTTTTATTAACTTGAGTATTTGACACCAAACAGGACCTGTTATATCCTTGAAAGGGAGAAGTAAAAGTTTTTATATGCACTGTAAATTGGAAATTAGTTCTTTTAGCTGCTACTTGGATTGGCTAAAGATGACAGCTAAAGCCAAGGGCTTCCGAACAAGGAGGACTACTATCCGCTAACGCTTGTCTTGCTCATGAGACGAGTCGGGGTCTTTAATTAAAATGTTAATGATATTTCAATGAACAGATGGCGCAAAGGGCAAACAGCCAGAGTGAACAAACACAAGAAGGCAAACGATTGGGTCACATTCCAGCCAAGTGTGTTGTTCTACATGTTAATCATCAGAACATTACAAATCATTATGCTGTTCAGGGAGGAAACAAAAACTGATTTAGAAGCCAAGAAAACTGTCAGCGAGAGGATTTGAGACCCAGAGCGCATGTGAAAAGCTGAATGGCTCTTATAACAACATGCTGAGGACTTCTTTTTGTCCCAGGAATGGAGTGGAATGAGGATCAAAACTTCCAAATGTGCGACCAATGCGATAATTCAGGTTAATGGAGTGTGGGATCAGTAGGTGGATATGCACTGCATCTAAAACATCTGATCCACAAAAACAAGAGCCTTTGTGTAACTCACACCAAACATGTTTCAGTTGCCTAACTTTAATGTTGTAATCTTTAAGACTCCAGCACTGGAATTTTGGTGGCAGACACTCACACACAGATGAGCACCTGGTGTTTCAGTTTCCACTTGTATTCTCTGGAGCTTGAAAAAGGCGACTGGACTTCTTTTTGTTTCTTGAAGACGTTTCACCTCTCATCCGAAAGGCTTCTTCAGTTCTCAACCAAATGGTGGAGAGACCCAGGTATTTAAACCCCTGTGGGCGTAGTCCCCTGGAGGTGGTTATGACCCTCTATTGATCATGTGCTTGAACACATGTGCCCAGGTGTGAAGGGGGCGTGGGTCATATTTAATCAGTGGTTTCAGTTGAAACCAATTTAGGACTCCGCTCCATTGTTTCCTGTGGCCTATTGAGGTCACTGGAACAAAGGTGTGAATGGGGGTTGAGACGTCTGGGAAGGGAGCTCAGGACCAGAAGAAAATGTGCTAGCCAAAGGACTCAATTTTGCCATAACCCCACAACAGCTTCCTATAGTAGACCTCATCACAGCAACAGAAACCGCTATAAGAAATAACAAACTTTCTCATCCTGTAGCAGAACAGATCAGGATGAAAGTTTCAGCCACTCTCTCCAGTGCAAGACTTCCTCCATCCAACCTCACCATTCAGGAGAAGAAGGCCATCACAGCCCTAAGCAAGGATCAAAACATCACCATACTGCCAGCCGACAAGGGGAGGTGCACGGTTGTGCTGAATTCATCGGATTACCACAACAAAATTACTACACTCCTCAGTGACAACAATACTTATGAGGTCTTGAGACGTGATCCCACAAGCAACTACAAGAAAAAAGTTGTTTGCTGCCTGCAACAACTTGAAAAGGAAAAAGCCATTGACCGCCCCACTTACTACCGCCTGTACCCTGGAGAAGCCACTCCATGCATTTATGGACTCCCAAAGATCCACAAAGAAGGAGTCCCACTTCGACCCATTATCAGCAGTATAAACTCGGTCACCTACAACATTTCCAAACACCTCGCCACCATCTTATCACCGCTTGTTGGCATCACACCCCACCACATTGAAAACTCTACAGATTTTACTAACAAGGTCCAGAATCTTGTACTGGATCCAGATGAAACCATGGTGTCCTTTGATGTGGTTTCACTTTTCACTTGCATACCTACAACTGAGGCAGTGGAGACCGTCAGAAGACGACTACAGGAAGACGATTCCTTACTGAACAGAACCAGCTTCACCCCAGATCAGATTTGTGCACTTTTAGATCTCTGCCTTACCACAACATATTTTAAATACAATGATGGATTCTACAGACAGAAGCATGGATGTGCCATGGGCTCCCCAGTGTCTCCCATTGTAGCCAACCTTTACATGGAGGAAGTGGAAAGTAAAGCTCTTGGTTCTTTCAAAGGGATGGCACCTAGCCACTGGTACAGATATGTAGATGACACCTGGGTCAAAATCAAAACCCAAGAAGTAGAAGCCTTCACTCGTCACATTAACTCAGTGGATAAATACATACGTTTTACCAGGGAGGACACCAGAGATAACAAGTTACCATTCCTGGACTGTGCGGTGCTTATCGAGGAAGATGGAAGCCTCAACATTGAAGTTTACCGGAAGCCCACACACACAGACCAGTATCTCCTCTTTGACTCCCACCACCCTCTGGAACACAAACTTGGGGTGATCAGGACCCTACAACACCGTGCGGAAAGTGTTCCCTCTAAGGCAGAAGGGAAGCATAAGGAACACACACACATTAAGAAAGCCCTCAAAACATGCGGTTACCCCAACTGGGCCTTCATCAAATCAGCTAAGATGCACAGGAATGAAGGCCAAACACAAACTACAGAGAATAGGAAGGACAAGAGGAACAACATTGTCATCCCATATGTGTCAGGCTTGTCAGAGAAACTCAGAAGAATTTTCTCCAAGCATGACATCTCAGTATACTTCAAACCAAGTCACACCCTAAGACAAAAACTGGTTCATCCCAAGGACAAACCCGCCAAACACAAGATCAGCGATGTAGTGTATGCTGTTCAGTGCAGTGAAGAGTGCTCGGACCTCTACATTGGTGAAACCAAACAGCCTCTTCACAAACGAATGGCACAACATAGAAGAGCCACCTCGACAGGACAAGATTCAGCAGTACATCTGCATCTGAAGGAAAAAGGGCACTCTTTTGAGGATGCCAATGTCCACATTTTGGACAGGGAAAACAGATGGTTTGAAAGAGGAGTGAAAGAAGCCATCTATGTCCACTGTGAACAACCATCATTGAACAGAGGAGGTGGATTACGTCACCAACTTTCCCCCGCTTACAGTGCTGTCCTGAGCTCCCTTCCCAGACGTCTCAACCCCCATTCACACCTTTGTTCCAGTGACCTCAATAGGCCACAGGAAACAATGGAGCGGAGTCCTAAATTGGTTTCAACTGAAACCACTGATTAAATATGACCCACGCCCCCTTCACACCTGGGCACATGTGTTCAAGCACATGATCAATAGAGGGTCATAACCACCTCCAGGGGACTACGCCCACAGGGGTTTAAATACCTGGGTCTCTCCACCATTTGGTTGAGAACTGAAGAAGCCTTTCGGATGAGAGGTGAAACGTCTTCAAGAAACAAAAAGAAGTCCAGTCGCCTTTTTCAAGCTCCAGAGACTACTATGACCTGGATAACTGAGAATCTACACAGACATATCTTCCACTTGTATTGTTTTAATGAAGACATCAATCATCATGCTCACATTGTAAGCTTTTCTTTATGAACTAATGCACGCGACAAGTAGCTGTACACACATCAGCAGCGCACGGTTAAACTGGTTTATCTGGCAGGACATGCTAAGCATGCAAGCTGTTCTCTTGATCTCTCTTCATTTATTAGCCCACTGCAGCATCTTTTTTCCATTGCTCAATATTAAACGTTGATCAGTTGTCAAAAATGACACCGACCATTTTCTGGTTTCTTCAGAGTAGACTCAGCTTCTCCACTTGAACACTGATGCCTCATTCCCAAGGGGATGACTGTGTCACGTTCCACGACGTGGCTACCAGATGCACCACAGCATATTTCAGAAATGTCCCACAAGCAGCTCTAAACACGCAAGCACTGCTAAAATATGCGCCAAGTATCTTTTCGACAAACCATTTCAAGCTGTACAGAGCAGAGGAGATGGCCACACAGGACAGGTAGAGACAATCTGGTTAGTGTTCAAAATAAAAGGCCCTGTATAGATTAATTGCCCCACTTCTGAAATGCTCTCTAAGTCATTTAAAGCCATGTAAAAGGCAGAACAATACCATGTTGGAGGTTTGACATCACATGGTATTTTCCCTGGGTTGTTGTTGTTTGCGGTTTCTCAATAATCTTTTTCTTTTGTTTTCCCCTCTCTCTCCCTTCAAGGCAGCTGGCCACCCTCACTGAGCGTCGCTCTGCCAGAGGTGTCCTCCTGTTAGAGGGACTTTATTTTCTCCCCGCTGTAGCTAAGTGCTTTGTCAAAGGGACAATGCGGCTACATAAATAAAACTGAACTAAATCTGAATTGAATTATAGTGTGAAGCGGCAAGAAATTATTATGGCTTTCACACAGTATGAAAAGTAAACTGTGAGGCTGTTATACTTGCAGGAAGATGACATTACAATGACTTACATGCTTCTGCCTCAGAATGGTGGATTCGGCCACTACCAATGATTATTATTATGGAGTGTTTCTGAACGTGGAACAGGGGAGGGGGGGCGTAAAAAGAAAAAAGTAAAGGACTTGATAATTTTAAGGATTAAAACCACAGATTTATTTGTCTCTTAAGGTATTGTTTATTTTTACAAAAGCCACAATTGTGCTCAAATATCCATGTCCACTTTGGGAATTCTTGTCTGAAGAAAGAACTGAAGACTGTCCTGGAGAGAGACATCCCAATGACATCTCAGATCACATCCAGGAACCTGCATTAAGTTGGGGGAATAGATTTATTGATGGATGGTCAATCTTACAGTCATTGTCAATTCCAAAGTTTCACATATCAGGACACAATAAAAAAAATTATTTCAATACAACACCAGATTAACAGCAACACATGACAAATTTCACTACGTCATTACTTAACACAAACTAAGCCAAAAATGCAGCAGCAGTGTGTGAAAGACTGTCTGCTCCATGATTCAGTAGCACATAGAACCACCTTCAGAAGCAGTAACTTGAAGTTATCATTTTCTGCATCACTTTATTACTCTTTCATGACATAATGGAGAAATTTTGGCCCACGCTTATTTACAGCGCTGCTTCAGCTCGTTGAGGATTGTCGACATTTGCACAGCTCTGAATGCAGTTTTTTTAGACACTTTTGCATTGGCTTAATTTTTCTGACCCTGAAGCTATGTCCATGGTTTACACGGCTCAAAAAATTAAAGCAACACTTTGACAACACATCAGATCTCAATGGTGAAAAAGTCAATTTTGCTGAATTTTCATTGCAGCAACTCCAAATAGTACCCAGATCTGGAACTGGGCATCACTGAGCTCCTGGACAGTCTGAGGTGCAACCTGGTGGCATCGGATGGACCGAAACATAATGTCCCAGAGGTGTTCGACTGGATTTAGGGCAGGCGAGTGTGGGGGCCAGTCAGTGGTATCAATTCCTTCATCCTCCAGGAAATGCCTGTATACTCTCACCACATGAGGCCAGGCATTATGGACCAGGAGGAACCAAGGACCCACTGCACCAGCATAGGGTCTGACAATGGGTCCAAGGATTTCTGATACCTAATGGCAGTCAGGGTGTCGTTTCCTAGCCTGTAGAGGTCTGCGTGTCCCTCCATGAATATGCCTCCCCAGACCATCAATGACACACTTCCAAACCATTCATGCTGAGCGATGTTCCTGGCAGCACCAGTGGCTGCTGGACGTCATTTTATAGCTCTGGCAGTGCTCATCCTGTTCCTCCTTGCACAAAGTGCTGATGGATTAAGGACCTTCTACGGCCCTGTCCAGCTCTTCTACACTAACTGCCTGTCTCCTGGAATCTCCTCCATGCTCTTGAAACTGTGCTGGGAGACACAGCAAACCTTCTGGCAATGGCACGTATTGATGTGCCATCCTAGAGGAGTTGATCTACCTGTGCAACCTCTGTAGGGTCCAGGTATCGCTTCATGCTACCAGTAGTTACACTGACCCAAGCCAAATGCAAAACTAGTGATAAAACAGTCAGAAAAGACGAGGAGGGAAAAAATGTCAGCGGCCTCCACCTGTAAAGCCATTCCTGTTTTGGGGGGGTTGTGTAATTGTTGCCCCTCTAGTGCACCTGTTGTTAATTTCATTAACACCAAAGCAGCAGAAACTGATTAACAACACCTTCTGCTACTTAAACGAACAGATCAATAACCCAGAAGATTAACTGACTTGATGCTAAACTCTGATTAAAATGTGTTCCTTTACAGGAGCCGGGTTGGTTCAGCGGGTGAGCAGGTGACCAAATGACATATGGCCGCAATGCAGCCAGCCAGTCTGACCCGTTGCCCTTTGCTGTACGTCTTTCCTCTTTCTCTCCCCACTTTCCTGTCAGTCTTCACTGTACTGCTATCCATCAATGGCAAAAAGTGTTCATTTATTTTATTTTTTAGCAGTATATAGAGTACAATAAATGATAAATAGAATAGAATAGAATAGAATAGAATAGAATAGAATATCTACACCTCCCGCTGCATCAGCAGAGCCAGGAACATCATCAAGGACAGCTCACACCCTGGCTTTGACCTGTTTGACCTGCTGCCCTCTGGCAGGCGCTACAGGTGCATCAAAGCCAGAACAAACAGACTCAAGAACAGTTTCTTCACCAGAGCAATCACCACCCTGAACTCACACACTCACCCACTGTAACTGTGCAACACCCACATCTCTGTGCAATATTATATTATTCATACTGAACAATATCTATCACTCCTATATTGTGTAATATCCAGTATTCATTCACTAGTGCAATATTCATTCACCAAGTGCAATATTCATCATCTTTATTATTATATGTATACACGCATTTACTTTCTTACAATGTACAGATGCACCAATGTAGGTATGTATGTATATATTTTTATACATTCTATTTTTTTTATATTTTACACAGTTTATTTTCTGTATATCTCTTGATCATATTGATTATACTAGATTATAATATTTTTATATTTTTATTTTCATTTTAGAGAGTTTGATTTTCTGTTACATGGCACTGAACAGGAGTGGCCCTCCAATCTCATTGTACATCCTGTATAATGACAATAAAGGCATTCTATTCTATTCTATTACTTTAGCATGCACATCTCATCAGCAAATTAAATGTTGACAAAGGAACTCTGGCACTTCCTCAGTGCTTATTGATAAAGGCACAACAGTTAAAAAAAATCAATTACTGCACGTTTAGGAAACACTCATTCAAATCATTGCTACAGTAAAGCATGTCCCAGAGGTAAAAGTAATGCAGCAGGCACATATTTTTCACTATAATGTGTCTTTTATTGATCTCCAATCTCAAACCACCAGCAGGACAAGTCAAAAGCTCGCCCTACTCACGTGATAACAGGCCACTCCGTGAGGTACAACTGTGTGGAAGATTAAACATCTGTCACTTTTTCCATTGAACAAGCAGTGCACTCTGCTCCAAAACTTAAATGCTCTCTAAACAAAGTTATGTCAAAATCCTTGACAGCTGATGACTCACCAAAGCAAATTAAATTTCACATTTTGTGTTTTTTGTTCCATCTGTGTTCTTCCTTTTGTCCATATAAGAATAGTTCGTATCAGTCTTTACATCAGCAAGGACTGAAAATAAAGATGCTTTTCAAGAATGTCAGATTTTCTTTTTTTTTCTGAAGCTAATTCATATGTGGGAACTCATGGAGGATACAACTATTTAATGTTATGATGACAAAGCTGTCTATAGACATTGTCTATAGTAACATAACTCTACCTTTTCATAAGAGCCATGTACAATACCCAAACCAAAAAGCTCATGAAACACTACTGCGGGTGTCAATAGGTGCAAATGCATTAATTCCACAAAATCCACTTGTCAAACTTGTCGAGGGCAGTCTGTCTTTAAGCAGTGAAAGAGTTCACACAGGATTTAGGAGGGGCAGCAGCGTGCAGGCTTACTTGTGGCTCCTGAGTTTCTAATAGTAGAATGGGAGGCAGAGCCTTCACCTGTCCTGTGGAACCAGCTCCCTGTTTGAATTTGGGAGACAGACACCCACTCTGCTTTTAACATAGTGTAGACAGGGCTGCATCAGGTGGCCCTGAGCTATTCTTTGGTTATGCTGCTTCATTCTCAGGCTGCTGGTGGACTTCCCATGATGCACTGAGCACTTCTCCACGCCTTTCTTTTGACTTGATGCATTTGTACATCACTACTGCATGTCATTAAATTGTGTCTTCTCTTACCTGTACTTTCTTTTATTCCCTGCTCTTTCCATTCACCCCCAGAACTGGTCAAGGCAGGTTTTGCTGGATCTCTCTTCCTGTTCAAAGGGAGTTCGTCCTTCCTACTGTTCCTTACTACCACTTGCTTTCTCACATGGGCTCATCTGATTGTTGGCATTTTCCTGTAATCTTGTAGGGCAGGGATCCTCAAATCCAGGCCTCAAGGGCCGGTTTCCTGCAGGTTTTAGATGTTTTCCTGATCCAACACACCTGAATCAAATGGCTGAATTACCTCCTCAGTATGCAGTCAAGTTCTCCAGAGTCCTGCTAATGACTTCTATATTTGACTCAGGTGTGTTGAAGCAGAGACACATCTAAAAGTTGCAGGACACCGGCCCTCGAGGCCTAGATTTGAGGATCCCTGTTGTAGGGGCTTTACCTAGCAATATAAGGTACATTGAGGTAACTGTTGTTGTCCAAATTGCTCAGGTTGAGCAATTTGGAGATAATTTTTGAGAGGCAAGTTTGAGAGGAAAGGCAAAGATGGTTTAGACATGTGCAGAGGAGGGTAAATGGATATATTGGACAAAGGATGCTGAATATGGAGCTGCTACACAGGAGGAAAAGAGCAAGACCACAGAGAAGATTCATGGATGTAGTGAAGGAGGACATGCAGATGCAGCTGATGACAGAGGAGCATGCTAGAGATAGGATGATGGAGGAGGATGATCCACTGTGGCGACCCCTAAAAGGAGCAACTGAAAGAAGACGACAACTTCACAAACCATTGGGTGACATCCAGGTGGTTACATCTTTAATATATCAATGGTATAGAAGTCAGCACCAAATGGCAAATTCTGAATGTCTCCCTGATGCCAGCAGCTTGGACAAAACTGCAATTCCTTATACTTATACTTAAAATAATGCCAGCTCAATCATGATTGGCTGCAAGCGCTCCCTGATCCAGCCAAGAGACCGAAGGAGTAGGGAGAAACTACCCACAAAGCTTACAAAACAGCACTCCTGGGGCAGCAGCATCGAGAGCAGCAAAAATGAGCAACTGAACTCATTTTGAAAAGAAATGTTTATTTTTGAAATGCTGGTAAGGTGTCCATTAATCTCAAGAAACAAAACAAACACACAGTAATTACTGAAACAGATAGAAAATCTCTATGATTATCTGAGCCCTTTCATTTCCAGCACAGAAATACACAGCTCATAGACTTATTCTTCTACCGATGAAGAAAAGAAATTGACAGTTACAATTTCCTAAAGACATCCCAACACTTTGATAGGAGACATAGTTTACAAAATAACAACACAGATGGCATGTGCATTCTTTCAGAAAGTTGTTCAGAAAAGTTTTATGCACATTGGCCAGCACAAACATTGTTATATGACAGCTCAAAACTGCACAGACAGACACTTTTGTAACAAAGATACTTACAGTACTTTAAAAACAAAGATTTTGTTAAACTGAATAACAATATGCAAAGTTGAACATAAGTCCCTACCTCGAGTAGGTCACGTATTTGTGTTTGTGTTTATTTTAACCTGTTTGAACTACTACATGATTGGGAGTCACTACATGAGGAAAGTACAGTAAGATGTCAATCACACAAAAGAGTTTTTGTTTCTGCAGTGGTGCGGGTGGACAGTGAGAGGACTTAACACACAGCTGTCCAACACAGTGCACAGTGCTATGGTGTAGAAATCCCAGAGAGTAGGCACTTGGACACAATCAACTCATGACCAACAAAGAAAACCATAAGAAAGAACCTCCCATCAAGTTTGTGTCCAAAAACAGGTATGCTACAATCAAATAAATGGTGGTGAGCCTAAGGCATGTTAATTAAGCCCTCAGTCACACAGGCTTCGAGACTGGTTGGCAACCACCTGGAAACCTCCGGTCGCTAGAGAAAAATGTGGATTTCCCAACCAGTTGGCAAGTGGTTGCTGGCTTTCAGTGGGTGAAACTGGTTGCAATGAGGGTACTGCACCAAAAACTACCTTGTGATTGTTTTGGTCGTTTGCAGATGGCAGAGGTCACTTTGTAGCTTGCATGGAAGGCACCAACTTGCCTGCAAACAGATTCCAAGTACCCACCAAGTTGTAGTTAAACTTGAAAAAGTGTGAAGCAAACCTGAAAACGTTTGCCTTCAAAGTAAAAATGTTTTAAGCTGCATTCACGCTGGCTATTCACATCATCGTTATTTTGAAGCTGACAGTTGATGGCTACCAGCTATTCCAGGCACAGAGCTGCCTAGGTAACCCTCTAATGTATTTACTCTCAGATCATATCTCGATTAGCTGTATCCTGTGCTGCCATTGGTTGAAAAGTTGATCTCAGGAACAACCCATTTCACATTGAGAGTATTTTTTCACAGTTACTTGAAACTGCAGAATGTCAGTAACTTTTTACGATCTCCGAGGACTACATTGCATCATGTAAATTGCTTCCTGCGTGGACACAGCTTTAACAGCCAGCACGTTTCACTGGGGCAGTTTTTAAACAGCCAGCATTTCCAATTTGCGTCACACGTCTCCAGGGGCAGGCTGGGGTTGAAATTCAGCCCGGGGAGCTTGGTTTGGAGAGGCCTTTTATCTGATCGTATAACGGACAAACCATAATTTTAAAACATGAGAACTTTATTTGCAGCTGCAGACTGCACCTGTGGCTGAGAGCTGCAGCGCGAGCACTGCTGTGATTAATTAGGTAAAAAAAAAATTCTGGTCTCACATTTTCATTTCCGCTTGGCAAGTGTTAGCAGGCAAGTCAGCGTCCTCTATGCCTACCATGGGCAAAAGTAGCAATCTGCTGGCAACCAAAGTAATCACAGTGAGGTTTATGGTGCATCATTGTATACCTCTATGCAAGCAGTTACACCTGGCAACTACCAGCAACCACTCGCCAATCGGTTGGGGAATACAATTTTTCTCTAGTGACTGGTAGATGCCCGGGGGTTGGCACCCAACCTCAAGGTATGTGTGACTGAGGCCTATAAGGTAACCAAGAAATATGTGGTGCTTGACACTAATAAATGCCACTCAACATAAATATTCATACAAACCTTAGACTGTAAAATTGCTATTCAAAACGTTTTTTTTTTTTGTATATTAAAGTTAATTTGTAATGGCTTTTTTCTTTTACCTGCACTATTTAACTGCCTGACTTAAGACATAATGAAGTACTTAGCTCAACTTAGCTTCTGTATGTTGTGTGTAGTATAACACGCCTGTGTAATATCTGAGTACTGAACCAGAAGTGATGCATGTTTTTTAGCCAACAAAAGCCATTTTCAGTATCATTACCATATGTGTCGGTATGTGTTTGTCAAACTCCCATGAAATATTCATAACACCTTGTAGCTGTGAATTTGTGCCTTCTATCTAGGCCGCTGTTACTGTGTCAGGTTATCACATAATAGTGTAACCTTGAATCAGAAGGCTGTGTAATGCAGAAGGGCTCCCTCACAGTGACAAACCTATGGAGAGTTCTCACTTGACTACAAGCTTTTTAACTTGGTAATTTGTTTCTTATAATCTGGAGAGCGAGGCTGGAGATATGGCTGCAGGGTAATATTAGCTTGTATTGTTCTCCATTTCAAACCTGATAGGACCAAATCAGCTTGCTCGACACACAGATTCAGCAGATGTATTGTTGAGATTTGCGCACATTGAGCCCTCAGTCCCGTCCAATACAAAATAAACAACTTTATTAATCCCAATAGTAGCAATTTGTTTGGAGAAGTTGCGGGTATACTAATAAACAGATTAAGTCAAATGTGGACTAAAATCTAAATAAATACCATGGTTAGGCAAGATAAAGTTAATGGAGACAATTTAAAATAAAAATCACCAGCAAGGGCAAAAAAATAATAATAATCTATGAAGCATTTAATCATTGAATTGCAAAGTGACTAACAGTTATGAATAGGTCGTTTTACAGACAGGTACAGCATAACAGCACTCTATGCATGTTCTGGACTCATTATTAATTTTTTGTAGTTTGAGGGATTTGTTGGCTGCAAAGTGAATATACTCTGGTGATGCTGTTCAGGCGGTTTCTGTCTCTTTACTGTGAGGCTGTGAAACCAGCAGATAAAAGGAAAACTCATGAGCCTCTCAATAAAAGATTGATAAAAGCGACACTAGAGGATGATGGGGCTGACAGACAAGGATTTAGTTTTTTAGTGAATTCTCTGTTGCCCCCGGTTGATGAAATATTCAACCTTCAAATTTAATTTGTTAGAAATGGTACTAAAATAAAGCATCACCTTACCATCTCCACACTTTATGTATGTTTGGATATCAACAGTTCCTTGGTTTTAGATGTATTTAAGTGCAAGTTCCCATGGTCTGATTCTTAACCTCTGAGCAGTGCCAACAGAATATTTGACCAAATATCCGCCCTCCTGAGTGCTCCTAAATCCATCTCTGATTGATGGTACAAAAGAACGTATCCTTGTGGTGAGCTGGTGAACAGCCTGAGAGCCCTCTGCTCGACCTCATCCAGAGTGTCATAAACTGAAAATATTAGAAGGCCCTCTGTAAGTTACACCTTTACCACCATAGTATCCTAAAGACAGTTACACATGCACATGAATGTGAATCCATAAATTTTGTTCTTTCATTCACTGACATCCAAAGGAGATCATGAGTACAGGAAAATTAATTAATTAATGAATCTGGAATCATACTCGTCTGAGGAAAAAAAAATAAAAAATCAGTCAACAGAGCAACACAGTCTCATGTCAGTGAATGAAGGAACTAAATTCATGTGCATCAATTTTTTGATTTTATTGTGGACACAAAATATTCTTGTAACAGAGACTGGCAGCAGTTTGTGAAATATATCTGTAGATGAAATTTGAAGACTCATGTAAATGATCACAAATTGTATTGTGTCCATTTTGAACAAGTGAAAAACTACATTCTGGATCCCACATGTGGATATTTATTATTACTTTTAAACTTAAGATTTTAATTCACTAGCTGAAAAAGATATTGATATTTGGAATAAAATCACAGACTGTATATAAAAGATGGGCATAGCCACCGACCGTGACATCATCCACTGGCACTGGCATTTTGAAAGCTTAAGTTTGCCATTTGGGCTGATCGTCCTTTTTAATAAAGATGTATCAAGCAATAGTATCATCTCGTTTACTCATGGTGAACATTGGACTTGAAATTAGAAACTAACAACAAAGGCTCCCTAGTAAAAGGTTTACTGAGGCTATAGCTGTTACAAGAACTGTCATTTAATCGTAGACTTCAAACAATCTGTCTTCTAATTGCAACAAGAGGGGACACCCCCTACTGGCCATTTGAAAGGAACCAGGTGTAATGCACTTTTGCACTGGCTTCACTTTTAAGACTCCCATGTTATGTCCATCTTTGTCACCAACATGATGTGTTTCAAATGTGTCAGCATTCCCAGGTTTCCTGCAACGGCACGAGTGAAATTACCATAATAACCACAGTGGGTGTGAAGCACAATTTCTCAGCTTTCAGAAACCAATTAGGTTTTTCTAGTAGGACAAATGGTCACACAATTACAGTAATTCAAAGTGCACTTCCGCAATGTGCTTAGCGTTAAAGGGCTAAAAGCTCAGTTTTCTGTAGGTTACCTTGGTGATGAGGTGCATTACAGGACAGTTATGGAAATATGAGAGGTGCACATATGAAACATACTTCAAATTTAAATTAATTGAAAATTTGTGTCCATGTACAGAGGAAAATAAAACAGTGTCACTTCATGGCCTGCTGAGACCAGCAGCTGAACTACATGCAGATGCAACGTAGAGCATGCAGAAATCATTTGCATTTTTCTGTATGTTCCCTGTAAATAATAATAAAATAATAAAAATAGGTAACTGTTATGAAGTCTAAAATTCCAAATGTTGTTGACATTGAAGAAACTGAGGTTATATTTTGAGATATATGACAAGCTGTAGTATAAGGTTGTTTTTTTGTTATTGTTGTTTGTTTTTTATTTCATTACATCATAAAGAAGACGGACCAGAGCCTTTCATCTTCCTTGACATTAAATCTAGATCAGTAAGGATTAAGTGTTTCCAAAAAAAAAAAAAACATATCAGAGCCGCAACTGCATGGCAGGTTTTCCAAGTTTAAATACTGTTTAACGTGACATGATGCTTCATGGAGTAATAATAATAATTCCTGGACCATGCCTTCAGATAACCTGTGTAAAGGTTATCTGAAGGCAGCACAGTTACACGTGTGCAATGCAAACTGAATTTTAACATCTTGATCTTGTTCATATATTAGTAGAAGTTGCAAAAAAAATAGCCTTCACCTTGGAAGGGTGACATAAAGAACATAAATCAGTCGATACAAAGTAACTGGGAGACACCGTAGTCCTCCTCATTCATCTCAGTCCAAATTCAATCACATTGTGGATCGACACCAGAGAGGGATCGTTCATCTCTGCGGTCTAGATCAATCACTCTTCATGTTTATGTGACTTTCAGCAGAACTTTGATCATTTTGTGCTATCACTGCTGCCCTGTTTGGTTGTTCTGCACATTTACGTATATTTCATAAAACCATAATAAACATTTGGGAATAATATAAAATACATAATTTATTGGGTTTAAAGACACCTCAAAATGTTCCAGTTTAGTCACCCCAATGAAAATGATGTGCTTGAAAACACAGACAATGATGTGTTGCAACAGCTTTTTAGTCATTCTGCAAATAACCAAACATTTACTCACACACACACATACACACACACATACACACACACGCTACACCTCCTGAATCACCAGGCCTGCTAGAGAACTGTGCTGATGGTGTCAAAGTCCTTGCTGATCTGAGAGCTGCTTGGCAGTGACTTGAGGTACTCCAGGTGCCTCCTGGCATCCTCCTGATTGTGCCTCACGTAATAGATGACATACGCGATCACCATTGTGAACCACCCGAACATGGTGACAAACATGGCTACATCAGTCGTCTTGTGGTGAAAGTTGCAGAAGTTGATCCCTGAGTCCAGCACCTGGATTACTGGTTTGCCTGCATATTCCTCCTGCACGGCCGTGTGACACATCACCTCGTTCACTGTCTCCGGGTCCAGCCGCAGCTCCCTCAGGACCTCCTGCAATGTACACTCACAGTGCCAGGGGTTGTTCGAGAGGCTGATTTTTGCCCGTAGGCGGGCAAATGCCTCTTTGGGGACACTTTGGATGCGATTATTTGATAAATCCAGGACAAGGAGGCTGTCAGAAACACCCTGAAATGCTCCAACATCCACAGTCTCGATGTCATTGTTAGACAGATCCAGCTCCTGAAGGTAGTGCAGTTCCTTGAAGGCATGGTGAGGGATGTGGGTGATGTGGTTGGATGCCAAAAGCAGGATAACGGTATCTCTTGGAAGATCTGAAGGGATCTTCTCCAGGTTGCGAGACATACATTGGACCACGGTCAAGCCATTCTTCTCTACACAGTGACAACTTGCAGGACAAGCGATCACTGGTGCACTTGTGAAAAATATTCCAAAGAGCAAGCCCCATAAGAGGGCAAAGCCACTGAAGATCAGGGATTTCCTGTGCATATCAGGCCCTGCTAAGTCCTGCATATTCAGCAGTGACCTCCCACAAGTTCTGTCAGGCAGAAGCAAACATAGCGTCACCTGTTTCTCAGCATTTAATGGGGATAATCACAGCTTCATTAGCTCTTAAAATACCAAAATTATCAGTTTATTCACAGAAGCATGTGGGCTTATCTCCAGATAATCCTTTAAAATTGATTTGAAAGAGTTTTATATAACCTTTTCAAATATATTTCAAAGGAACTCATCCAAAAACTGAGCTGTTTGCTGAACATATTCCAGCAGAGACCTGCATTTTCAGGTTTTATTCTGAGGATGTTAAAAGCCTCAGAGAGCTAGGAGCCAACCAAGAAATGCTGGAATCCACTCACCATGTTGTGCACTGAAAAAAGCAAAGAAATACCATGTTATTCTCCAGCATTAAAAAAAACGCCCCTAACTACTAGTATTTAAATGAAGCAAATACATGTGTACACAGTTTACACACAAACAACTAAACCAGCCAGTAATTCCTGCTAAATAAGTTATTTTCTGAGTGCACAGCCAGCTGTCTTTGTCTTGTCAAAATGCGTGGAGAAAATGATATGCACACAATGTCTGCTAAAGATGTAATGTAATTACTGAGATAAAAAAAAATCCATTGCACTTCGGTAAATCTCATAAAACAGCAGGCACACTCATGGGTCATCGCCTGCATTTTCTCATTCAATTTAGAAAAGTGCAGGTTTTTTTTTTCTTCTCCTGCTTTATCACATACTGTATATTATCTCCTCAGATGAATTCACTTGCTGTTCTGAGAGCACTGTGCAGATCGATCTTAATTGCATTATCGTTCATATCTAAGCAAAGAAAAGCAAAGAGTAACAAAAAATACTAATCCAAAAAACTGCTTATTTCCATGAATGAGGAAAAGCTTTTTCTGCACAATTCCTTCATCTCAAGGACTGCTGCCACTCATTCACAGCCTCGTGGTAAGAATAGCTGCGCGCTCTAAAATTGCTCCCATCTGTCCTGCAGGGAGATCATCACTTTTGGACTGCGCACCCTCTGGTGGGCTAAACTGATCACACAATGAGCCCTCTCGCTGCGTTCGAGGTCATCCGCCCCGTGGAGATGCGGCGTCTTCTCCTCATTTGTCTTTTCTTTTGCACTCATCTCTTTGGCAGGTGCCTCATAGCTTAAGGCCATACACACGCCATTTATTTAAAAAGAAAAAGAAAAGAGGCCCCTCACGTCCTCGTTAGCCTGAGCTCAGCAGGAGGTGTGGACAAGATGAGGCACCTACACACGCGTAAGTGCGGCTAAAGCATCCTGCGGTTGTGTTATGACACCGCTGCATCTGTAAGTAAAATAGTACACCTTAGGATTTACACATGCAGGGCACAGTGTACTGTGATTTTTGCAGGAATGTAATAAAATTATATGTAATTTTTGCAAGTATTTAGGCTTATAACAAGGCATTTCAGCTTGACACAAGAATAGGGGAATTTATCATTTATGTGTCTTTAATAACTGGGGATATTAGGCGCCTGAACAGACATTTAAATTTAATGAGGCTTATGGGGAGGCAGCACGAGAGTGTTTGGTAATATTGCGGATTTTAATCATGATGTGGTTCTGTGGGCATTTGAAAAGCAGAGATATATAGGCTAATATATATATATATATATATATATATATATATATATATATATATATATATATATATATATATATATATATATATATATATATTTTAATCAAGTACTCTTACTACTATTTATAGAGGCACTTACCAGAACATAAATTGGATCCTGAAAGGTGTTGTACCCACTTTTCCACCCAGTCTCAGCAGGAAAGGTAACCCAAGAAAGCAAAGATGCTCACGTGTCCATCTTTAGAAAGAAACCTGAAGCTCTTTGAAAACAAATACAAAAAGCACATTATGAAAAAAGTACTACTTCAACGCGTCCTTATTTCTAAGGGGGAGTGAATGGGCTGGAAACGCGGTAAAGTTCCTCAGCGGTGCGCGTGGAAGTTCCTAAATCTCGAGGAGAAATCCAGATGCGACTGCTGTTGGGTCTTCTAATTAGACGCAAAGCGACGGCCGCACTTGTTGACTGTCACGGCGGCGGCGGTGTCCCAGCAAAGGGTCTCGAGGAGCCTCAGCGCTCCGACTCATCACGCGCCTCTCTCTCTTTCTCTGAACCGCGCGCGCCTGGCGCCAGAAGGAGTCCCGGCTGCGCGTGGATTGGACTGCTGTTCTGCTGGCAGCTCTCCTCGGTCCCCCGCACCCACCACCCCCTCCCCCTCCCTGCCTGGCTGCACCTCCCATTCCCTCTGCCCCCCCCCCCCCCCGCTCCTTTAAGCAAATTAGACAAACAAATAGGAAGCAGTCCGTCTAGAAGTACAACGAATAGAAACCGTAAGACAAGTTCTTAAGTAATAGGTTATCCGCGGTAACTTAGGCCACCACAGTCAGTTTAATCATGCTTGTCTTTATGAACTCCATTAAAAAAGAAGTCATAATTAGACAAAGAGATGAAATTGATCCATTAAACACCCTCCCACACACACACCTCAAGGCCAGTTGCTCATGTCTCAATGAGCTGTGCTGTATTGATTATCTCAAACACCCCGAGGGCTTTTAGGCTGCACAGCAGTGGATCAAGATGTCAGCTTTGAGGTCTGCACGCTCCGCTGGTTAAGTGCCTTCTTCATGCAGCGGAGGATTATTCCTCATTCACAAACTGCATTGAAGGTACAGTGTCCAGCTGCAGGTTTTCTCTTGTACATTTAACGCAACACCAGTTTCTATGTTTGACTCATGCACCACTATCTCTGCATCATCACACAGCAACAATGAACATTTACCTCATATTATCTCATAACTGTGCTTTGAGTGGTCTTTTAATAAAGACACAAATGTGGAAAAGTAATAATAAAGCAAGAATTTTCCACCAATATATGTCCCGGTATATGGTTCATAATTTATGGATGAATGCGGCCCCTTGCTGTTTTTTTTCTTATGGTGTTTTTATTTCATACATGTTGGATGAGGAAAATGAAAAAGGGGACACTTTCTTTCTTAAAGCATAATGTATATAAGACATATAAACATTTGCTGTAAGTTTCATCATAGCTTTTTTCCATATGGGTAACGTTCAGCATTTGTTTTAACGTGTATAACTAGCAAACATCAGTATCAGCCATAAGCTCAGATCTCATGTGACTTTAACAGATCGATGACCACACGTGCTGACATAAAATGAAAGCCTGAGATTTGTGTGTGTGTGTGTGTGTGTGTGTGTGTGTGTGTGTGTGTGTGTGTTTTCCACATAACACAGCAGTTTTAAATTGTCTTCGACAGCTGCTCGTGAAACGTGCGAATGTTACAATTTAGTGCAGGTTATAAAAAAAAAAAGAACAAAGTGCCATGTAAATCTTCCAGATAACCTTGGCAAGAAGGAGAAAAATCTGCAAATATGTGCCGAGAGTTAAACGAACCGCTTCAATTCCAGTTGTACTCCCCATCGTGTGATTCAAATGTAGGTCACCCAGTCCCAATGTTCCAGGTGTCATCTGAGCTATATGCAGGAGTGCAAGTTTTTCATGAGGCCCAGTCCTGCCACAGTCTCAGACCTCGTGCTGTGCCAGCTGGCATAATGAGCTGTATTATATGTGGCACTTATGTACTCGGCTCATCAAATCTCATGTGGGAGCGTACCTTATGGATCCTACAGAGACGCACAGGATTTCCTTGGAGAATTTCTAAGTTTTCAGTTTACAAGATAATTGACTGTCTCATTAAGACTTCACAGTGAGTTACAAGAGATTCACACACTAATCCGTACTTCTATATTAGCAATAATTATTATGTGCACTGTGAAAAAGGTCACGGAGCATTATCACCAGATTCTGAAGTTCCCCTCAGCCGGTGCAGAGAGATACAGTGCTGTTCAAAAGTATTTGTACCCTTCTTGATGGCTTAGTTTTTTTGCATATTTGTCACATTTAAATGTTTCAGATCATCAAACAAATGTCAATTTTAGACAAAGATATCCCGAGTAAATACAAAATGCAGTTTTGAAATGATGATTTAATTCATTGAGTGGGAAAAAAGCTATCCGAACCTACCTGGCCCTGTGTGAAGAAGTAATTGCCCCCTTTGTTAGATCATGAATTAAATGTGATTAACCACATTTTTTGGGTAGAAAACTGAGTTCAGTTTCACTAGCAACATCCAGGCCTGATTACTGCCGGACCTGCAGATTCAAGAAATCTCTTAAATAGAAGCTGTCTGACAAAGTGAAGTGGGCTAAAAGATCTAAAAACGCAACACATAATGCCACAATCTAAAGAAACAGCTGGTAGGGTAAACAGACTTTACTCTTCCAGCTGCCTGGTATAAAACCAGCATGACTGAGCCTGGGTGTGAATAGAGACTGTGGTGATTCTAGAGTCAGTTGAGGCCCCAGGCAAAAATTCACAGAGGGCCCCCTCCAAACAGCATTCATCACCATATTTAAAACTAGACTAGCAGCATTTGGTTATTTAGCATTATTATCTCCTCCACTCAACACTGTCTTGCTTTTTCCCCTCCCCTTCCACTTTTTTCATTCCCAGAAGGAATAACTCTTCTTCATTTTAACTGAGTGGTTTTCATTGGTTTGTTTAAACTAAACTGAACTTGCAACCCACCTCCAATGGAGTGAGTGAGGTCAGGTGGGACACTTTTAGCGGGTTCAGGTCTCTTCTAGTGTCAACTTTCCTCTTTACCACAGCTGTAATTTAAAGTCTGTCATCCATTGGTGTGAAGTTTTACATTTCCGGTCTATAGACTCCAAAACCACAAGGAGCTGAGCCATGAAATGTGGCATGCGTGTTCTTTGCTCTTCAAGGATGTGCAAAGATTTGTCTTTCTGTCCATCTGGACAAAATAGTTTTGCAGAAGTTAATATCTGCTGAAGGTTTTCCTGTTTTGAAATGGGCCTTTAATGTTATCCAGACTCATGAAATTTATTTGATATTTTCATTAATGGCGGGAGGATATCCCCACTGCTGATGGTTCTTGTTGCTTTAAATTATTTTAATGAAGGAAATAAGTCAATGTGTTGACTACAGAAACAAAAAAAAAAAAGAAAGGGGAAAAAAGAGTTTTCTGTAGCTAACAACTATTTTAGGATTTTCCTTTAACCTCCCTGTTGTGGAGGTCTCTTAAGAAAGTGAAGACTGTTTTCCTTGAACCTTACAGAAGCTTTCCCCAAGTAGCTAAAGTTTTGATTGCAGGAGCAAACAATCTGTGGCCCCCGAGAGGCCAAAAAAAAAAAAAAAGATAATCCAGGTGTGATGAGTTGATCATACCGCAAAAGGAAAACAAAGCTCCTCACTGCTAGTTATAAAAATAAATGAATAAAAAATAGAAAGTTGTGGGTTTATCTTCAAATGACCTGCCTTCTTTTATAATAGTTCTGATGTTCTCAGCAATCATTGTAGTTTAATTAATTTGTGAGAAATGTCTTAATTAAAAAAACAAAAACTTTTAATAACCAGTCTGATTGCTATCCTTGACCTCTGGGCAGGTAACAGAAAAACAGAAACATAGGAATATTAAAAAAAAACATCAGGGCACATTAATCAGATGTACAATACCCACAGGACAAAGAAAGGTTGTGTGGACATAATCTTTAAATCTACACTGACCTGCTAAATGCAAAAATTAAATATGCATGAATGTGTGGATATTTTATTCTAAGCATGCTCAGTTCGTGGATCCCTGTTAAGATGTGAGATCTAATGGAAGAATCTCCTCTTTTAGTCAGATTTGTTTCCCAAATATCAACCTAGACTCAGACCATGTTGAACCAGCCAGAGAGCCAGCAGATTGAGGCAGTATCAACTGACTGTGCTGGAGATAGCTGATGGAAGATGCTATCTCCTTCTCATTCTTTGGATTTTGTAGTGGTGCTCATGTTGTTAGAATGAGAATGCAAGTGTTTAGATAAGACGGGGTGCATTTTTTAAATTTACCTATCTGCTCTACACAGCCGAGGTAAGTCCTGATTGTCATGCAGTGAGCAAAATGAATTTCCCTGCTTGTATAATGAAGTTCTTCCAGATTCATGTGATGTTCAAGCTATGTTAAATTGGCTCCCTTACAGACAGAAAATGCATAGTCTCTCTGGCAGCGGAGCAGGACTTTGAGCACACGTTATATTTTAACTAGTGGTGCATCACAACCAAAAGTTCATGAGGTTAAAGAGACTAAAACCCTTAAAGTTTTAAAGCTAGGCAGTGCTTTAACACCCACGCACTGGTGGAGAACTAAATTGGGAGCCATCATGCTGGGAGGCATGGTAGCTGCACTTACATTCAAAGTTTTCCTTGCACTGACTGTCACCGAGGATCATCTACACCTGCTTTTTCCTTTATGATCATCACTGATTTAGTCCCACTGAAGAAAGCAGTTTTAAATATGCTAAATTAGAAGAAAAAAGCACGATATTTGAGGTGAATACAAAAGCATTGCTCAGACACAACACAAGCAGCTGGAGGGGGGGATTTTATCGCCGTAGATCTGCTGAGCTCGACAATTCTCACACGGGCACTTTCACACAGATTTTATACTTTGTCTGATTATATAAAAGGTCATAATAGGGATCGCTGGAAGTTTCATTCTGCCAAAACACGCACTGACTAAGTCAGAAAATAGAGGGACTGTGGCAGTCAGATAAAAAAGAAGCCAAGGTCAGGAATTCAGAGCACAGCTGGAGCAGCAGAAATACCACACATTTGCTGGCAGAGAGGAGCAGCGTTTCAACGTCAGCGACTTGTGCTAACCGTCCTCAATCAATTTATGGGGCTTGGATCGAGAAACTCAGGGTTTGAGGGGATGCAGGGAGGCAGCTATTCATTTAGATGAACAACAGTGCTAGCTTTCTTTTCCCTCTGTATCAATATATCATCATTAATAAAGCAAAAGAAGAAATCCCTCCCTATCAGTGTAGTTTCCTGCCAAAACATGTTTTGTCCTAAATGCCTGAGTGCGTGAAGCTGTTTGGTAAGAATGCTGTGAATAAGGTGCGATAAATCCATATCTACACTATGATTGCCACAGTGGTGTTTCTAATGAGCGCCATCTATTTGTATTATACCCAGTTTAGAACAAATTTGACTAGTCCCTGCCTGTAATTGCCCCTGGAACAACTAATACCAGGTCCAAACACAAGACACATTTATCCAACTCTGCCAGGAGCGATGGCCCACTGATCTATGACCAGTTGGTTGTGACACTGAAGATAAAGGACTGAGGTGTGTTTTGGTATCTGTGTGCATTTGTGTGTGTTGGCACAGCAGCATTTACCTTGCAGGTATAAACCATGGGTTCACTTGTCACCAGCAGGCCTTTTCCCCTAATCTTCCTGTTCAGCTTCCCCTTAATGAATGTCCCAGCCCTTTGGGACTGTCAAATTACCCATGTCACCTTTTTCCAGTCAGTTCAACCTCCTGTCACCTACTTACCTACCCAAGTGTATCACTTTGGATTTCTTTTGACAAAGTAAATTCATCTCTTTTGAGGATGGTCAAGATGCTGATGAGTGGAGCCTTCAGTTTGAAGCAATTAATCACAATTACATTTATTTGCTGTAGAAGTGTCCAAGGGAGCAGCACATTAGCAGCTAATAGCATCCACAGAGGAAGAGGTGGGGTGTGACTGTCTGATTAGCTGCTGTAATGCATCTACAGCTGTTTGTGTGTGACATGATGACTTGTAATAGCACAGATGGAAGGAAAGAAGTACATGGCCTGGATGATTTATCACCACCCATTTTACCACCTCATTTTTTTTTTTATAGATACATAGTATATACTGCATAGGATTACATAACCACATATAATCCTCATAACATGCATGCAACCCTGTGCAGCATCACTTTGATGTATCAGATGACATTTTGTTCCCATCATGAAACTTATTTTCATAGTTTTCTCCGTGGCACACCTTTTTCAAATGTTACTAGCCCAGTGAAGAGCCGCTAACAGATGTTATCAATCCCATGCATATTCCTTGAAGGTGCCCTCCTCCACATACTGGGAAGTCATTATCACCTTTTTTTCAGTGGAGGTCATTCAGAGTGTAGAGAAAGATGTCTGTCTGAGGTTAGGCCACGCTGACTGTTTAAGGGTGTGGCCTAAAAAGTTGGAGTGGGCCTATAATACTGTAATTGGCCCACTCCAGCTTTTATTATGTAACTGTGTTTCTTTTATTTAGACAAGCTGTTTTGTTCAGTTTACACATCTCAAGCACTTGGTTGGGGATATGAAAGGCTAGAACGTGGAATGGTTTAAACAGACCCTTTTTGAATGTGAAGTCATAATTCATTCAGATTAAAATAGCATTTTATTCAACAGATCAAAGATGAGTTCACATGATTCTATCACGAAGACCAATACTACTGGTTTTGATCTCTTTGTATTCATTCTATTAAAAATGTCTTTATTCTGTTTCAATTGTACAATCTTTTCACTAGAAAATCCCCTGCTCCATTTCTGCAAAGAGTATTTCCCTTTGAAACTGCAGACAATTAATAATAATTTAATTAAAAAGACTAATTTTGAATGATGCCCTTGTGCTTTGATTAACTTTGATTAACGTAACAGTTGCAGTCATATATTGACTTCAGCAAAACACCAAAATTGATTTTTTATTTTTATTTTTTTCACAGAATGAGGACTATGGATTCTGTCCTGCAAAGGCTTCACTGAAATTACATTCATAAAGGGTTTCTTGATGGCCACAGTGACCTCCAGTAGGAACAGGAGGTGAGTGCCTGTGTTTTTAAAACCTTTTCAGCCCTGGCCACTGTCTACCCCACTCACATTCCCAGAGCATTAAATACTCCTGTTCCTTAAACAGATATGCACAAGGAGTCAGGTTTTGGCTATAGGGATACACATCTAGACCTACAGTGGACTAGGGTGAACTCCGACTCTTGCCCTGCAACAGCCTCCAATCTTCCAACACGTTTCCAGGAGTATATTTTAACTCATTACAAATTCTTAACAGCACAGTTTTTGCTTCCTAAACCTCAATAGCAAGATCTGGGTTATAATATATTCTTTGAGCAATCCTGAGACCCTGAGACTTAATCCACTCACATCACTCCTATTCACAAAAGTCAGTACAGTACAGAGGGCAAAAACGGTATCCATTAGAGAGTTCTGAGGAGAAAACCACTGCTGACCAAAAACAACACAAAGGCTCATATTTTCCGAAGAAAAAAAAAACAGTTTGATGAGCCCCAAGAATTTGTGGAAAATGTTCTGAGGACTGTCAAGAGGAAAGTTAAACTTTTTGGAAGGTTTGAGTCCCGTTGCTTTTCAATTCAATTCAATTCAATTTTATTTATATAGCGCCAAATCACAACAAACTGTCGCCTCAAGGCACTTTGTATTGTGGGTAAAGACCCTACAATAATACAGAGAAAACCCAACAGTCAAAACGACCCCCTATGAGCAAGCACTTGGCGACAGTGGAAAGGAAAAACTCCCTTTTAACAGGAAGAAACCTCCAGCAGAACCAGGCTCAGGGAGGGGCAGTCATCTGGGCTGAGGGGAGAGAAAGACATGCTGTGGAAGAGAGCCAGAGATTAATATCAATTAATGATTAAATGCAGAGTGGAGTATAAACAAAGTAAACAAGGTGAATGAGAAGAAACAGTGCATTATGTGAACCCCCCAGCAGACTAGGCCTATAGCAGCATAACTAAGGGATGGTTCAGGGTCACCTGATCCAGTCCTAACTATAAGCTTTATCATAAAGGAAAGTTTTAAGCCTAATCTTAAAAATAGAGAGGGTATCTGTCTCCCGAATCCAAGCTGGGAGCTGGTTCCACAGAAGAGGCGCCTGAAAGCTGAAGGCTCTGCCTCCCATTCTACTCTTAAGTATCCTAGGAACCACAAGTAAGCCAGCAGTCTGAGAGCGAAGTGCTCTATTGGGGTGATATGGTACTATGAGGTCTTTGAGATAAGATGGTGCCTGATTATTCAAGACCTTGTATGTGAGGAGAAGGATTTTAAATTCTATTCTAGATTTAACAGGGAGTCAATGAAGAGAAGCCAATATGGGAGAAATATGCTCTCTCTTTCTAGTCCCTGTCAGTACTCTAGCTGCAGCATTTTGGATCAGCTGAAGGCTTTTCAGGGAGCTTTTAGGACAGCCTGATAATAATGAATTACAGTAGTCCACCCTAGAAGTAATAAATGCATGAATAAGCTTTTCAGCATCACTCTGAGAAAGGATGTTTCTAATTTTAGAAATATTGCGCAAATGCAAAAAAGCGGTCCTACATATTTGTTTAATATGTGCATTGAAGGACATGTCCTGGTCAAAAACGACTCCAAGATTTCTCACAGTGTTACTGGAGGCCAAAGTAATGCCATCCAGAGTAAGTATCTGGTTAGACACCATGTTTCTAAGATTTGTTGGGCCGAGAACAAGAATTTCAGTTTTATCTGAATTTAGAAGCAGGAAATTAGAGGTCATCCAGGCCTTAATATCTTTAAGACATTCCTGCAGTTTAACTAATCGATGTGTGTCATCTGGCTTCATTGATAGATAAAGCTGAGTATCATCTGCATAACAATGAAACTTGATGCAGTGCTTTCTAATAATACTGCCTAAGGGAAGCATGTATAATGTAAATAAAATTGGTCCTAGCACAGAACCCTGTGGAACTCCATAATTAACCTTAGTGTGTGAAGAAGACTCCCCATTTACATGAACAAATTGGAGTCCATGAGATAAATATGATTCAAACCACTGCAGTGCAGTACCTTTAATACCTATAGCAAGCTCTAATCTCTGTAATAAAATGTTATGGTCAACAGTAGGGCTGCATAAAACGATTATTTTAGTAATCGAGTATTCTATCGATTATTCCAGCGATTAATCGAGTAATCGGATAAGAAATACTTTTTTTTATTAACAGTTTATCTGCATATTTTAACTTCCGTAATGCAGTTTCTCGCCATGTGAACAAACAGCGGTGAATGGAGCAGCTACAAAGTTCTCTTTTCTTCACCTTAACACTTGCTGATCAGGTGCTTGATGAAGGACCTCCAGCTGTTTCACAGATTTAATGGTGGTTACTAAAAGAAAAAGCTGCTGTTTTGGACGCTGGAAAAACGTTTCCTTTTTCACTACTTGAGCTCACCGTCACAGCTTCGCCTCTTTGCGCTTGCGCAGTTAAAACCGCTGCCTGCTATGAGTGTTTTGAAAAACTAGTGGCTGCGGGAGCCATGGCGCATGTGTGAGTAATGGTGTAATGCTTTGTATTCACAAGCATTCTCGAAAATACGTTTCTACTGCAGGTCTATATTTAGTCACTAATAAGGGATTAAAGTATAAAAAATATTTTGAAGGAGCCCCTCGGTCCTGGGGGGCAGGCCTTCCGGTACCGACCCATCGCTAGTGCTAATGGCCCGCGCTCGCTAGCAAACCAGTTCTGGTAGCTACAGCTGAAGTAAAGACAAAAATAGCAGCTGAAATTCTCAGCGAGAGCACAACACACACAGACACACAGAGAGCAGTGGAGGCGTGGAAATGCATGTCAGCGACAGTTGCCACCCGTCCCGTAAAGTACGGAACCCCGCATGTTACGGAGCCGTATTCCACGGAGTCCCGTAACATACGGGGTTCTGTATTTTACGAGACAGGTGGCAACTCTAGTGATGATCCACTCTGTGTTAAATGAAATCCATCGCAGCGACGGAGAGCTTTTTAGAATGTGTGCTTGTGTATACGTGAGTGATTCACACTCCAGTCCAGTAGGTGGCGGTAATGCAGTTCTATGTTGGTTTGCCAGCCCCCAATAAACCCACAAAAAAACGTCAGCACTAATGCTGCTAATGCTAGTGAGGAGCGCCGCTTACACCGAGACAGCTGAGTGCTGCAGAGTTTAAACGAAGCATCGACACAGTAAATTTGTGTCGATAAATTTTTAGAATCGATTTAATCGAGTTAATCGATGAATCGTTGCAGCCCTAGTCAACAGTATCAAAAGCTGCACTGAGGTCCAACAGGACAAGAACAGAGATGAGTCCACTGTCAGAGGCTCTAAGAAGATCATTTGTAACCTTCACTAATGCTGTTTCTGTACTGTGATGAATTCTGAAACCTGACTGAAACTCTTCAAATAAACCGTTCCTCTGCAGATGATCAGTTAGCTATTTTACAACTACTCTTTCAAGAATCTTTGAGAGAAAAGGAAGGTTGGAGATTGGCCTATAATTAGCTAAGACAGCTGGGTCAAGTGATGGCTTTTTAAGTAGAGGTTTAATTACAGCCACCTTGAAGGTCTGTGGTACATAGCCAACTAATAAAGACTGATTGATCATTTTTAAGATTGAAGCATCAATAATTGGAAAGACTTCTTTGAACAGTCTAGTAGGAATGGGATCTAACAAACATGTTGCTGGTTTGGAGGAAGTAACTATTGAAGTTAACTCTGAAAGATCAACTGGAGCAAAAGAGTCTAAACAAATACCAGCAGTGCTGAAAGCAGCCGAACATGAAGAATAATCTTTGAGATGGTTATGAATAATTTTTTCTCTAATGTCTAAAATTTTATTTGTAAAGAAATCCACGAAGTCACTACTAGTTAACGTGAAAGGAATACTCGGCTCTACAGAGCTCTGACTCTTTGTCAGCCTGGCTACAGTGCTGAAAAGAAACCTGGGGTTGTTCTTATTTTCTTCAATTAATGATGAATAGTAAGATGTCCTAGCTTTACGGAGGGCTTTTTTATAGAGCAACAAACTCTTTTTCCAGGCTAAATGAGCATCTTCTAATTTAGTTAGACGCCATTCCCTCTCCAGCTTTCGGGTTATCTGCTTTAAGCTGTGCGTTTGTGAATTATACCACGGAGTCAGGCACTTCTGATTTGAAGCTTTCCTTTTCAGAGGAGCCACAGTATCCAAAGTTATACGCAGTGAGGATGTAAAACTATTGACGAGATAATCGACCTCAGTGGGAGCAGAGTTTAGGTAGCTGCTCTGTACTGTGTTGGCACATGGCACTGAAGAGCATAACAATGCTGCTTTTTTTGCTTTTGGCAAAAAAAACAAAAAAAAACCTGAAGGAGAATGTCTGAACATCAGTTTGCCCAGAACCCCAAATATTATACAGTAGAACAATGATCAGCAAGTTCATTTTGGGGAGGGGGTTCAGGAACCTATCCCAGCTGTCATAAGGCGAGAGGCAGGGTACACCTTGTACAGGTCGCCAGCCTGTAGCAGGGCCAACACAGAGAGACAGACAACCATTCATACTCACATTCATACCTATGGGCAATTTAGCGTGACCAATTAACCTAACCCCAGTAAGTTCATGTCTTTGGACTGTGCGAGGAAACCAGAGTACCCAGAGGAAACCCACGCAGACACGGGGAGAACATGCAAACTCCACACAGCGAGAGGCCCGGACCAAGGCGGAATTGAACCCAGACCTTATTATTCCAGCAGTGCTAACCACCACACCACCACGCTGCCCTGTAATGAATAATCACAAACATTAACCTTTATCCTTGCAAATGTTGGTACTTATGTTTTAAGGCAGACTTGGGGGGTGAAACATGGGAACTTTTACTCTAATGGCAATCAGTTAACAAATGATAGACAGACAGATAGAGACAGAGATAGATAGATAGACAGATAGATAGATAGATAGATAGATAGATAGATAGATAGATAGATAGATAGATAGATAGATAGATAGATAGATAGATAGATAGATAGATAGATAGATAGATAGATAGATAGATAGATAGATAGCAGCTCAGAGGTGTTCATGCTCCATGTGAGGCCCTCCTCAATGTGAATATGCAGGAAACAGAGGTCTGCTACCCTCTCTACGCAGTCCTTCAATGACCAGTGGTGTGATGTCCATTCTCTTCCTCCTGTAGTCTATTATGAGCTCCTTGGTCTTTGAGGTGTTGAGGAGCAGGTTATTGTCCCTGCTCCACACTAACAGCCACTCCACCTCATCCCTGTTGGCAGACTCATTGCCACCCACCACTGTGGTGTCATCTGCAAATTTGATGATGGCATTGCTATGGTGGGCGGGGGTACAGTCATCTTCAAAAAGTTCAATTAGAGAGGAAAACATATTTGCATCCTCAGGAGGAAGCTTGTGATCCAGCTGAGGGCACAGTGGCATAAGACAAAGGGCAGGGACAGAGTCAGGAAATGGGCTGCTATCATAACAGTCCCTTTGGTTTCACAAGGGAGTTGCTTGGTGACAAGGATGCTAGGATCCTTTAAACATACAGGCGTAATAACTCAGCTCGTCAGAGATGCTGGAGAAAGGAAAGCAGATCTGGTTGTGTTGTGGTTGGACATAGCCAATGCATATGGGTCAACACCACAGAAGCTGGTAGAAACTGCACTCGCAGACAGCAGAAAACAGGCTGAGGCACAAGGCAGTGGTGGGGACTGTGGCAGTGAGAAGATCAGGCTTGTGCAGCTTTCAAGGAAACACCTTCCTGCCATCTCTGTTCTGGGATGGGCACAGTCCAGCACATGTTGAAGGCCCTAGGGCAGGGATCCTCAAATCCAGGCCTCGAGGTCCAGTGTCCTCCAGGTTTTAGATGTGTCCCTGATCCAACACACCTGATTCAAATGGCTGAATTACCTCCTCAGTATGCAGTCAGAGTCCTGCTAATGACTTCTATATTTGACTCAGGTGTGTTGGAGAATGATGTTGTGAGACCCAATGAACCTACGAAACATCACTGTGTCCCACTGCATCCATAAGATGTATCTTACATCTGTATCTTAAACCCAGGTGGGGTAAATACGTAAATACAGTAAATACATTTGTTGATTGAGCAGAAGAGTTGAGTATGTGGATTACATACATGAAAAACTTGTCAAATCTTCACTGCCAGGAACTAGTTCTTGTTTCATAACCTAAGTTTCCCCGCTGTCATTCCCACATCTGTTTGGCTACTTTCTTCCAAAGGAATACTCACCTGTGATGTACCTGTCTGCCCACTCTCTACCACTCATTTCCTCAGTCTCCTCTGGATTCCCCTGGCAAGCCAGTGCTCCTTCCACAGTCTGAAAACAAGGGCAGCCACGTAAGCAATCAATTCAGTTTTCTTGAGAAAATGCAGTCAATTCTGGAATACTTACCAGTGGAAAAATCGAACTCCTGCTTTCTTGCTGACTCACTGCTGCATTCATGTAACCAGAGACCCTTACCTGCATTACGTCTTGTTGCTTTTCCCTGTGCTGTTAAATTCACAGTTACTGTAAATCTTTTGAAACTGCTGCCAGTCTCTGGGCCCAGCTCCTGGAGTACACTCATTTGGTAATTATGAAAATTAAACTTTCATTGATAGAAACCTATGTACTTTTAAAGATGATGAGCAGAGTTTTAATGATGATGTGTAAATAGTTCTGGCCTTAGCTTCAACCTTTATTTTTCAACAGTTCTCAGCTTGAGTGGAGAGAAATGCTGCTCAGGTTAAGCAGAGGATCTAATGAAGGACATTAAATCAACAGTTTAAGAAGATAGGGGTTAGCCTTCTTAGAATGCCACCATGCTGACTTATTAATCTGCTGCTTTATTGTATCAGTTCAGAGTCTTTAGATTTAGTATAATGCAGAACTGAACTAAGAACAGGTTAGCCCATAATCTAGACCAGCCACTGGCTGAAATACAGTCAAGGAGCTGCTGAACTGAGGTAAGCTGGTTGTTTTGCAGATGGAATTGGTCTGTTTCAGTAATTAAAGACACTGATTATCTATGCATGTTTATCATTATATTATGACTATTGGATTGTTTTAGAATACTGGTATATTCTCTATGTAAGGAACTGGAGGAGATTCATTGATGTGGTGCAATTTGCAGCATGGAGGGTAGAAGAAAATCACTGAAGAGTGTGTAATTTGATCACAGTAATGGTAGCAGCAGTAAAGGAGGGCTGCAGGAGATAGGTCTGACAGTGTTCCCCACAGCATCTTATTTAATAAAAATAAATTTCTAAAAAATTCTGTAATGTTTCATATGAACCAGATATTGATAATATGAAACAAAAAAAAAAGAGAGGGATAGAGACACAATAAAAGAGCAAATAGCATAATGGTACAAACTCTGCATGAATCACTTCCTTACCAGATCTCAGCCTGTTAGGAACCTGTTTACCAACGGGGCACTTACAGTAAATATGACAGACAACTGGTACGGAGATCTTGACAGTGACAAATTAGGAAAAGTATTATTCTTGGATGTAAGGAATGAAAATCAATGGAAGCAAGACAGAATGAGAGGGAGAAAGGCAGAAAAAGTGAATATGCAAGGTGTAAAGATAGTGAAGGTCGATGAGTTTAAATGGTGGAAGAGTTGACGATGTTAAGATTTTCACTGGGAGTGACCAGAATGAACAGGGTTAGAAATTAGTATATCAGAGGGACAGCGCAGGTTGAGCAGTTTGGACACAAAGTTAGAGAGGCAAGAGTGAGATGGTTTTGACAGGTGCAGAGGACGGATATGGAGCTGCCAGGCAACAGGAAAGACCTCAGAGAAGGTTTAAGGATGTAGTAAAGGTGGACACGCAGAGGGTTGGTGTGACAGGGGAAGATGCTAGGGAAGGGGTGAGATGGAGGCAGATGATCCACTGTAGAGACCCTTAAAGGGAGCAGCCAAAAGAAGATGTGATCCCTCACCTATCGCGGGGGTTACGTTCCAGAGAACCCCCCCCCAGTAGGTGAAAATCCATGAAGTATATTTATTTTATTATTTATATGTATTTTAAGGCTTTATAAACCCTTCCCACACTCCTATAAACCTTTCCCACTTGCTTACTACACCTTGAATGATGAAGATGATGAAATATGTAGCTGTGTGTGCAGTACTGATGGTGATGAAGGTGGTGCAGTATCTTCACCCTCAACCGTTACTTCTATTTCCGCTAAAGGTGTAGGCGTAACTTATCTCTTTGTCCGAGTGATGAACATAGTTATGGGGTGCTACAGAAATACCTTTGTACCACAGAATCCCGCAATATAGTTTTTAAAAATCAGCGACACAGTGGAGCTGCAATAAGTGAACTGTGATATAGCGAGGGATGACTGTACATTAATTGCTAGGCTCAGATTTTTATGGGCTCTTTTGTATTAAAATAAATTGTATAGCAGGAGGCAAAAGTTTAATCGTTGGGGTTTTCATATGACATCATGCGTATGTTGCTTGAGAATTGTGTGCCATTTTGGATGTGATACCAGAGAAATGTGTATTCCCCGACTGGTTGGCTGTGGTTCCTGGAAGTTACTGGCTCTCACTGGGTGAAATCAGTTGCAATGAAGGGGCTGCCCCAAAAACCTCCCGGTGATTGTTTTGGTTGTTGCCACAGTTACCTGCAGTTTTTTTTGATCGTCTGGAAATACTCGCTAACTATCAGCCAACAGTAGTACAACTTGATAAAGTGTAACACAAATCAAAAATAGATTGTTTGCCTCATTTCTGCACCCAGCATGTTTCAAAGGGTACAACCTTTACTTTGAATCCAAGCAGTGAGCTGTTGAAGTTCAAAATGAGCATCGGGATGGGGAGGAAAGCTGTTTCATGTGACTTTGAATGTTAATTTTTTTTTTTTTTTTTTCTTTTTTGTGTGTGTGTGTGTCAGACGAATTGGTCAGAGTATTTTAAAAACTCCTGATCTGCTGGGATTATTCCACACAACCATCTCAAAGGTTTACAGAGAATGGTCTGAAAAAGAGAAGATATACAGCAAGCAGCAGTTCTCTGGGTGAAAATGCTTTGACATTAGAGGAGAATGACCAGATTGCTTCAGTCTGATAGGAAGGCAACGGTGATTCAAATAGCCATTCATTACAACCAAGGCATGCAGAGTCTGAGTGCACAACACATGAGCCTTGACCAAGGCTAAGAACAGGAAACCGAGGATACAGGTTCACCAAAATTGGACAGCACATGGTTCTAGCCAGTAAAAATTCATTGGATTGAATGACTGGGCATGGGGGTGTCGGATGCTGCTAGTGCTAATAGAGACACCCGCTTGCTAATTGTGGTAATAGCAAACCAGTAAAATTCTCAGCCGCAGCACCGAGTGTTCAACCGCTGGCTAGCTGCAGTAGAAGTTTGGGAAAATGCTGCTTCATCTGATGAGCACCAATTCAAAGATAGGGTCCAAATTTGGTCAAAACAACATAAAAGCATGGATCCATCCTGTCTTGTATCAGCAGTTCAGGCTACCAGTGGTGGTGTAATGGTGTGGGGGGATTTTTTTAGTTGTTGTTTTGAACACTTTTGGTGTCTTAGTACCAATTGAGCCTACCTGAGTATTGTTGCTGACCATGTCCATCCCTTTTTGACTAGTGTACCCATCTTCTGATGGCTGCTTCCACCAGGACGACGTGCCATGTCACAAAGCTCAAATCATCAGTGAGTTCACTGCATTCAAATGGCCTCCACAGTCACCAGATTTCAATCCAATAGAGCATCTTTGGGATGTGGTGGAATAGGAGATTGACATCATGGATGTGCAGCCAACTAACCTGAGACACTATCATATCAATATGGATCTAAATCTCACAGAGGTGGTGTTGAATCTCTGCCATGAAGTAAACCCAACATGCCACTAGTGAGGTGTAACTAAAAAAGTGTCCAGTGAGTCACTTGTTTTTGGCAACTGACTCCAATTTAATAATTCCTCATCCAAACAGTTTCTAACTGTAACAAACTGCCTCAAAGCTAAGGCAAATAGAGCATTGCCACCTTTAAGAAACATATGAAAATACATATTTACAGTTTAAATATATGACTTCTGTAATTACCCGCCTCAAACTTTAACTAAAACTTTCACCACCAAAAGGCAGCATTTTACCAGTGACTGTGTTTAAATGGTTTTGTGTCTTTGCTCCTTTTAACTTCAGATCTTCCTTTCTTGTCCTACCCAAATTTCCTGAAGATGCTTTGCCCTGTTCTGGATATAAAATCATAGCAGTTGTGTTTTAGAATTCTGTTCAGAGCTTTAGTTTATTCTGGAAACTTTTAAACTATAATTTACAAAAGTACATTGTTACATATTACATTGTTTGGGCAACTTGTGTTACTGTTGTTTTTTTCTGTACGATTTACAAAGTGACAGTAACCTACAGTTTTGGGGTTTTTTTGGCACAATATTTTTTTTTACATATCTGTCTGTTGGTGATTATAAATCTTTATTTCCTAGAGAAGTTACTGTTGCATACAGAGATTCAATTATCTCGTCAGACAGTTTTCCTACTTTAAAAAATAAAATAAAGGCTGAATAACAGAGGCCTGGACTGACGTAGGCACCAAGATGCCCGGTCTGTCACTCCTGGAAATATGGGCACCATTTGCGTAGGATGACAGTGTCACCATTCAAAGTGGCTCCCACATGGGTGTCAAGGTTATTTCAGTGTCTCTGAACATAGAATAGCAGCTTCATGACTGCAAATCATTTGTGGCAAATAAACTGCCTCACTGAAACTGAACTCTGTGGGTGAGCATCACTTGTTACGTTTCTCCCACACAGATATGACATGAAAGTGTAGCTTCATTTAACCTTTTACCCTACAAACCAAAAATTAGGATTACCTGAGCACGTTCATAACACATTATCAAACAAATATTTGACATTTTTACTAATTACCTGACAAGATGTTAATACTGCTGTTAGAATATGGTTGCTGTGGTTAAGATAAAGGGCTCAGTATCGTCACCTTTGCACTGCAAAAATCTCTTTAAACAGATGTTTGTGACCCCAAAGCTAATTTTAAGAGCATGAATAATTCATGAGGTAAATTACCTAATTGCTTTCCATTCTTACATTTTTATGAAACACAAATCCCCCCCAAAATTTCTGCACAGACTTAATCTAAACCCAAGGGTGGATTCATTTCCTTCCCAGCATGCCTTGCAATTTGCTCTGAGACCGGGAGAGCTTCTGTCTTTTAAGAGACAGAAGGCAAATGCCAGAAAGGAAAAAAAAAGAAGAAAACACAGTGATAAAAGAAATTCTCTGTAGAGAGGAGTCATTTCACAGTGTGACCCTGAAATTTTCTTAATATCAGCCGCTAACTGCTTTCACTCTCTTAATGAACCATAATAGATTTATGGCACCAAGCTATGTTTAAGTTTGCATGACAAAAAAAAAATAATCACTTACGCCCTCAGCATCTTCTGTCTGAAGACAAGCTAATCTCTCCTTATCTCTGGCCTGTTGTTGTATCGACACCTGGCAGTAATAACTCTGCCAGTAGCATTACCAAATTAAGAGCTTGAAACAAAGCTGGGAGGGATATGGATTCTAATGTGTTTTTAATTACAAATGGATCAAAAGACGCACACATTTTTAATGAAAATCACCAGCATGTTCAAATAGTCACAAACTTCACTGTCTATAAATATCGCTCAAAACTATTTTCTGAAAATGTAGTTTACTATTTTGCCCCAAATACTCATCAAGCAAACCTCTCAGCGACGGCGGGGAAGGGGTAGCCGCACGTGGCTGTGTGTGCAACCTGGCCAGCCAGCAAGTGAATTCTATGAAGGAGACGGCCCAGTGCAGATAAACTCACAGGATGATATTGCTGACTGTGACGTTGTTTATTATAACGTACTGTGATATTTGTCTAAGGCGTATGCTGTTGTCTGCTCTGACCATGTTCATGATGGCCTGTTCCTGCTCTGGGGTGAACAGCCGTCTCCTTCCTCCAGTACGGGGTTCAGAAACATGATGTGAATGTTTATTAGCGTAAAGTGACGTGCTACTGTAAATAATGATCTGGCACTACACTGCAGTAGTACAGTGGTGTGTATATAGTTCAGTTGTGTGAGTTCAGTAGTATGGTATAGGAAATAGATATACTTACCTATTCTCGTCCAGAAAGGTCTGGATAATATTTGCTACACTATAGTGGCTTACAGTAGGCTGGACCCTCTGCCCAGCCTCCAGAAAACTCAACCCATGGATGACCACATGGTCAACCAGAGTGGCCCAGATCTCACTGGAGATAGTTGCTTGTGGTGGTGCTGGTGCTCGTCCTCTTTTTCTCCTGCATTTGCCTCCATTGTTGTGCGAACCAAGACGTGTAACCTGTGACCTCTCTTATTAGTGTAATCAGGTGCTGATTTGCACAGATTATCCAGAAATGTGTTCACCTGTGGGGGCAGGCTTTGGGCAATTGGTTCATGGGTGTGGTGTTTGGATGGTAGTGCATTCCAAAAAAGAAACAGTGTTCAGTTTGTATCGCTTAATTTAATGTAGCAACCTGTGTTTAGTGTTTGGCTAAAAGTGTGTTTTAGAATTGCTAGCTGAGTGTAAAGTAGAGAATGAGCTTATAGTTTAGACTGTTTGGTCATTAGAAAGGCTGTTTGATTTATTCATTTCCAAGATTGTGCTTCTAGTACCATTTTGAGGGCATTAGCAACTGCAAAAACCTGTAAAAGTGGTCAGAGTCACAAATGAGCCACACCTGAACAAAATACAGTCATCCCAGTCCAGACCTTGATATCCACCCCCCACACCCTGTCTCCAAAAACCAAAAGAAAACAAAAAATCAATAAACGTAAGCATTACGTTAATGAATCTCAAGGTGAATAACTGCAATGAGTCTGTACTCGTATTTAACTCAATTTCAGCAGTGTGCAATCAAACCTCCTTCATGGACTCCTTTCAGCTCACGGCTGAGACAGACATGACGCCAGACTTTGATGGTCTTGCAGAGAGAGGTGACCGTCTCAGATGTTCCCATTAGGCTAAATGACACACAGTTCCATGACACTCATGTCATTAAGGGATCTCACAGTTATAGTTCATTATCATAAGCTATTTTCGGTCAACTGAAATGGACTGTCGACCTGTCCAAGGTGTGCTACAACTCTTGCTTTGTGACAGCTGGGATAGGACACGGCCCCACATGAGCATGAATTGGACCGTTTCAGGAAGGTGAAGGAAATGGGGAGAAAAAAAAATCAGTACATTCATGTAAGATAATGTGTTTGTTCATAAATATTCTATATTGACCTAATAGCCTATCAACCCATTTCCCTGTTCAGTGATGCAGGTCTTCACTGCAGTCAAGTCAAAGTTTAAGTTAATAAACATGTATGAATATGTATCTGTACATAATTTGAATCAGTGAATGTGAATATTTACTGCACTCATTGATGCAGACATCTAATGTGAATATACTAAAATTAAAGTTGTGTTTTAAGTCAGAAAACACTACAATGATCCAAAAAAGTCTAACTGAAAGTTATCAGTTTTTCAAACAAGGGTTCTGGCTTTTTGTTTTGCAGTCTTGTCAACCACATTGAACATAATTTGGTACTACACGCGGCACGCTTCGGTTCAGTTGCTCAGTGTGTGACTGAGTTATGGATTACAAGCCGTGGTAGTGGTGAACTTTCGCTCGGCGTGTTCTTTGTCCATCTTGAGCACTGATGAGCTGTCACAAGGACACATAATAGGGGCAAGAATAGCAAGAGAGTGAGTCAGTCTGTTAAGACTTAGTGTTACAACACCAACACAGTGTGTACTCGTTATAAAACAACTAAAATGAAATAATTTGGAAAACATTTAAAGCCTGTAGTTTCTTTGAAGATAGTACAAACACAACTTCTGAAATGTTGCTTCTGAGAATTTTTCCTCTAAAAAAATAAAAGCTGATTTTGAATTTTGTTTCTGGATTCAAAACATTTTTTTTAGAAACATATCGCTGGCATTAAATACTTTTTTGGATGACTGTCATTTAAAGTGCTCTCTATCGAAGCAACATGTTTTAAAAAAGTATTGCCCGTCATCAGTGACTAAACGAATTGGCCTTAAACAATAAGCGGCAGAGAGCCAAGCGTCCGACGGTTTCCATTCCAACCAAACACTACACCATCTGATTTCACTAAGCTGCAAAACCTCAACCGGAGACTGTTTTCCCGCACACTGAGTACCAGATGGATGGGACCGACTAAAGCAAGGCAGGATGTGTCACAAGCTGTTAATTATAGAATATATATTCATTCTAAAATAATTGTCCCTAAATACCTTCTGATATCCCCAGTGTTGTCTTTTAATTATATTCGGTAGGATTATGCATTAAACTGCAACACACTTCATTTACCATCACAGGGCCATTTAAAAAAAAAGAAAACTGGAATGGCCAACTTCATTTATTTTACCTCCTTTAGTCGTATTTCCCAGTCTTCTGATTTTTATATGGGAATGAGATGCTGAATAGAGATGGAAAATGAGTGTGGTGTGTGTGTCTTTAACCTCAGTGAAGTAGCTGACTGTTCCCTAAACCCTTGTCGGCACATAGGAAAAGTTTGCCTCCAGGACTTTCTGCAGGACAGGCTTTATAAGACGTGGTTGACATTGTTGAAAGAGCATCGTTAAACCCAAACTATGATTTTTCCTAAAGCTGAACAAGTGGTTCAATAAGTCAGCCAAATTCAGTCTCAAAATTACAACTATTAACACAGAGAAAGCAGCTGGGAAAATATTATGATGGCTTAAAATGAGCAAAATAAAATTTAACTTATCCTGCTGTGCAATGAACATTTTTGCTTCTTTGTTTCTTTGTTTGTTCTGCACACGAAGTGTCAAGACAGTAAAATATATATATATAGATGATGGAAGTAGCTGCCATAAAGTTTTTAATTTTAAAGCCTCAACTTTTGCTTCATAGCTGTCACCATTTTTTTAAGCGTCTGAATTAGCCATATTTGAAAGACTGGAATTTATCCGCTAATACCAACGAGCTTAGTTAGCAACATGCACAGACTGAATGCGTGGCACGAACACAAAAGCAGATACTACCTGCTAATTAAGGGGCAATACGGTGGCATGGTGATTAGCAGTACTGCCTCACAGCAAGAAGGTCATAGGTCTGAATTGGCCGAGGCCTTTCTGTATGAGTTTGTATGTTCTGCTTGTATCTGCATGGCTTTTCTGCAGGTACTCTGGTTTCCTCCCACTGTCCACAGACATGTAGTTAGTGGTTTTTAGGTTAACTGGTGATTCTAAATTGCCCATAGGTGTGAGCTTGACCTTCCATGTTAGCCCTGCGACAGGTGGGCGGCCTGTACAGGGTGTACTCTGCCTCTCATCCTACGACAGCTGGGATTGAGCTTCCAGGTCTGAAAAGTAACAGCAAAGGGGAAGTGCCTTAAACCTTAAGGCCACCAGAAGGCAATATCTGTGGTTACAAAAGACCTAAAGAATTCTGTGGGAATTCAGACTTGACCTCTGTAAACACTTTCCTCATGATTTTATGGGCTCAGTCAATCAATTCGGGTCACACTGAATAAAAGAAAAATGAGGCCATTTTTGTAAATATTGGTGCATTTTCAGCGGTATGCTCACTGGCTACTTCACTGATTTCATGTTCGAACCTTCCTCTTGATGCAGGTCTTTACTGCAATGAGTCAAGTGAAAAAATTCAACTTGGGGCTTCAGAACGGGACTCGGGAAACCAATGGGTGACGTCATTCAGTTTTTATAATGTTTATGGGATCAACCAGCTTTTTGAGCAAGCCTCAAGTGGCCACTTTAAGAACTGTAGCTTTAGCAGTTCAGGGTGTTCTTCATTTTTATGCCTCATATTACTGCTTGGTGAAGACTGAGAATTCTACTAGGACCAGTACGTTTTTACCCCTTAATTTTTCAAGGACTGTGTAAATAAATCCCTTGCTAAACCCAAAACACTAGTGGCTCAGCCAGACCTTGAGGAACACATTCTGCATTACAGCGTCACAAGATGCACTCAGGAAAAAAAGGGGGGGGCATGAAATCAGAGTTAAAGCAGTGGCTGTGAAAGAGTGAGCAAATGTGAAAGAATGAATTCATTTGTGAATGAAAGAGTTGCCTCTCTTGGAAGCAGAACTCTATAGGCCAAATATATAGGAAGTAGCCACCATGACATCACCCACTGGTTTCTGAAGTTGAGAACTTTATGATCATTTAACAAAGAAATTTATGATGTCCAAAAAAACCCAAACTACAAATTTGATTATTTGACTAGTAACATTATTTATTTAGGATCAAAATAAAACCATTCATCTGCTTGCCACCTCTGTGGGATTTACTGTGGAAGACTTTGCATGATTTTATATATTATACACAGGGTATGTCATGTCTTACCTGAAATGTCTTGGGAGAAGTTTGCTCAAATTTGAGTGGCTCTTGGTTCTTTGAGTGGAAATGACAATGGTGTCATGATGAAGCTATTGAACTGGGCAAAATCACAGTGAGCTTCCTACATATAATTTGTAGCTTGCTCTTTTCCTGGCAAGGTTATCAATTGTTTAGTGTGAGGATTATCTCTTCTTATTTAGACTTAGTGAATGTGCTACTAAATGCAATAAGGGACTTTGGGACTGCAATCAAGAGCTGCTTGAAACTGGGCATATTTAACACCCATGAAAGATTGGTGAGGAGTGATGGTGGAGCCGTATGCAAGGTGACCTCCTGTCGCCCCAGAAGAGGGAAACTGTTAATTTGCAACATGCCTGTGGACAAAGGCGTCCCCTGTGGCTCAGTGTCTTGCGCACACACTCAAGCTGAATGTCAGACCACAACATAGCTACATCCAATTAACAGCAGTGACTCTTTTAGAAGGCGTTAACACAGTGAGAGACAATAAGAGGGCTTTTTTATCTTGCCTACAGTTTGCTTTCGGGCTAAATTTTTACCATCCACGACAGCCTGGCTGGTATCATTGTCAACAAGGCAATATGGGCAATTTCATGTACTTTGGGGCATGTTTATACGCCTGCATGTGGACAGAGATCGTGATAGCTGTTTTAGTTATGAAACTTTTCAAGTGTGTAGATGGGATAAAAATGAAGGTCATGTTCACAAATGGGTGGGGGTGGGTGGGGTCCCTTAATATTTATGCACTTATTAAACAATCACTTGCATTTTCACAGTTTTTGTAACTTTCCATGAGAGGTTTGATCTGATAAACATTATGTTTTCCTTATTTTCTGTCAAATGCTGTCCAGTGAAAAACTAAGTACACCCTAACTGCTTCTAGAGGAATTAAGAGGGTAGGTAGGAGCCAATCAAATTCACTTCATTAAGTGACCATAAGCAAGTGTGACCACTGTGCCTAAACAAATGCCTGCACACCTCAATAAACTCAGTCAACATTGTAAAGATGAGTTGAACAAAATTTGCCCACAACCATCTGAGAATCATGTTGAAAGCAAGTACTTCATGTCGTTGCTGCTAAAGGTGGTTCTGTAAGATATTCAGTCATGGTGTGTACTTGGTCTTTCACAGGACTGCACAGAATCTTGTGAAAACTTTCTTTATCACATGTTTCACGCTGTTCCAATGTTGGATGCTCATATTTAACAGATTAAAGTTTCCCAATTTATGGTCAGCTTGTATGCAAGTCATGCATGAGAATCAATAGCGCAGAATGTTCTAAATGCTCTCTTTCAGGCAGTTTTCTCCCATCTGTGTGATGTCTATGAGAGTGGATAGCCCTAATATGGTCATCTCAGCCACAGAGCTCTGGCTGTGAGAATTGAAGCCCCTCCCACCCGCTGTTCAAACCTTCTGTTTCTGATGGGCAAAGAAAGATGTTGGCTTAAAGGAAGGTTGGAGAGAGCTAAAACGGTTTGTTTCCGACAGAGGATGAACTGAGGGGCTGCATCAGCCCCAGCATAATATTAACCTACTTAAAAAGAGTTCAAGAACAAAAAAATAGAGCTGGAAATGAACATAATAGGTGCCCTATTTTGTTCTAAACCATGACCATGGATGTGGAACTGCACTGAGATTGACTGGTCCCATTAAAAGATAATTTCTTGTGAGATATGTATCAGCACTAAACAGTCTAGAATTATTAACTAGTTTTTCAGTGGTGATGGTGTTTTAGGATGGGAAAATAATTAACACACACGCAAAAAAAAATTCTAAATCAGTGTGCTTACTGTCAAAGTCTGGAAAGAGAATATCTGTAAAGGTCTGCATGTGCTTGCATGGTAAAAATAACATGTTTTTCTTTTTTTAATCCACAGAGTTGAAGCAACTGACTGACAGCCCGAAGAGGTACAGAACATCATTAGCTGCATATTTTTTTTTTTTTTTTCTTGGATATTTCTGATGCTTGCATCACATTGCAACGAGTTCCTGGTATTTTGTCCGCCCTCTGTACATTCATATCTGTTGTTATACATTCAGACATTCTGAAACAACTGATCCAGAAAAGGTTTTCAGCCAGAACGCAGTGGCCGAATTACTGCGCACACAACAAAAGGCTTTAACGGTCTGAGCGCAATGCCTCATGTGATAACAAGAAAACTACTTTTCCAATTAGTTTTAAAAGGGGATTCATTGTGAGAATGGATAGAAATTTTTTTTGGCACAGCGGGAAACCGCTGCCTTTAGGTACATGAGTCAGTCACAGATTAGTTGAGGAAAATTACCCGAATGTCTGGAACCTTCTTAATCATCAAAAAGCTTGCCTGCAGTTTGCAGATTTCCTGTTGTGACTGTCTCCACTTTAAGGTCATTAACGTGTACATTAGTATTAATGTAATGACCTCATGCAGGGTTATCTTGGTCTTATTGAGAAGGAGCTTTGCAGAGTATTCAAATTTACTCATTTGGGATAATTAGGGGTATACTGCCCATGTTATGTTCTCAAGAGAGGAAGATGGAGCCTGAATGGATCTCAAATCACCGTATTACATAAGTGTAGTTTGAATGGGGGTGGGGAATGAATGGTAACAAAGATACCCTTTTCATTTACATCCCTTTTAATCTCCTCTTTATTTAAATTCTATTCATACAGTGCCAATGGACAATACCTCAATGCACCTTTTCCCCAATTTGTTCCATTATCAAAAACAGAAATTTTCTGTTAATGGTTTATCTGTAATAACACAAGTAACTCTTAAGTTATTTAGTGTTTGTTTGTTTTATTCTTTTCGGTGTGGTATGATGGGCCATATCTAAAGTCTTTGTCAGTAAGAAAGCTCTAAAAGTAACATTTATTTAGACCTTTGGCTCAGATGAAATTTGCAGTTTGGATTCTGATGTAATCCATTCTTTCTTTATCCAGTGCAAATTTTATGTCCTACTTGTTTGCAGTTTTCACATTATGCAAAGCCACGTAGTGGGTTAGATTGGACCCTTTGGTAGTCTTAGGTGCCGTTTACACGAAGCCGTTTTCACTGGAAACGGTGTCGTTTTGATGCGTTTCAGCCTTTCGTTTACACGATGGCGTTTCAGAAACGATCCGCGTTTACACGAGGACATGTGAAACGATGAAAACGATGTAGTTCCCATGCCAGGCCACAAGTTGGCGTTGGTTTTCTCTTTGCAAAGTTTGTTTATGCAAGACGCGCATGCGTGGAGTGACAGTAGGTAGTGCGGCAAATTGTTCATTACTTACAAAACGGCCAATGTGAGAGGTTTTGTGTGGACCGATGATGAGGTTGGATCGCTGCTGCACACAACGCTGAATTACAAAACGGTAAAAACACAGGAAAAGCATAAGAAGCACTCGTGAATCCGCGAGTACTGTTTATCAGTTTGCGCGTGCGCGAAAAACTGGCCGTCGCAACCATAGTGCGCATGTGCGAGTCGAGCGTTTTCAAATCACCCCGGTTTCAAGTGTTTACACGAAAACGCAAGCCGGTGCGTTTCTGAAACGCTCCACTCTGGACCCCGTTTCTGAGACACATTGTTTTCACTCTGTTGTCGTGTAAACAGAAGGGCGAAACGCATCAAAACGACACCGTTGTCGTGTAAACGCAAGGCCGAAACGCATCAAAATGACACCGTTTCAAAACGAAAACGGTCTCGTGTAAACGGCACCTTAGTTTGGCAGGTATGTGAGGCATTCACGCCCCGTGGTATTATACTCTGCTACAAATGCCAAAATTTTACAGGAGATAAGTTGCATCATATTTTACTTGCACTGATGTCTTTGCATTAGCTTCCCATACAAAGCAACAACAGTCTTCTTTCTGTCTTAGATGCTTTGCCTCAATACACATGACTTCATTTAACAACCTTCACCTCAGACTCTCTCGAGACTGCTTATTTAATCATTCTGACCCTCCCCCACCCATTTATATTAAGAGCTTTGAGTGCAGAAGGTCGACCTTTGAACTCTATGAGCTTCATCTATTTTTCTTCTCTGACCAATTTTACTGGCTGGATTAATGTTCACTGATGTCATCACTGTATGGGAAAACATTTAACTTCACTGGAGTTTTGCCTGTGTGTGTGTCCATATCTATGTGAGTGTGTATGTGTGCACACAAGTACTTGTGAGTCTGATGTAGTACATGATGAATGTTGCCTTACATACAAACTGAAATATAAACTTTCTTAAACACTCCACGGCCTCTACTGTCCAAAAGAGAAAACTGTTCTCAAAAAGTTTGTCTTAAGTGATTTATTTATTTTGCCAATCAATTTGGGTAAATTTAGTTTTTTCTTTCAAGCCAAGCTTTTGTGCTAGTGACACAACACGCTTCACACAACACGCTTCACACAAGAAGACAAAAACTTGAAAATAAATGAGACATAAGTCAAGGGAAAAAACACAAACTTTATTATTTCCTTTTTACAAAACATTTCAGAATCAACCTCAATAAATAATAGGTCAAATACAGACCTTCATGGTGCACATGATCAACTTTAAACATGATCTGACACATTTCCTCACCACACAATGTACATCATATATTACCTCGGTGCTAACCTTTAATTTTTTTGCTGCTCTAGCACAGAAAAAAAAAAAAAAGTCTAAAATCATTTCAGCAACAAAACAATAGATGTACGGCTTACAGAGTATTTTAAGGTGATGAAAGCATGAGTGATGCCATGAATAGAAATGGCAAAAGTATGGCAATCAAAAAGGCAACTGAGATGCTTGCAAAGTTGGTCACGCTGGAAGGGGCTGGATCTTGGTTGGCCTCTGTGCACACAACCAGCAGATACCCTGAACCTCCAAGCACAACCATTATTGTGCAATTCACATAAAAAAAACAAATTAATGGCCAGATTATGGAGAAGCTGAATAGGTTTGGAATGAAACCAAATATTGCATGCATGAAATGTCAACAGAATGAAAAGCACAGGAATTTATTGTTGTTTCTGACTTGGGAGTGTCCATATTAATCTGAGGTGGTTAGCCTCAGTGCACCTGATGAACAGTTTACATTCGTTTCTTTTGTTTTGTTGAGGATTTGAAGCAGTTTGTTGCCAAGTGAAATTGTAGATACTGTATAGTCTGTGAAATTTGCTCAATTGTTCTTATTAGTGCTAGCAGTAGTGCATTTGACAACAGGCAGCTATATACCTGATATCAAAATCTCATAATAACGTGAGCCATTTTTTTTACCCACTCTGCTGCTAGTAATTACTCTTTCAACAATTAGACATGAACACAACATTAAAAATATGTCAGCCCTCAATCAGCGAGTGCTCCATTTGTTCATCTGAATGCAGCCAGATGAGCGCTAATGTACAATGTAGAGATATACATTCACAATGAAAGAGTGAAAATTTTGAAATGTAAAGCAATAGCATATTACTGAGTCCATACTCAGAAGTGATAACACATATATAATCCATTCTAACCAAGACCTGAGCCAAATTTGTAATGGCTCAGCCAGTATTTCAAATAACATATTTCCACAGTTATAAATGTATAAACACATACTGTAAGTAAATTTTATAATTATTGTAATATAGTCTGAATTTTCTAAATGGTGGGATTGAGGAAAAAAAAAAATTGTGATTGTTGCATGTCATTCCCCTCCTAGCTTTCCCAGCATTTCTTGCATGTATCTACTTCAATAAAAGACATGAATATCCTCCAAAAAAATGTTTCTAATTGTTGCAGTGTCACATGACACATGAAGATATCCAGCAGTTTTGATTTTATAGCCTATACAAGCTGAAACAAGACCCACGGCTGCTAAAAAAAATTATGTTTCTTGCAGAAAATACAGGAACATTTGGGATTGAATTTATATTTTATATTTACTGCAATTAAACATTTTTTTGAGCATGTAATATTGTATGTACCTGGTGCAATAAGCTGGTATTTATTAAATACATCATCTGAAACAACCATATTTTGAGAATGACCTTCTTAACCTGGTAAAATTATAAAACGCTTGATAAATAATTATTTGACTTCTACTGTTTACATCATTCAGTTTTGATGTACCTGATTAAAAATACACCCGTGTAAGTATCATAACCCAGTTTGACATGTAAATCTTAGTTACAACATTTTGAAGTACATTCAGCTTTAGATTGAACAACAGGGCCAAAGAATGGGTGTCCATTTGGAGGTCATGGTACATGTCCACAGGATCTGTCATTTCCATTGTCTATCTAAGCAGCTCCAGCTGTGCAGTGCACTCTGGCAACATCACTATGTATTTCAAGTGGCAGCGTGTCAAGATGATTGCTTCTCATTTACATAAAGTTGATGTCTAGGCCTGGGGTTCTCAAACCTTTTTTGGGGTCAGAGACCCTCTACAGAGAAGAAAAAAATTCCAAGAACTTTATTGCATATCCTCCTTATTACCCCCCAGGGTTAAGAAGGATATTAAACTGATATATCTGTCATGTATCAGTTTTTGTTGGTCAAAAAATGCTGTGGGTAGGAGTAATAAAAACAATGCAGGCATTTTGTACGAGTAACTTTTCCCCCATGTGTAGAGATGCACTTATACATATTTCTGTAACACAGTGAGAAACAGTGATTCACCTCAGTATGTAAATAAACAGTAAACAATTTATTTTTCAGCTAATTTTTTATGAAGTCCTAGGAAATAGGTTCTGGACCCCACGTTGAGATGCACTGGTCTAAACTTCTTTATGCAAATCCCTCCCCCCACCCCCAGCCTGTTGCAGCAGCTGGATACCCCTCCCTGAGCCTGGTTCTGCTGGAGGTTTCTTCCTATTAGCAGGGCGTTCTCCCTTCCCACTGCCACCAAGTGCTTGCCCATAGGGAGATGTTTGATTGTTGGGGTTTTCTCTGTGTTATTGTATGGTCTTTATCTTACCATATAAAGCCCCTTGAGGTGGCTGTTTGTTGGGATTTGGTGCTATATAAATCAAATTGAACTGAATTGAATCCAGCGTGACTCGCTGCCCCTGGAAACTCATGTCAGAAATCATAATAACTGTAGATATCGTTCCAGAATCTTCTCTTTCTCTTCAACCCCCAACCCATCTTGGCAGATGATTGCCCCTCCCCCGAGCCTCCCTGGGGTTTTTTTCCTGTTAAAAAGGGAGTTCTTCCTCCCCACCATTGCCAAATTTTTCCTTATAGGGGTTTGTTAGTTTGATGTGGTTCTTCCACTAATACTGTCTAGAACTGGCACTAAATGAATAAATGTGAATTGAATTAAACTAAATAGATTGTGCCACTGAATGGCTTATTTCTTGTGCCATGCTACTTCCATAATATAGGACAAATTAAGCAGGCCGTCAGGTGTTCACACGGACACTGACACTGCCTAATGGCACACCCATCAAGTGTCCAGCACTAGTGAGTGCAACTCCTCGCTTCCAAAAATGCCCCTGTGAACACATACCAAGATCAGTGGAACCACCCACATAACTCTCTGCAGTAGATAGCCAGTTATACATACATATATGTATGTAAGCATGGCTAACAACTTAATCATGTGTAAATACATTGAAAAATATGCTTCCAGAGTTTTAAATATCCCAGTGTTTCATGCATGCTTACCAGTAATACACTACATGTTCTGTTTCTAACATGGCTTACTTCCTACCAGTCTGTACCAAATGTCTGTACGGACACTACCCACAAGATTTTCAGCTCTTGTGATTTACAACGAAATCTTTAAATGAGCTACATGTGAGTGCAAATATGCACTAGACAGTTCTTTAATCGCTCCATATGGCCCATGCTGCTTATACACAGTTGCTATGACACAGCAATATGAATAACATGTTTATATGGTGGTGGAGTATAGGTGAATAAAAAGGGCTTTATTCAAAACATGCATTTGAATTCCACTCTTTGCTCCAGTCATTTACTTGATATGGTTTCATTTTTATATTCCGCTTTTCCGTCAGGTCTCACAAGAAACTCTGAAAGGCTGATATTTATGCATTAGCATGGTTGTTTCTTTTCTTTTTCTTTTTTTTTTTGGCTTACACCCTCAGTCATTTCAGGCTGGAGTCAGAGTGATGCATCCATCCCATTCCCTTTCACCGTTCCATTTCCATTTGGTTCCACCTGTTTGATTTTAAAATGAATGTGAAATGCAGTTGGTTTTGTGCGTCATGCAGATCATTCTACAGTGTACATACAATGCTAGGAAAAACAGGCAAGTGTCTACAGGCACACAGTAGAGCACTAATTTCATCGATTATGAAATCAGTGTGAAATGAACTGGAATAAAGTAAATTGTATAACTGTTGAACATTTGAGTGGATTAATTCATTGTTCCACCTAGTAGTCAAAAAAATGGGTAGGTATAAGGATGTGAGGCTGGGGGAGGGTCAACCTAAGTTTAAATTGTTAAACCAACACTTAGGTCTACTTTGTATTAACTTTTAAGTGCCTGCATTATAGACAAAGAACAACTATGGTGATGTCTTATAAAACGTGAGGTACAACAGAGTGATGCAGTGCATGAGATGGCATGGAAGATACTAGAGTGTCAAAAAAGTAAAGCCTTTCAGAAACATAAAAGACATGGATTTAGGTGTGAGGAGTCCTAGTAACAGTGCAGATACACATGTTTACACTAAGTACTAGAAATAATCAAAGTTAGAGTCACTTAAAAAATATCAAATACAGAGAAATCAATAAATTATGTGCAATGCCATTTGCTCAAGGGTCATGTGATGCACTGAGGAAAGATGGGTTGAAATTAGAGTGTGCCCATTCCAGTGACTTCAGACGTCAGCCTAAAACAGTTCAGGGAAGAAGGGGGGAGGAAGGGGAGGTAAGAAGAGGAGGAGGGGGAGGGAAGGGGTGGGGGTAGACAGAAAATAAAACAACTGTGAAAGAAGAACTTTCGCTTGGCAGTGAAAGTTATGTTGCAATGGCTGCCTTTTTAATTTTCTTGCTTGGCATATTTTTTTTCACAGAGACTTAACGCTGTATTCTCATTGCACCCATTCACATAAAACACATACAGTATGGCTACATAACCATGCAGTACTAAACCCTCTCATGAAGCCATGCAGTGAACTAAAATGAAAAAAACAAACAAAAAAAAAAACCATGGTGGCATGAAATATCCAACTGTTGTACTCTCTCACAGAGGCATCACATCACTCTTCTTCCTAACAGCATTGCTCGGTAGCGCTCGTGTGTCTTGCCTTTTTTTTCTTTGTTTTGTTTTTTATTTTCCCTTTTTTTTAAATTATTTTATCCTTTGTAGACAATGACACAAGAGGACTTCATAGGCAAATGTATCTAATATAACTATACCAAAAAGAAACACAATTTTATTCTTGAAAGGAAGCATGCTAAATAAATAGTTGAAGAAGTTTTGCTTTTTTGGAAAAAAAAATATGCTTGTTTCTGTTATTGCAGAAAGTAAGATGAGAAGATCAGTGGTATTCTGATGTGGGTTCATTAAATGTGAAGCTGGAGGAAAGGAGGACAGATGGAAACAGGTTACCTGGCTCTGTCAGAAGGTAACAAAATCCACCTACTTGCACCTCTAAAATTTACTACTTAATGTAATGTTGGGCGTGTTTGTAATTATCAACACTCTCCATTACATTCCTTTTTTATCTTTGGTCTGAAGAGAGGAGGAAGATTTGATTTCCCCATAATCAGTAATTACAGACCAAAGTATCCATCTGAATCTGACACTGCTTTAAATCCAACACTAAGCTTCAACCTCCAGAGCTTACGAACTGAGTCAAGTTTGAAGGGGCAAAAACTGACGACAAAACAACCTGAGGCGGACTCCAAGAGTTCTAAAAAGTCACTTTCCATAGACTCAGATGTTACAATATCCAACTCTACAACATTTAAACATGCTTACAGCCTGGCACCAAACAAAAAAATTTTATAGCTAAATTTTTCTTTTCTGAACAACTGTAAAGGAGTGATGCTTTATATACTGGATTTAAACTGCATTTGGCTTAAATTCATGTAGTAGTGGCATGACTGCTTCAACTATGATACAAAGTAACAGTGTGCTCAACTCCAAATCTTTGAAGACATGTAGGCTGCCCAGTCTTGAAGAAATGTGGAACTGGTACTCTCTGACAAATGTACAAGTACTTTACTTTATTTTATTTATTAAAGAAATAAAAGTGTTGTTTTTCAGCAATAAACCACTGTCAGTATAATTTAAGACAAACAACAGTGACAATATATAGAAGCCAGGTGAGGTCCAAATGCCAGGGGAAAGCAAGAGTCCTAATACTGACTGATCTGACTGGTGGATGGCTATAGATGGTAGCTGCCTGCTAGGTCTCATCTCCACTGATTCAAGTCACTGAAATGGACTTCTCATCCCTCTTGGTTGCTGGTGCCTTTTGGAGATTTTCTAGACCAGTTATATGTTTAAAGGTGTGCTTAATCGTAGACCATCCAAAAAAAATGACTCCAGAGTTTTGTGAATGAAATTCTGGTATTTTGTTTGTTGTTTAACATTAGTTAGCGGCTATCTTTGTCTCTGGGTTGCACCTATAAGGTCTATGGACTAGTGTTATAATGTTAGCTGATAACTTAGCACTCCTCCCTCTTCTCTAAATAAAGTCACTGGTCGACACCAAGGCCGGATTATCCAATGTTCATTCTGGACAAATACCCAGAGGGCATTGCACAATTGGGGGCCCACGGAAGAAGCAATGCCCAAGTAGTTGCTCCAGCAGTTGAGGCTGACGTCCTCCTGCAGACGAGAACTTATCAAGAAACCAGTTTGGTTCACAGTGTGGCTGCATGACTTTTGTGATTGTCGCCTACACGCAAACATATTTTGCCCAGGGGTCTGTAGCTTGATGAGCGTGTTCTTAGCGTGTTCTTTCATTTGTTATTCAATTCCCATTTTGGGGCATGATATAAAAAGGTGTGCACCAATTGTTTAAAATATCCCTGTTCCAGCACACAGCTCAACAATGCATGACAAAAGATTGGCATCAGTGGCCCTGATTAGCTAATCATTAGCCACTGGACCATTTTCTATATATTCTGCAAATATGTTTCATGTCACATCGCCAGATAAATCATGTGGAGTCCACAGGTCTGGACAAAGGCAATTTTAGACGTGGCTTCTTTGTGGATTTGTTTCCTTTAAGGAATGGCTGTGTTTTAAGCTAAGCCAAATGCTGTCTCACTATAGCTTCATATTTAAAATACAGAAAGTGTTACTGATTTTCTTCTCAAAATTTCTGCAAAAAAAACAGTGAATAAGCATATTTTCCAAAGTAGCAAACTGTTCTTTTATCAATACACTTGCTACATCAATTTTTAAAAACAAACCCCGGTATCAATACAGGCTAATGCTGAAGTGATATTCACAATCAACAAAAGGGAAAGTCCTACAGGATAACACATAAAGGTTAATCGTGAAGTTGTGGTTTTGATGTTAGCTTCTGAAAACAGAACCAGATTTGTGGAGACTTCAGGATGTTGTCATGGATGAGGGGTCATTCCACATGGCGGCCACGTCCCTGAACCTGCCATCGGAATTGCGGGAAAGCAGTAGCCGTTAGTTTCTTTGTGGACTGTTCTCTGAAAGCGCCTTTAGAAGTCAAAAACATAAAATCCCTTTGTGTTGAACATGTGGGTTCTCCTGCGCTAATGCTGATAACATTTGACTTTGAGGTGCAGGTAGCCTGTGGACATCAGTGCCGTTGAGTTTTCTCAGAGCTGCGGATTTCACATTTATTTTCACTGTTGATAATGAATTAGAGGTTTCAGTGGATAGAGGGGAAACAGAGGTAGTGGAGCATGGCAAGAAAAATTTCCACAGTATTTACTGGTATGTATAGTATCTTACGATACAGCCCCTGTTCATTTTGTCCTGCATGGGATTTAGCAGATTTTTGTCTTGGAGTAATTTGCTTTTTATTTCATTGATAACTTATGAGCAAAAACCCAATCATACAGTAGTTATATCTGCTAAATTAAGCTTGCAGAGATTGTATACCTTTTCGTGTTGGCCAACGTTGTGAACTGAGGTAAGCATTGAACATTTGATAATTCATTTATTGATTATTCGATTTACTAATCTGCAGGTTCTGTCCAAAGGCACAGCTTACTTTTTCTAGTAGTTGGCCCTGCTCCCACGAGCCACTTACTTACATAGAGTGTTCTTCCAGAAACTGCATTTTAACGTCTGCACTTGGGTGGAAGTGAGGAACAAAAGTGAAAAGGAACAACCATAAAACAAAATCAGCATGGCCCACCTTATTCATGGGTTTATCTGTTGCTTGTGTAAATCTGACAGATATTGTGTATTTCCTGGTGACTCATCAAGGTGTCAGTGTCATAACTAAACTTGTCACATCTCTTCTTTCATTCCAAGTAGCCCAATCAGAGAGAGAGTTTTTTCCTTGGATCTTCACTACGAGCATGGTCATTCAGATGTTATTACTGAGTCCATACTCAGAAGTGATAACACATATATAATCCATTCTAACCAAGACCTGAGCCAAATTTGTAATGGCTCAGCCAGTATTTCAAATAACATATTTCCACAGTTATAAATGTATAAACACATACTGTAAGTAAATTGTATAATTATTGTAATATAGTCTGAATTTTCTAAATGGTGGGATTGAGGAAAAAAAAAAATTGTGATTGTTGCATGTCATTCCCCTCCTAGCTTTCCCAGCATTTCTTGCATGTATCTACTTCAATAAAAGACATGAATATCCTCCAAAAAAATGTTTCTAATTGTTGCAGTGTCACATGACACATAAAGATATCCAGCAGTTTTGATTTTATAGCCTATACAAGCTGAAACAAGACCCACGGCTGCTAAAAAAAATTATGTTTCTTGCAGAAAATACAGGAACATTTGGGATTGAATTTATATTTTATATTTACTGCAATTAAACATTTTTTTGAGCATGTAATATTGTATGTTATGTACTCTTCTTTCATTCCAAGTAGCCCAATCAGAGAGAGAGTTTTTTCCTTGGATCTTCACTACGAGCATGGTCATTCAGATGTTACTTTTATCTTTAGCCCAAAAGACTTGAAAGGTTACCTGGCATTGATGAGATACTGGGCCAGGCTGATGTTAGCAGGGGTCCCTGTGATGGTAATCTGACGTTCTGATGAGCCCTCCATGGCATTTGCAATTTTGATCTGCGCCCCAGACATCTGTCGAATCTCATTTATTTTGGTGCCCTGGCGTCCAATAATGCACCCTATTAACTGTGGGGGGAAAAAAGCAAAAGTCTCTGAATCTGAAGCAAGGCAATCACTGTGCTGTCTTACAGTATTTATACATAATGCCAGTTATATTTAAGTAAAAAGGGAAGCATAATGGCTTATGAAATAGAAAGTTTATTTTCAGGAAATTTGTTTTAGAAGTTTGATTAATGATGGCATGGTCAGTAGATCAGCATGTGGGGTTATTCTGCTATGCCAACATTAAGAACTAAGGTTTGCAGGACTACTGTTGGTAATGTCAATTATTTCTTCTTATAACATTCACAGTTTTAAAAAGACAATATCTCAGTGCACTTGTTATTTGTAAGTATTTATTAGTTAATTAACAGACATCCTTTCTATTAAAAATATAATCACTTAGATCAATATTCTCTCCAACATCTTGTCAACATTATAAACACTTAAATAAATTGAAGAAAAAAACTTGAAAAGAAAACATAATGTTTTTAAACATATATAGTCATGTGAAAAACAAAGTTCCCGTAGGACTCAAAGCAGTTGTTCCATAAGTATTAAGAGGGTAAGTAGCAGCCAGGCGCTGCTAATCAAGTGCACTTCATTAATTGATCATCAGCATATGTAAAAGCAGAAGTTAGGGTAGTTTGCTGGTCTGGAACATTTGGGTGTGTGTTTACATAAAGTACTTAACAAATATAGCTTATTTGCTAGAGTTGCAAGGAGAAAGCTTCATCTTGCTAAAAAGAACATAACAGCAGGACTTAGGTTTGCAAAGTTGCATCTGAACAAACCTTAAGACTTCTGGTACAATGTCCTTTGCACAGACGTGACTAAAGTGGTGATGTTTGACCATAATTCACAGCGCCACATTTGGTGAAAACCAAACACAGCATATCAGCACAAACACCTTGAGCCAGGTGTCAAGCACTGTGGTTGAGAGGTGATGATTTAAGCTTGCTTTGCAGCCACAGACCCTGGGCATCTTGCAGTCATTGACTCGACCATGAACTCCTCTGCATACCAAAGTTTTCCAGAGTCAGATGTGAGGCCATCTGTCTGAGAGCTAAACCTTGCCTGAAACTGGGTCATGCAACAGGGCGATGATCCCAAACACAGCAGCAAATCTACAGAGTGGCTGAAAAAGAAAAGAATCGAGGTGATCCATTCAAAGTCCAGACCTCAACCTGAGTGAAATGCTGTGGCGGGACCTTAAGAGAGCTGTGCATAAACAAATCCCTGCAAACCTGAACTGAAGCAATTTTGTTAAGAACAGGGGGCCTTAAATCAAACAGAAAATGATTACTTCAAATTACTGCTGCTGAAGGGGGTTCTACAAGCTAATATATAATAGAGTGAACTTAGTTTTTCACATGACTGTATTATTCAGAAGGCTGTCTCATAAAAACTCTCCAGCATTACTCACATCGTTAGGAATGGTGAGTTCATGGGTGCTAGCTGGTGGACTGGCATCCAAACCTGTGCCGGGGAGCAAAAGTATAAGAAATATAAATACTTCAGCAGAATAATCGCTACAAGGAACTTTGCTGTTTTCGTAACACATTTGGTAACACAATCCATCTTACAGCAAGACAGCAGTGTTAAACTAAACTAATCTGCCTATTCTGGCTTCACATTCAGGGTGGTACTGTAATATCTGGTAAAGTATAACAACTTTTTTTGCTAATCAAAGCTAACTGTTAGTGACTGTTGCTTTGGCACGGTATCAGTTTCTCTCATTTAATTTATATTAAGTGAAAGTGAAAAAGAATACAGTAAAAGCATGTTTCCAAAATTATTAAAATGTTCATTTATTTTGTAGCAAAACCTTTAAATGAAATTCTCTGCTTGGAGAGAAGAGGAAACAAACGCACATTCAGAAAAGGGTCCATGAACTTTGTTCAATCAGTTACTCATTCCATGTACTGGTATGAAGACAGGCACAGCAAGGGTTTAAAAAAAAGAACATTGTGTGGCTGCCCAGGAGACAAAATGAAAAGATACACAGCTGCTATGATGGGGTAAAATAACCCTACATAAAACACATGAGGAATCAATAGAAGTGTGGGCTGAATACACCTACAAGTCAAACTCAAGAAGACACCAAGAGCATATGATGGAGCTCAGGTTATAGTAGCTTACTTAATTATGGTAATTCAGAGTGCGTTTGATCAGACATTTCAGTGGTGATACGCTTGGCGTTAATCGGCTCTTCGCGGCAAGTAAGTGGCTAGTTTGTCTCCTTTGCTCTCTGTTTCACCCATTAGGCTTGTTTCACTGTTTCCAGAGCAGAGTGACAGGGGAAAAAATGTTATTTGAGTTGTCCAGAACTCCAGAATTTGATATGTGGATGTAAATGGAATAAAAGCAGCATGGTGGCTTAAGTGCAATTTATGCTGCAGCATTAAATCCATAGCACAAGTACGCCATAACTGCAAACCCTCCTGAAATCCTTCACTGGAACTTACACAGTAACCTCACGTGCGCCTCCCTGGAAATGTTGAGTACATGTTGAGTCAACGTAACCCGCAGTGATTGTGATTAGCCCAGTTAGTATCAGTGTGTCCTTCTACACGGTCCTGTGTGCTTCTTCTTTTGATGCCAACTCGAAGAGAGAAACTCCACCAACGATTACCGTTTTTGTTGTTAAAATTGCAGAGCAACACAGGCACACCAGCACGAGTATAAATACTGGCAAGGGCATTGCTCCCCTGCGAAGGCTACACAGAATCTGTGCAGAACTATAAGTTATGTTATCACTGTTGCCTCAGGCCATGGACATCCTGGGTTCTAACAAGTGCAGGGTCCTTTTGTGTGGAATTTGTCCCCCTCCGTGCTTGTTTGGGTTTTTTCTGGGAGCTTTGGGTCACCCAGGCATCATAAAATATCCTGATTTAATGTTTCTTATTTCAGCCCAGGATACTGTCTCAAAAGTTATACTTAATCTCAAGAGATCTAACTTCCTGTTTGAGCTCTTCCTAACAAGTTAGAATTTGTCAAAAGAATAAATTATGGAAGAGAAAAGAAGCCTACACAAAAACCTATAACCTTGCTACTAATGACTGAGATAGAGTGAGATGTGCAGTCCAAAGAGAAGGTGAACTTTGGATGTGTTTCTTATCCACCCGGACTTCTTCGAAAATCCTTGGATCTACATAAATCTCACAGATGACCTCAAAATGCTAAGTTTGCATCTCTGCATGCATAATGGCTAATGCTTTTGGCTAAAAATATACTCATGAGACCTCTATTTGATTGTTTGCAAGCACGGATGCAGAGGTCGTGATACACATAGACTAATACCAAGAGCTATAAAAGAGATAGAGATATGACTGATTATTATTGCAGAACCAGCCAACCTGTTGCATTAGAGTTTCCATCCTTAATGGAAAGTTAACAGCCTAAATAATTTGCCCTGCTGCCAAGAGATAATTCAGTTTGGAATACATTGTTTTAAAGGGAAGCCCGGAGGCACTTTTTTCCTCTCACTGGCAAAATATCAGAGAAAAATACATACATGGACAAATCAAAGAAAGATAGAAACCACAGGGGCCAAGACATGCTGTGCCAAAATACAGATAAGGTGCAAGGTAGGGAAAGAGAAAAATGTTTCTCTGGATGCAAAGAGAAGGAAGTTTCTATTGGGCCTTGTGGGTACGTACCAGGGAAAGCAGGGGTGGTCTGTCCGAGAGGGGTAAAGGGGGTTTGCTGCATAGCCAACTGGTGGAGCTTGGTCAACTGCTGAAGGGTTAGGAGGGAAAGTAGAACTAAGAGGTTACTGTTACACAGGTCACACCAAGAAATGAAGCCAACCAAAACTAGAGTGAAGAAACGGTGAGGAGAAGGAGGCCATGACACGGGGTGGTGGAGGACAAAAAGTAAGAGAAAAAGAGATACAGAGAGAGGATGACTGTCTGTCATGGAGATGCAATATATTAGATAATTAGATTTTTCTTTCCTTTCTGTTATACCTGTTTCCTTGTAATTTTAACATTCTCCAATGTGATTTTGAAAACGTGGACCCATTGGTGAGTACGCTAACATTAATTGCAGGAAATCATTTTTTTTCACCCTCTCAATTACCATAGATGGCACTTTTTACTCACAGAGGACTCATATGATTGTAAGAGCAGCTGCTCTCCCACCCAATATGGTCACAGAATGTCCATCAACTGCTGTATATCATTTCCATCCAGAATGAGGGAAGAACGATGCTTTAAAGGCTTCCTCTCCTTTTAAGAGGAGTTTTAATGAGGGCGGAAGAGGGTGTCAGGCCTATACTTGAGTGATTGTACCGTCAGCCACCACCTCCACTGGCATCAATCATTGCCCAACTTTGAATTAGTGGATCTGACACAAGGTAGCTCTTGAGATGCTCTTACGACAAGGACAGATGAAGGCAGATTATTAATGGAGACTATATGGTCCACTGGAATTACAGTAAAGAGCTGTCTACATCAAAACTGCCATTACTGTCTTGATCGTTAACACCAGGAGTCACTGGTTTGTAATCAAACAGATATTTTCGATAGTTCGGCCACAATGTAATCTTAAACTATCCACAGGCAGTGATTTTGAAAGTGTGAGTACTTTTTTGCTTTCCTCAAAAGAACTGGTGCAATCAGATGTTTGCTTTTTATATAATAAAAACGCAAAAATAATGAGATTGAAACAAGAGACTAAGAACTCACATCTGGGTGTGGTATGGCATACTGTCCCTGAATTGTGTAAGCCTGGAAAGATAAAACATACAAGAAAAATCAGCCTTTAGTATCACAGGAATTAATCAAATAAAGAACAAATCAGCTTTTACCTTTTCAAACCCTCTTCAAATATTTAGTTCAATCGGGCTTTTTAAGTCAACGTACAGTTGTGATCAGACATTTACATACACTCATCATGGGCCTGAATGTCATGGTAATTTTGGGCTTTTAATGATTTCTGTTCTTTTTCCAGGTTGGAATGACTATAAAGTATATATCTTTAATTACTTAAAAAAAAGAATTGGGTGCACAAATTTCAATTTAATTTAGATTTCCTCTCATCTACACAGGGTCAAGCACTTAAATATATACATACACTCACTTAAACCTTTTCATAAGTGATGCTGAAGGTTCTATAACGCCTTTTTAACTTGACAAGGCCTATTAACGTCATCTTAGCAATCTTACAACTGTTGGTTTCTCTTTGCCAGCATGGGAAGCTCTATTGGAGCCATTTATAAACAACTGCAGATTCTAAGATGATCAGCTCAAACAACTGTATATAAGTAAAAGTTATTCAGATGTGTCTCCACTTTGCCGAGGTCTGGAAAAAGACCTGAACGGTCACCTTCACTTGAGAGGAAATTGGTTAGGATGTTCAGGAGGAACCCAAGAACCCCCAAGGTTCAAGCCTGCCATGAACTGGAAACTGCTAGAACACCAGCATCACTGTCCACAGTGAAGCAAGTTTTACATCTCCATGGACTGAGAAAGTGCCAACCAAGAAAGAAGCCCCTGTTCCAAAATTGACACCGTCAAGCCTGACTGAAATTTGCAGCTGCCCACACGGACAAGCCAAATGTCTTCTGAAGAAAAGTTTTGGTTAGAGGAGACAAAGATTGAGCTATTAGGATACAATGACAAGAGGTATGTTTGGAGGAGTAAAAATTAGGCTTTCAAACCTAAGAACTGTACAAACTGTCAAGCATGGTGGTGGTTGCATCATGCTCTGGGGCTGTTTTGCTGCCAGTGGTACTGTTTGGACAAACAGTACAAGGTGGCATGGAATAATAGAGGGAGAAGACTACCTCCAAATTCTTCAGCTTCATCTCAAATTAACAGCTAGATGTTTGAAACTTGGACACAATTGGGCAATGGTCCCAAACATACATTGAAACTGTTTGGGAAGGATTAAAGCAGGCTAACATCAAGCTTCTGAAGTGGCCTTTCCAAAGCCCCAAACCACACCCTACTCAAAATTTGTAGACTATGCATAAACAAAGTATCTGCCTCAGTCTCAGGTGGGTAATTATTCAAATAAGGAACATACTGTATATTATTCCTTACCGTGTGTCTATATAATATATAATAATGTATATACTGTATACACAGTATATAATGGTTGTTTCTCATATTAAACATAGCCAAAGTTTCAGATACTCACAGTTATTCCCCATGAGCTAAAAGCTCAGGCTTTATAGTGTTTTCTTCTAATTTTGGCTCCATTTGATGCTTAGCTTTAAGGGAGAGGAGCTAAAACAGTTTCTGTTTCTGACAGTGTGTTGTCTGAAATAGGCTGTGGTGCTGCACCAACATCCAGTAAAATATAAATAAAGATTATTTTGAACTTTGAATCATGAAAAGGCACTCTAGTAGAGTTCGAGAAAAAATATGGAGATTGAAATATGCATAATAGGTCTTCTTTAAGTATGCCGATTGTAAGTTTTAGTGTGATTCTCTGGTAGTAACAACATTAAAGTGATGACCCACTTAATCTTACACATCATTAACAATGGCATTAACTAACATTAATTGATGATCTACTTAAGTATTAACACGTTCGAAGCAGCATCAGGAAACTCATGTCATATGTAGATGAATTGCAAAGACACCTTGTATTTTACATCCAAGTCTTAGAAGTACACAAAAATTAAATTAAATAAATCCCATGACTGGCATTAAATATTTCATAATGTCCATAAAGTGTATTTGGTGCAACTTTGAGCTGCTTTATGATTCCTCATCTTTGGTTTGTTTCAATTCATAGATTCAACTGTATAAACAAAATAGCTGCCTCAGTCTCAGGTGGGTAATTATTCAAATCCCAGTCTAGACTGTGTGTGTGTGTGTGTGTGTGTGTGTGTGTGTGTGTGTGTGTATACTAAAGTTAAACATAGCATATTAGGCTTCAGTTGTGCTTTCTTTTTCTTTTATTTAGCACCCAATGGTTCTGATTCCCAGACTAAAGTAAAGCTTCCAAATTGGAGTCATTACAAGTAGTTATGTCTTGTCTCTTTTTCACTAAGTTTTCTAATGCATTCAATAGCTTTTAGCCTAAATCTGCAGTTAAATTATGTGTATTAGCTGGACAGACATTAGTATTCGCCCAGCATTCTTGCTGACATTAATGCCATTGTTGCTGAATCACACATTATGGTGCTGCTACCATCCCCACCTCCCTGCCTCCTTCTGTCACTATCCTGCGCACTCACCCAACAATGACTATCAACTAAAATCCACTCACCAATCACATGGACTCAATGCTTTTAGGCATGTAGATATGATAGAGTTCAAACTGAGCATCAGAATAGGGAAGAAAGATGATTTCAGTAACTTTGAACCTGACATGATTGTCGATGCCAGACAAGGTGGTCTGAGGATTTCAGAAACTGCTGATCTGCTGGGATTTGACCACACAACTATCTCTGGGGTTTACAGAGAATGCTCCAAAAAAGTGAAAACATCCAGCGAGCAGCAGTTCGCGGAGTAAAAATGCCTTGTTGGTGCCTGAGGTCAGAGGAGAATGGCCAGACTGCTTCAAGCTGATAGGAACGTAACAGTAACTTAAATATTTGTTAGAACCAAGGTGTGCAGAAGAGCATCTCTAAACACACCTTTCTAACTTTGAAGCAGATAGGTTGCAGCAGCAGACAGGATGCTACTCCTGTCAACTAAAAACCGGAAACTAAGGCTAAAATTCACATGTATTCACCAAAATTGGTCAACAGTAGACTGGAAAAATGTTGCCTGGTTTGATATGTCTGAATTTCTGCTTTGACTTTCAGATTGTAGGGTCAGAATTTGACATGAACAACATGAACATAGATCCATCTGCTTCAGGCTGCTGGTGGTGTGGAGGATAATTTCTTGGCACACTTTGGCCCCCTAAGTAAGCAATTGAGCATTGTTTAAACACCACAGCCTACTTTACTATTGTTGTTGACCATGCCCATCTCTTTGTGACCTCATTGTCCACACCTTCTGATGGCTGCTTCCAGCAGAATAACGCACCATGTCAGAAAGCTTAAATCATCTCATACTGGTTTCTTGAACATACTGTACTCAAATGGCCTCCACAGTCACCAGATCTCAATCCAACATCATTGGGATGCTCCAGGATTTGAAATGGGGGATTCAAATCATGGATGTGCAAATCATCAGCAACTGTGAGATCTGTGAAATCTCTGAGGAATGGTTCCAGGACTACGTTGAGTCTATGATGTCAAAAGGTGGTCCAACCTGGGACTACTAACATGTACCTAATAAAGTCATGGTTGAGTGTATTTAACCAACTCCAGCTCATATCCTGAACTATTTTATACTACTTTTGCCATTGCTGGTAAGACTGTTATCATTTGTACAACGCAAATTTAAACAGAAGTCATATTAGTGTGTTTTTGTTTGTTTTTCTTGCTTTCCCACCTTTCCCTGAACCTTCATTTTTCTATCTGTCAGTGTCATGGGAAAATACTTAAACTAAGCAAGCTAAAATAAGCTAACAGATCGGCTGATGTCAGTTCCAGTCCATATCAGCTGATGGCTCAGCTAACTTCTCCAAAAGGAAAATCTTATATATGGAGTGCCACTTAAGCTATTTTAGTCTGCATACAGTTGCTCTGCAAGCTGCTTTGCAACCCACCTCCACCTGATCTTCTCCATTTCATGGTACCAATAATTAGTTCTGGCTTGAGCAGGTCCTACTGCTGCAAAGGCCATACAGCCACATGTAAATTACTGCAGTTAGAATAATACTCCTATCTTGACTAAAGCCTCTCTGCTGGAATTTTTCTGATAGGGATCCTAGGCAGGTCGTTTTGACTGTTGGGGTTTCTCTGTATTATTGTAGTACATACCCATACCATTTTGTTGTTAATTAATACAAAAGAAGCTCATTATAACTTATGACCCAGCAGGTTTAATTACATTATATTTTCAAAGCGCTTTCTTGCCTACGTCTTTCCTTCTGTCCTAGTCTGAAATGTGAAAACTGAAAGATCTGTACATCAGCCATGCACACCAGCTGCTTCCTCCCAAATTTATAAATGTCAGTAAAAAATAAAATACAATTTAGACACAACAGCCAGCTACTATGCTGCACCTAAATCTACTCATATGGAAACTTTATTTCTAGGAGACAGGGTTGCAGAAGTTGCAAGTGTGCAAATAAATGTTTGAGTAAGAGTTGCAGTAAGAGGCTGATGCTGCAGTAAAAGCCCCAAGTTGGCTGTAGGGACAAACTAACAAGCTAAAGCTAGCTCAGCACTTACCTGGCCACCAGAAAAAATGACAGGGGTGGAGGCGGGCTTTGGGCGGTAAGGGATAGTGGCACCTTTTGGTGGGGACTAGGAGAAAGGAAGGAAAGAGATGAGGCAGAATCAATCTAAAGCAGGCAAAATGCTCATATAGGCGCACCAAACTCACAACTGTACAACAATTGTTTTAGTTTAGCATAACATGAAGAATGGAGACTAACTAAAGTTAATCGCCAATTAGCCGGGCAGGATGAGTTAACTAACCTTGTTCTGTCTGAAGGTAACAGAACATGCTAAATGAAAAGAAAACAATAAAAATCTGTCCATTATTCTACCCATTTTCCAAACCAGGAAACTGCTGCTGCTCAAAAACCAGCATTTAGTGCCCAGTTAAATCAGAGTCTATTATTTTGGTGTGAATGGTTATAATGTGGTCGTAGTTCCTTTTTTCTTAGCTCTTGATGAGGTCTGAAAACCTTTTTCCCGATCTTTCAAGTTGTTATGCTAAGCTACACTCACTGAATAGCCATCGTAGCTTCATATTTAATGGACAAATTTAGTGGTACTCTTGTTCTCTTCTAAGTCTTCTTAACAAAGAAATATATGTCAAAAAAGTTCCATAAAATACTGTAATATTTTTCCATTTGGTTTTTCACTGTGTGCAGTATAATGCATATGAAGCAGGATAGCATCCGCCTACTTTGCAATCCACATATATAATCAGATTTTCCAAAGTGCTTTATTGCAGGAAAGCAGAGAAATCATTATGCGGCAATAAAGTGTCATGTGGTGAGAAATGTTATAATTTTCTGTCAGTAATATATTGTTCATGAACACAAAAAGGATTCTTGAAGCATTACCATGCAAATGCAACACTATTTTCCCCCTATGCCAGCAATGAGAAGGCAGGGGACTCCCAGATTCTGAACTTACTATGATAACACCAAGTTACTGATTTGTGCTGTGCAGCAGCAACAAGCCTATTCTAGACAGTCAAGAGGGCTTAATCAAATCTCAACTGTAGCTGCTGTGATGCAGCAGGAGGAGTATCCACTTCAGATACAATATCCAGACAAAGTAATGGTGTTACTGACTGTTTCCCTGACAGTTCAGTTGGACACTAATGCACAAAAATGATCGATAATTACAGATGGCTTCCTCTAAATTGCATCAGAATGATTTAAATTGTAATCTATGTTGCTATGCTGCAAATAATTTCTCACTTTCCAACAATACAAAAAACATACATGTAGGCCGGTCTCGGCAACTTAATAACACAAGTAGGTTGCCTGTCAAGTTGACATTTATGGACAACAATTGTTGCCAGGTGGTTCTGACCATCCAAAAATCAATTTCTTAGAAAATGTGTTTCAGAAGCACAAGCACTGAATATAAATACTTAGAGTCATGGTATAGGTCTAGCCTGAAGTGAAATGCAATTCAGACTCAGTCTGTTCAATACATTTTCTTGGAGACTGGAAGTACAGTAGTCAAAATTGGCACTTAAAGTCATTTTGCTAAATCTGTACATACTTTACCTCCAGCATGACCACACAGATTTGTCTGACACACTGAATGATGGCTTCTGGGGTCCCAGAGATTGTCACTGCACGTTCTGTGGAGTTGGGCAGCATGTCTCCTGCTACCTGGACCTGGGCCCCTGTGGACTAGAGTAGAGGAAGGGACTCAGAGAGGCTTGATCACGTTGAGAGAAATTTATCTGCAACACATTCCGGCTGTGCTTTGCATCGCTCTCAAGAGTACAGGCACTTACTTTGGCAGGGAAATTAAAACTGAAAAGTACTTCAAGTACTCTAGGTGCAGGCTGTATGAGAGACTCAATTTTAGCCTTTATAAGAGTATCATGGCAATTGGGATGCTTAGCTTGGCCTCTTCTTTGTTATTGCCTTCAGTTGCCACATAAAGCCACCTGGAGTCACAACATGTTGCCTTTAGAACTATATTTTGTCTCCACATCTTGTTTTTTTCAGCTTCCATCCACAAGGCAACAGTGAAGCACCCGCCCACACTTGCTCACTCAGCCACTGTGCAGTGTTTGCCACATCACCGGGGAACAAGTGTAGACAACAGCTGATGCATTTCAGACACGTTTTAGATGTACCGCTCCACCATTAGTGTCCACCGGCTATTCATAATTATCTCTAATTGCTAGTGTTGTAGTCAAGACCACCTAACCCGAGACCGAGACAAGACCAAGACCAGAGGGTATCGAGACCGAGACAAGACCAAGACTTTTAGGGTCCGAGACCAGTCGAGACCAAGACCGAGGGGGGGCGAGACCGAGACAAGACCAAGACCAGTGCCTGACACTACATGACACAATAAAATGTGAAACATGATCAAAATCACTTCTCAAATTGATCTGAAAGATCCGCATTCCCATAAAATCACCCTGATATTAAACACTCACAGCTCAAATAAATATAACCATCTTTATTTAATACTCCTGGGTGACTTCCATCATTTATCACAGAATGTAAAACAATTATTCATAGTTCATCACAATAGTCTTAACTTTTCTCTGCCTTTCATAAACTATGCATAAAGTTGTGTTGTTTTTAAACCAACAACCTTTGTAAAAATGGGTGCTTTTTCAAAACCACATAGCTAAATGTGTAAAACTGAAAAAATGGCAAACACTCATCAACAGTAAGAACTAAAGCCTTTAATCTTATACAGATTAAAGCTGCAGGATGTAACTTTTATAAAAAATCTGGTTTTTACATATTTGTTAAAACTGTCACCATGTCAGACAGTATGAGACCGATAATCTGCGAAAAAAATGGAGCTCCTCCACCTCCTCCCTGAACCGCTCCCAGTCAAAAACAACCAGTCAGAGCCAGGAGGAGGGTCTTAGCACTGTCAATCACTCCTGGTGTATGCTGCTCAATGTAGTTGTGTGCAACACTTCATAATTTGGTATCGATCCTATGTAAAGTAAACACAGGGCCATTATCACCGATACTGATACCAATACTTTTTAATAATTATGAAGAATTTCCATGAAGTTTAACTGGTTTGAGATTTTTTTCCTTTGGATCATTAATTAGTTAAAACCCAGGATAGAATTGGGCAAAGTTTATATGTAAGTAGAAAATACTTTATCAAAATAAAAGTTATTGTTCTGAAACAATAGAACAAAACAATTTTCCCCATACTGTACATTGATGTCTGGAATTTTTTTTCATAAATTAAGTGTACAAAATCATCACTCAAGAACAAATGCAAACTTTTTTCCAGGTAGATTTTTCAGAAAGTATAATAAAAAAATTTAATAAAAAATGTTTCTTCTTTTTTTTTTTTTTTTTTTTTTTTTTAATTTTTAAATTTTTTTTTTTTTTTTTTAATTTAAAAAAAAAAAAAAAAATGTTCCTTCATTCACTAATTTTCTACAAATTTAAATTTAAATTTGATTTAAATGTTTCATAGCAAAATCCTTTTTTTTCCCAAATAAAATATGTTATGCATCACATGACAGTATAACAAAACACTGTGGGGAGGGGAGGAGCAAAGTGCTCTGTGCTGTGACAGGAGCGACACTTAGACAGTCAGCTCGCATCTTTGATGAAACCTCAGCACTGCATACAGGAGAGAAACTGAAGCCAAAGTATCGATCTCATTACACTGAAATTGATCAATACCAATACCAACATTGTCATCCATATTATTGATATTAGGATCGATCTGCCCACCACTAGCTCAATGTATGAATGGCGGAGAAACAACTTACTTACTTCTCTGCCGTTACCATTGGTAACTTCAGGGTTCTAGCAAGAAATATTTCTCACCCCAGCACTAATGCTAATGCTAATTAGTAAGCTAATACTAACCACTAAATGCCGCTCCCACTTGTTAATTGAGTGATGGGGCCTAAGACATAACCAGAAAGCAGTAATCAGTTTTTTTTGGACATGTAGTTACATTTCTCGAGGTGCATGTCAGGTTTGCTTCAGAGAGGATTTTCAGTTATACACAAAGGATCAATGCAGAACTCTAAATCAGGCCTTATTAGATCGATAGAATGATCATTTTTGCATATAATCCAGAAAAGTTACATTTATACATCAAGCATTTAATGTGTCCCAGAGTGCCGTTTCCTTCCACTGTGTTTGCAGAAATCACATAAAAAAATACACAACAAAAACATAATCCAGATTCCTCAGCTGCTAATAGCATTTCCTACATTTGAATATCAGCCACCATGTTGTGAGCATAAACTATCACGTTTTTAATGCAACAATAGGAAGTGACATCATCTTGCTGGGAACTGTAGTATTTTATTCTTGAAGGCCTCTCATAGCTCTACTGGTGCTGAAAACTAATGTTTGACTATGGCTTTCTGAATACAAGTAGGGCTGCAACTATCAATTATTTTAGTAATCAAGTATTCAATTGATTACTCTGTCAATTAATCAAGTAATTGGATAAGAAATAATTTTTCATTTTAACAACTCATCAGCTTATTTTAACTTCCGTACTGCAGATGTTTCTCTGTGTGAAACAAACAGGGTGGATGGAGCAGCTACAAAGTTCTCTGTTCTTCATGTTGCTGATCAGGTGGTTGATAAAAACATTTTGACGGAGCCCCTCTGTACTGAAGGGGGTGGAGGGGGCACCGAACGATTGCTAGTGCTAATGGCAGCCCCCCTTTCCCCAGTACACTGTGGTTATAGATCTGTTCTGGTGGCTACAGCTGACGTAAAGAAAAAAATAACAGCTGACATCCTCTGCACACATCCTGCGCACATTCAAACATGCGCACTCACAGCACAGAGAAGTGGGGGCGTGAAAAAACATCTCAGGGATCCACTCGTGTTAAAGGGTTGTTTTTGTTTTTTTTGGAAATGCTCCGCTTACACTGAGACACCTGAGCTGCAGAACTGAAACGAAACATCAAAGCAACAAATTTGTGTCGAGGATTTTTAATAATCGAATTGCGTTATTCCAAGAATCGTTGCAGCCCTACAACTTGCATTAAATTTTTAGTTTGTGTATCAAAATACATGAAGGTTGGTATTTACCTTTCATGCTGGGATTTTTTTGTTGAATCGGAAGCCTGAAATTTTCCTTTGATCTTCATTTTCCCTCTTACTTCTCTTCGTGTTCATGCGGTTATTTCGATTTATGCAGCACACGCGTGACCATAGTGAGATCAAACGTACACACTGTGAATGAAACTGTCCGTGCTCTGTGGTAGATTGCAAACTGCGGTGAAATGATACAGGCGTAAGCAGCGATAATAGCAGCGACCTAGCCGGGGCGGAGTCTGTGAGGTGCGCTCTTTTGAGAGGCAGAGGAGCGCAATATTTGTTGGATTTGAATCAGTACGTTTTGCATCCAATAAAAGCAAAGATGTTAACAAATAAATTGGACAGTATTCTGGCAATTTAGTGATATTTCCACAGCTGTGGTCTTGACTGGTCTTGAAATAAAATCCCGAGTCCGCAAGGTCCGAGTCCATGACAAGACCGAGACCAAATGTGGTCGAGTCCATGACAAGACCGAGACCATCAAAAAGCGGTCTCGAGACCGGTCTCGAGACCAAGACCGATCTCGAGTACTACAACACTACTAATTGCACCACTTTTAAAACCATTGCCAAAAAAAGTTGCTATTTTTGGATAATGGGATGTTGTCATTTACATGTCTCTCCACAAATTATTTCAAAAATGAATCTTTGCAGATATAACTTCATGTACAGCAGCTGAACTCTGTCAATCTTTGTGATACTGACTGTGACTTAATGACACTCATGCAAAGCAGTAATATATATATATATATATATACACACTATTTTTCAAAACTGTTGTAATAGCTCACCTGTAAATATTTCATATGCCAACTACTTAAAGTGGACCTGTTATGCTATATAAGCTACTATATAATATATACAGTGTTCGAGTGATGGATACTCGTATTAAAAATGGCCAAAGTTCCCTGTTAGTCAAAAGCTCAGGGTTCACAGGTTTTTTTTTTGGTTTTTGGGTTTTTTTTTAGGGTTTCTATTCTTGGCTCTGTATGATGTCTGGGGGAGCAGATATCCCTAATACAGGGATCCTCATATCCAGGCCTCGAGGGCCAGTGTCCTGCAACTTTTAGATGTGTCTCTGCTTCAACACACCTGAGTCAAATATAGAAGTCATTAGCAGGACTCTGGAGAACTTGACTGCATACTGAGGAGGTAATTCAGCCATTTGATTCAGGTGTGTTGGCTCAGGGAAACATCTAAAAGCTGCAGGACACCGGACCTCGAGGCCTGGATTTGAGGATCCCTGCCCTAATATAAATCCCCTTTAGGCTCGCAATTCTGAAAGAAGCCCCGCCCACTTGATTTTCTTGAGAGGGGAGCCAATCAGAAGGAAATTTGCTCAAACCAAGAGTGGACTTAAAGCAGGAGGAGCTAAAACAGCTCTTTTTCTCAGGCCGTGGATGAACTGAGGGGTGGCACCGAGAGAGCCGACTGTAACTGAGATCCTGCTGCTCAGGCAGAGCAGACGAGCCACAGCACAGTTAAGACGTCTGAGGAGTTTAAAATCACATTAGTTTCATGTTTGAAGGCTTTTTTTTCCTTCATACAAAATATAAGCCATCCAGATTCTTGTGGTTTGTCATCATAATTTTCTATAATGCACTACAGAATAGACAAAATTTACAGTTAAGGTTTAGATCTGCAGAAAATGTCTGGCTTGTACATTGGGCAGCACGTGGACAGTTCAGACACTGTCTGCTCATAATGAGTTTGCAGCAAATGTCATTTGCTTCCCTGTACTGTCACCTGGCATTTTTAAAGGTTTGTTGATATTTCATTTATTTTTATTTATTTATTTATTTAGACACGCTTGCAGTGTGGCTCTAGTGATAGCAGTGGCATTTGGTCGGTCCACCGCTTTGATCCCGACCGAAGTAGCTCAACAATTATTGGAATGCTTTGCATCAAATATTGAAATAAATGTTCCTGCCACCGAGAATATAAAATACACTGACTTTGCCTCCAGCACCAGCAACAAGAGGTGGACATTTCTTTCTGGTGTAGTGACATGTCACCACTGTTTATACTGGTAGTGTGCAGATGTGGTACTGTGATGGCTTCTGAAGGTATACACCGCAAAAAGGAAACATTCACAGTTTGACACCTTGTCAGGGTTTTGGTTATGGTTTGAGCATTATTATCATTACAACTATTAAATTAATGCAAAATATAATTTAGCTACCATAATCACCAAGCTCTAAACTCACAGCTCTGCACACTTTGAGTCCAGCTAAAACCAAAGATGGACAGAGATCAGCATCTGAACATCTGTGTTCTTCTACAGAGGTTACCCACTGTGGTGGCAGTATTTCTGCATGAGCACAGGCAGTCACTGGCTTGCACTGGTAGGATAATTCAAACAAGCATCTATGCAGAGTAACAGCGAGCACGGCTTGTGAGTCAATCCTGATTTTAAAAAAAAAAAAAAAAAAAGGTTTGTGTGCGAAAACTTGATACACACTCTGCTTGTACTCACTAAATGTCCTGCAGCTGTAGGGTCATAACTATTGCTGAATGTTACAGATATTTAATTAACCTTAGAACACTCACATGAGTTTTCTAACACTATCACTCTCACTTTCATATGGGTGAAAATCACCCCTCATTAGTGTTTTAGGGTTAATGCATTAATACATAGTGTATAATCAAATTAAAGCAATCCCTTCGGTTAATGAATTAGGGGGAAAAAATGACACCGTTTAATTAAATTATGAATTAATTTTCAAAGATGTGACATTTAATTATTCATGAAGAATGTAAACCCATAAAATAAAACTATTTAGCTGCAATAGATTTTTAATGTTTGTTTGTCTTAAAGTAACGAGCTAAAAGTGAAAAAAAAAATGGACTCCTCTATCTTAATCATAATTAATAACTCATTCATAAAAATGTTTCACACACCTCTCTCATTTCTTTTATTTTGGAGCCTCCTTTCCCTATGAGGGAGCCACACTGACTGGCTGGCACAACAAGCCTTAAGGTGACAGGAGGCTTGCTGGTTGCTGGACTGTTGCTCATGGAATTGATTATGTCCTGGAAAACAACAACACATATTTTATTTTGTAAGGGTAATATTTTCTTGATGTGATGCCCATACATTCATGATGTTAATTATGTTAGTAATGACTGTGCGCATAAATCCATTTCCATAAATCCACTTCAAAGTTGGTACAAAATGACCTGCAAAAACACTTTTTTTTAAAGTATTTTTGTCTTCTCTGCTGGTTGAATGTACCCTGCTGTAAATACCCAGCCTATTCGTGTGGCAGATTTTACACAGATCACCGACAGATCAGCAGTCAGTCTCCTCTTACAAGTTCCAGTCACAGTACTTACACAGCATCAGCTAGAGGACAGACATCAAAGACACCCATCAATGGAAAGATAGCTGAAAATTCACCTCTTACTGTTGAGTGATACAGATTCCTTTTGCAGGTTTACTGTATATTTGTGCATGAGAAAAGTCTGGTCTGGTTTTATCTAATTACAAACGCTGAGATTGTGTTTGCAGACTGATCTTTATCTCAAACTGAGAAATGTGGGAAAACTGCAGAATCTCTTGAACTACTAATTTATATACAAGATGAGCAAGTTTTGATTGTGCAAACTGATCATACCTCCTCAAATTTGTAGGCGATCATAGCAAAAGCCTTGAAGATGGTGTCTGTTGGTCCAGTTATGGTAACGATCCTCTCTGGACAGTTGCCCTCAGAAATATTGATTCGCGCTCCACTCTGGAAGACCAGCAAATACACTGGTTCTCAATGGCGATGATATGAAACATTTATTATTTGATAGGATATTGAGCAAATTTGAATAATGTATGTTCCAAAGTTTAGGCCGGTATTCATTGCAATCTTTTTTTTTTTTTTTTTTGGGGGGGGGGGGGGGTAAATATTGTTGTTAATGAATAATTTAATTTCTACTTTTTAATATTCAAACCCACCTCTTCTCGCATCTTTTTTACTGTTTCTCCTTTCTGGAAAAAAACAAAAAAACTAAGTATATCAGTGTATCAAAGTATATTAAAACAGGAATGTAATTTTTTATAAGTATGGACATAAAAATACATACCTTTCCAATTATACTTCCAACCTCCTGCAATATGAAAACACAATAAGAAAAAGTGAAAAAAAACCCCCCAAAAAACAGATTTTCTTTTAGAAACGATGCTTTATTTGTATTTTCACTGCTTGCTTCCGTTTTTCCAAACAGGGTATAAAACCTGTGCCGGGGCGTGAAGACGGTCATGTTCAGGGTCACACTTTGCGTACTTGTGTAAACACTCTTCGTGGGCTTGGTGTGGCACAGCTGGTAAAACACACAGAGGCAGCGCTGGCTGCAAGCGTCAACACTCCCTGACCTCTCCTCAGTAAGTGTGAGGGTTACGTCCATCGTGACGCTAAAGCTGTGGGCAGTTGCAGTTCACGGTGCCACGTTCTACCCTTAGCAACATTTATATTTATCATGCGCTACATAAAATCTCCAAAAGAATTTCCAAAGACTAACATTCTTATTTAAAATAATATAATAATGAACATGATTATGCCCAATGTCAGCTCTAAATTAGACATCCTCAAATCTGACAGGTGGCCTACCACAGAGCTCCAAAACATGCAAACAAATTTAATATTTTTTAGTTTTGCTCTAAGTACTTTAAGAAATTTGTGCCTAAAACAGAATAAAAGGACAAGTCCTGGTAAATACACTCCCTTGCCAAATGCAATGTGCTTTCAGGGCTAACCACTGAAGCCTTGTTTTAATCATATTTGAGTGGTGATTCTATATATTTGGTCATGTTATCCCCTAATAACTGCCAGGAATTGCAAAGATGGCTGAGATGCAAGCTTCTTGAATGACTGGTTTTGTTCATATAGAATCCAGAGGGAGGAAGGGGAATGGCATCTGGACTATTACTGTACATCCCAACTTCAGGGACACACAGATGAGCCAACCAAAAAGCATTTTCTGGGCTTCACAAAAGGAGGGGAAAAAAAGTCATTTGAAAGTGTAACAGGATGCTGGAGAGTTGCCTGCCCTCAATAGATAGTGAGGAAAATGTTCCAATACCTAATCCAGCCCAATAGTTTCCCAGTGTGAGGGCTTCACTGCTGTGGAGAAAGGACTTTGGTAATCCTGCCAAAGTCCTCTCTTGTGGCAGTTGTGGTTATGTCCCTGCCAGGCTGTGGGGTTATTCAAACAGTCAACAGGTCACCGGCTTTTAAAGCGATTACATGAACAGCCACGCAGTGGCTGACCTGCACGGCCACGCAGGGACTGCTGGGCACACCAGGCAAGGAGAAGGTGTGGGCTTCATTCTTTGTGCTGCAGAATCTACCAACATTATCACCTACACATGTGTGGTGTGGGTTTCCTAGCTGCCTAGCTTTAAGCAAACTTGTAACTGAGCTAGTGTTACATAACTTTCATTCAGTTCTACACCTACAGTAATTTGCTCTTTTTAAGAAACTCTACACTGATAGTAAAGTAAGGCCCGGTGCATGCAGCTATCATTTACAAAGTAATGAAGCACATGCAGTGGGGGATGGAAAGGAAAGCAGATGAGCAATCAAACAAACTCTGATCACTGCTTAAAGAGTAAAACGTGGGAGACACAGATGCTACACATTTGTGTCTGAAAAAAATAAGCACTGATAAAAAGTTGGTGCCCATTTACAGGTTATACACCATGCCCTGGGAAATCTGAAAATACTAAGGGCAAACAAGAACGCGCTGAGCTGAGTCAGCAGCAGAGAATCACAGAAGCAGGAGATTTGCAGTCTTAAAGTCTTGAATTCTCCAAAGGCCTATGAGCCCCAGTGAAGCTTGCTTACATAACCCCACAATGAAGTAAAGTAAAAGTACAGCAAAGCTGAACTTTGGTATGGGAAGGCCAAATACATCTACTGTTATTACCTTATTTTGTTGATCTTACAGAATATAAGTAGATGCAGCATAAGTAGGCACGGATATGTTACTGTGGTGCTTTTAGGCAAGCAGATCTGGACCGTAGTGAAGGCAAAGCTATTGTGGTATCCAAGGGTTCCCTTAATTGGACAAATTGCATATTTCATTGGCACTTCCTAAACATTTTTCAAACTCTTTGTTCACCATTCATTTTTCAAGCACTTTAGGCCTTTATTAGACAAGTAGATAGATGGAAGGAACTGAGGGAGGAAGGAGATTGGAAAATTACACACAACAAAGATGGCTATCTGGACCTGAATGTTGATGCTAGTCAATGTCTCAGCCCCGCGGCTTCCAGTATGCTGTGATTTATGATAATATTGCGAGACTTCACAGGCTGAGTAGTACGCTGCTTGTTTTACTTTTTGGGTACTTTTATTTTTACTTTTTTTCTGTGGGTTTTGGCACTCAGGTGCTTCTCTGTAGCCTCTGTGTTGGTTGAATTCATACAGTCCCTTTCTCTGTGTAGTCGAAGCGCTACGCAAACGAACGCCAATGATGGAACATAAATTCCAAATATTAGGCAGCACCAAGAACAAGCATCATTTTGTCATGAAATTATTCATGTCTTCTCATCAATTTATGGTCTGTTCATATGTCAAGGGTTATGATAAGGATGCTTACTTACAATGGGTCACCACTGTGGATAGATCCACATATTTAATTTGATGCAGACTTTCATGACAAGGATCTGTGTGTTCTCCCAGTCTTGAACTGGATATTTTTTGCATGGTAGGTGTATGTGTTAACCACTAGACTATGAAGCTTTCTTAATCACGTATCATAGTTTAAAAACCAGGGGGAAAAAGTCTAAATAGAGGCATGTTAATATGAAACACTATTTTTGAAAGCATAGAAACAAATCAGGGATAATCAACCTAATTTTACAAAAAGAAACAAACACACAAAAAAATGGAGAAAGATTACTTATTATTTAGAGCCCAGCCTGTCAGGCTGTTGTAACATGGGGAAATGTCTCATCAGTTACCCAGAATTTTATGACATGTTTCTGTCTGTTGAGGTCTCCACAAACAAACGTATTTTAATTAAATATTTAACAATGTAGTGTACCAATAGATGAAATTATGTGCAGTTCATCGGTACAGGTTCTATGACCTTCAATAGCACATTGATAATGAAATATATTGCTTGTGGGATATTTTAATATGCTTTAAATAAACATATTACTTGGCAGCTTTACAGATGTCCTGCTACTAGAAAGGTCAAACCCAGGGTCAGATAGAAATAACATGAGATGGGAAATTTGATAATTGCATTGCATATTTGATATAATTCCAATTTCATTTCATCAAAGTTGGATTAAAAGTTTAGGAAGAGTGACCATCTGAAAATTAGCACCAACCATCATTTGGACCATTTTTGCTAAAGTTCAGGGACAAAATGTACTTGAGTCATTTCTGGTTTCTATTAAGACCTTTTGATCTTAGGACTGAGCTGGTAGCATACAGTATCATGCAACCAACCAACAAACTTTAAGCAAAATAGTCACTGTCTCTTACCCAAAATTAATAAACTACATTTGACTACATTTGTTTTGAAAGCATTTCAGCTGCAGACCAGTGGAACACAAATGAAGTCCTGAATTAATCGTGTGTGGAATTAGTTCATTATTCAGGATCCTCAAATGAAGAAATAAATTCCTCCGCGTGCTTCTCACTTTTCATCCAGTATACAGTCAGCATAAAACTCTGTGCTCACTTACTTTTCCATGCATGAGGAGGCGGATGGTCAGGGTGACATTGAGGCCACCCTCTGACTGGACTTTTGTGGGCTCCATGCTGGGGGGAGGTAAAACTGGTGGTCCAGCTGATAGGATGTCCTCAGAAGGAGAAGGAGTACGGTGGTATTCCAGCCAGCCAGTCACCTGAGAAACACAACATCACACAAACACAAATGTGAGTTCACAAGCAGGCGGAACACACCGGATGATATCAACTCCAGCTCTGTTGGTTTACATTATTATAAGACAGCAGTTTGCAGTGTTTGTGCAGATGTGGTAACTGCTTCATATTTCAGCTGTATGCCACATAAAACTGTTTCTAAAGTCATTAATCTATATACAGGTTTGACACTGCATTAGGCTGTCAGTGATTTAACTAACGTTTAGTGCTTCATTAGTTTGTGACAGTGCACACTCCTCATGTCTAGAGCACAAAATAATGCGTTTGTTTTCTGGAGTTTATTAACCATAAATGCCTCAATTAAAAATAAGTGATGACTTTAGGCTAAAACTCAAAACTGCAGAGCCCATGCAAATACAGTGTGGCTAGGCATCACGTTTATGAACTCCCTGCACAATATTTGTTTTATGAATGACACATAATTGTGCTGAAAAGATCCAGTGGTAACAGCATGTAATCACACTCAACTCCCCCCTGGGTATTTTTTTCCATTCGCTCTGTTAAAAATTCAAAAGTGAAGAAAAAGCAATCACTTGTTTGGTTTTTAATTGAAGGCCAGATGAGAGGAGAGAGAAAATTCTGCTGAGCTCTTCTTCACGAACCATTTAAGAATACAGTGGAGACACTGAACTGACCACTGCAGGAACAAAATAATTTGCACCGTGCCATCGAGATGAAACTAAATGATAATGAATGAATACATTGAATCTCTCTCTTTTTTTTTTATATCCATGCTCACTTGAAGGTGCAGCACGATGACTTGCAGAATCCTTAGTGGCAAAGCCTTCGCGGCTAAAAGGCTTTTTCCTCTGAGTCAGACATTAAGGTCTTCCTCCCGTGCCCTCATTACAGTTAGTTAAATTACTTTGCTCTCCTCTGCCTTAACAGCAAACAGGCCAGTCTGTATGCACAGATGACCGTGCCAAAAAGTCGTAGCTGCTTTAGTGTTAAAAAAAAAAGTTTTAAGAAATGACTCAGTGTCCTGTCCTAATCTTGTCTATGTACAGTCTATTACAAAGCAATCGTTAATGAATAAAGGAAAAGTTTCAGTCTTCAGTTGCCAAGTTAGGAATGACCTTTATTTACATGAACGTTAATATATCATGTGTCATGTGATACAGAGCCTGAATTCAATCTTTTTCACAGTTCCAAGTATCCCGTGGTTAGTGTGCTGCTCCATAAACCTTTTGGCTATTGTCATTTCACTCAGACAACACAATGCAAATGTTAATATTGTGCCTTCTGCAGATACAGTGTGCAATCTGATGTAATCACCCACTCTGTGGAGTTTTTGCTGTTATCATTACCTGCAAGTTTGAGGTTTAAATTTTCAAGAGTTATCAAGCAGCCCCAGGGGATCCCCCCCATCTCTATTTTCTGCTCCTTGTGGAGACTCGTTTGGCTACAGGTTCTAATTTCCAGCCAGACACAACCTTAGGCTACAGTTTACTTTGTGTGCTTGTATATGAAAATGGAACAATCATATCCAATGAAAACAAAGATGAAAAGAAGATACATAAAAATTAGTGTACACCCCACACACACACACACACACACACACACACATACATCACCCCCTTTGGATAAAAACAGGGAAAAATCAGCAGGGAAAGCAATCACGGCAACTGCACTGAAGCAAGGGTGACCTCTAAAATTCAACTTAAAAATATCTACTGTGGACAACTTTATATGCACATTCGTGTATATCGTACAACATCATCAGGGAGACATAAGATTGGTTCTAAATTCGTTGGTGATGAACAGATGTAGCCTTACAGTATTTAGGCTGTATACCATGATATAGCCTACTGTATTTGCACCATAGAAAAGTGTGATTTTTTAGGGTTTTTTTTTTTTTGCATAAATATGGAATGCAGGTGTGCATGTTGCATATCTGCAGATATTCCTGTGAATTAAACTGTAGTGGCTAAAGGTTGTCCATATTTAGCTGGATAGTCAGAACAATAAGAGTGCTACAGCACAGCACAAGATTAATATCAGTGGAGTTAGAAAAACCTGAGGTGACCAAAATCCATAAAAGAAGTGGCAATTTCATCAAGATGTCTGGAACAAACTACCTGCAGCACCCTGGGAAAGTTCAAGTACCACTTAACAAGTAATAATTTGTACTTTTATAAAGACACAGAATGGCCACACCAAGCCTAGAGTTTATTATATTACATTCATAAGAGAGAAGTTCAAAAATTGGGGCGCTTCTCTCACTGTTTAATTAGCCAGCATAGCCCACTGGTGTGGTGAGGTGGTGCTGCTGCCACCAGCTGTCCAAAGCCAAGGAACTTATTCCTAAAGGTCTGTGTGGAGACAGCGATGTTCTGAAGTTTGCTCCTTTAATAATAACCTTCTAAATGAGAGGAAGCCACTGTGAAGCTGCAAGAAAACCTAAAGAACTGAAATAAAGCCCGCAACCTCCACACTGCACTCAGCCGGGACTGAAACGTTCACTGAGCTAAGCTAGCACAGCTAGCAGGTGTGCTGCCGATGCTGTCAGCTAGCCAAGCGGCTGTGCGGACACAGCTCCAGCGGGAAAATGAACCGACGTGGGCCTTTAAGTAATTCGTCCCCACAAAAAGAATGACTTCCATCTCAGTACCGTGAGTAAAACAACCCCCTTTTGTTTGGTGCTCCGTGTGCTAAAGTTAGTGCGCTTTGTTACATAGTTACACAGCACACTGTTGAAAATGTTTTTTCTCCAATGGCTTGCATTCATTCCTCTCTAAAAGCAAACCCCTCTTTGTTTTATATTACCTTTTGATAAATATGAGCTTTATGTTTAATTTGTGCATTTCTTGACTGTTGAGGTTATTTAATTTACAGTGAAAGTTTGTAAATATCTTTCTTGCATGCTTAGAAAGCATTTATGTTTACAGCAGTGACGTGCGGTGAGGGTCGTGACTGGTGAGGCACTGAGGTCATCACATCAGATTTACAAACATATAGCTTATTCACCATTTGATTGGCAACAGTTGTTTTGTTTAACATTAACATAGTCTGAAGCAAACCTTTTAGCTCCGGTGTTGGTCTTCCTTTAATTATTATCTTCTGCTTCGATTGAAAGTCCAGTTTAGAAAATTCTTTCAGTTGAGTTATGTAATCTTCCATGTTGAACATAAGGCCAAGCAACAGGAAAAACTAACTGGCCTTGCTAACTGTTTATGGTAGCTTGCCACCGAGGAGTCGTAGAGTCCCTGGGATCACCAGCGCCCCCTACCATGAGGCACGAGAACTGCGTGCCTCACCTAGTGTCTCTTCGCAGCAGTTTCATGATCGCTCAACACAAGAATGCATTACACACACATACAGTTGTTAATGAAAAAAACAAAAAAATAAACTGTGCATTATATACACCAGCTAAAATATGGAAATTTAGTTCATATAGTAAAAGTGTTAGAACATTTTAATAGCCACATGCAAAGGGAAAGTAATCCGGTCTCACTGCATAGCATGCCAGCACAGTTAGTAGTCATTGGCAATGACTATACTGAGCCGCACCACGGATTGCGCAATCCGTGGTGCGGCTCGCCGGGCTGGTGCCTCACCGTTCGTCTCTTAGTATTTGACCGGCAAATGCGAAAATTCAGCGATTTTGAAAAAACTAATCTAAAAATGGTGTAGTTAAATGGAAAAGAACTTTAAAATACAAATCACTGAATGAATATAACCATTTAATTTATTTTTTAATTTTATATTTCCACGATGACAGGTGAGGCCGTGCCTCACCTGCCTCCCCTGACTGCACGTCACTGGTTTACAGATATTGTTTGGTAGATGTCTGGTTTGCTTTTGAGTTTTATAATGTGTAGTTGACTTATAAAATAATGATGTAATCCTTTTCTAAATTTTTGAATGGTGAGGGATGTAAGTAAGAAAGATTTAAGTGTCTGTAATATTTTTGAATTATGGGTTAAATGGCCACATTCATGGTTGTTGTGGCTTATGAGCCTTTGCTTTAGATAGTTGATGATCTGATTTGTTCTAAATTCTTTAAAAAGTGGAGTCACTCATTTTAAAATAAAAATCAAAGTAGCTGAAATTACTTCTTAGACAGGACAGGTAGCAGATGTCAGTGACCCCTGTGGTAGTAGAAGGGTTAAGTTAAAAAAAAAAAAATCTTCCATGCGTTTTAAGTTCACTTGTTCAACAAATTAATTGTGCAACACAATTTCACACCAGTTTGTCACAACTTTTCATCTACTGATTCCAGTTGTTTTCATGCATTTTCCAGTTTTTTGTCTTCCTATGCTTGAATTTCCCATGTATATATTCGTGTCCTTGAACACGTTATGTACCAGTTCATATCAGTGTATGTGAAAGTAATATTGGCCACTCTTACAGGGCAAAAACATCCATGTTTGGAAGCTGGAGTGTTGGAATGAATCATTTCACTGCTCACATAGTTTGAGTCCTAAAAGCCAGACTTGACCGTTGCACTGGCACTTTGATAGTTTGCCTCTACTCCTGCGGGGCCTTGTATGAGGAGGATTCCCCCATGTTTCCCCCTGGATGTGACTGCTTGGTAGTGAGAGGCACCATCTTTCCTAAGTGATTGAAGTCTGCTTGAAGCCCACCTGAAGTGTGCATGTATTTTTGAGGCAATATAAACAGGCCTGCTCAGAGCCTTGCAGGCAACACCTATTAGTTCTCCGAGGGTGGCGCTTTGTCTCATTCCCGTGCAGTCGGCAGGACCTTCGGCAAACACACTTGCATGAGTAGGGTGCCCTAGTGAACCCCCCCATGCTGCATCTGTTGCTTTGCCCTTGTTTGGTTCAAGTAACCCCCAGCATGCGTCGTGCTGGGGCTTTCACAGCCAGACAGCTGCCCAAGGGGCTACCTGGTTGGTCCTGCCAGTAGCATATGCTTGTCTCAGGGATTAAGCCATGCGGGTCTAAGCGCACGTGGCTTGTACACTAATTTAAAATGTGTTATTTATTATTTTAGAAATTACTTGGTTAGGTTTAGAAAAAGATCATGTTTGGTTTAAAATACAACAGTTGCCAGGGGGGATTTGTGCCCATGAACAAAAACGCATAGATTGCGTTATCCTGACGATTTCACGTGTTGCTATGAGAACAGGGTCAACTGAGTGATATTTGTGGCATGAGAACAAATGACTCAGAAAAAATTGCCAACTTGGCTTGTTGGACTTGGTGCTTTTTGCACCTCTTTGTGATGCTGTTGTGTTTTTTGTTTTTTTTCCTAACAGCAACACCTAGAAACCTGTGAACAAAAAACATAACATGCTGACTTGTAAAGAAAGGTAAAAAATGTATGCTCACTAAAAGTGTTCATCCTGCTCCAGGTCTAATGATCATAGTGCCTTTGTTAAGAGGTGGCAGACAGCTGCAGGTGCCAAAGGTGTTAACGAGCTCATGTGTCAGGTGACACGTGACTCTGACCACCACAGTAAACTGTTCACATATCAGTGTTGGTGTATTTTAAAGCATTGTGTGTCAGCCTCTTCTGCTTCCACTGTATCCTGAGTCTTTATTATTGAACACTGTGTCTTTCCAACCGCTATAGCACTGTCCGCAGTGATGTTTGTGGCAACAAGGTTACTTGTTGATTTTCAAGTTCGACTGAATCAGCCTTTCAGTAAGCTAATAAAGAAAAAAATAAAGAAAAATATGAAAATTAAAACAATTTTTAACTTATGTGAGCATCTCTAATGCATTTTGCACTCATTGATGACTGTGCTAGCTTCAGTCATAATTTCTCTCTGTCACCAGACTTCTATTTCTGGTTGTCACTGTGAGCATATGTATGATGGGGAAAGGGGTGGAGTGGAGCATGTAGCACAGTTACAGAAGAGAAGGTAGCATTAATTGAGCTGATGACAGCTCATTACAAAGTTCCCAGCAAGCGCTAATTAGTCTAAAACCAAAGATGAAAAGGTGGTGAACAACTGCAAACATCTGTAAGTCTGACAACAAGGAAGCTACACGTCGCTAAAGCAAGAACAGCTCTGCTGCTGAGTTAGAGTTCACCCAGCAAACACAGCTGAGCACAGGCTTTAACTGTGATGTCATTTCTGCTGCAGAGATGGAGGAACACTTAAAAAAAGGCAATAAAACTTAAAACAATAATGCAGTAAAATCACTCCTCCAAAGCGGTCAGCTGTGGGCGCAACACTGCATAATCAAAACACTGAGTATTTAGCAGCCATGTGTAACTTATTTATTCAACACTGTCTCATAACGAAGTACAAAATAGTCCTCGATAGTGGCTCAGTGGGTGAGCAGGCAGCCATGTACGCCGCATGGCTGCGGTGCAGGCGGACGAGGTTCGCGGCCGACTCGTGGCCCTTTGCTGCGTGTTTTCACCTTTTTCTCTCTCCCCACTTTCCTGTGTCTCTCTTCACTGTACACTATCTATTAAAGGCAAAGTGACCTAAAAAAAAAACAACCCATAAAATAGTCTAGAGATTGATTTATTGGCTGGTATTAGCTAATTGCTGATCTTTTGGTACTGGCACTTATAAAAGCTGATGAATGGGGGGAAAAAAAATTAAAGAAGAGATGAGAAGCACCAAGCTGGGCAGAAATGAAGGAGGAGTCTATTTGTTCACGTTCATGACAGTCAGCATGGCTTTGTAAGTAATATATTACAATAGGAAGTATGCTTTGTTTTTGTTTTTTTTCTGTCTGTAGCATGTATTTTGTCCAGTGAAAGAGGTGGCATGTCACCAGGGCAACCAAGAAACATCTGTTAGCAGCTGTTGCATTTTAATCCAAACCATGTTTTTTTTTTTCTCACTAGCATGCAGCTTATAAACATTAAAAGAAGAGTTTAGCATTTTGGGAGGCCAAAATATTTCCAACCCACCAAGAAATAGTTACAAAAAATCCACCGTTAACACTGGTTAATATATACAAAAACATTCAAGCTTTTGAGCTTCACCACTGCGCTCAGATCTGTTTCTTGTTTGGTCTAATAACCCCTCCCTCCCAAACACTGCTCGGATGTCTGATTAGGGAGGCCATCCTGACCATTTCCTTGACTTCCTGAAATAAATGCTGTGACATTGGTATTGCTGAATTCAAGACATGATTTCATAAATATACATAAATGTTGGTTTGAACTCTTCTGTAAACAACAGATATACGACTGAGTGCAATGCTGTGAATATCTTTCTGCAGAGTGCCGCCAAATATGTGCATTTTTATTTTAAACCAATATCAGATCCCTCCGAGCTATGATGGCACACTTTTCACTCCTCAAGTCGGCGCCCATTTGAATCAGCTTTTAGCACATTTGATAGCCTTTGTAAACCACTCATTTTCTAATGTAACCTGACACTTTGGCAAGTGAAACTTTAGGACAGAGCCAGGGTGGACGGGTGAGATCCTGACTGTGTGCAACAGCTCAGAGGCAGCTAGACTAGGAGCGCTTGCAGTCATATTTAAAAGAAATCCCAACTGATGTATAAGTTCTAATAAATTTGTATCGTGGCATTCTGATGATTTCATGTTATATCATGGTGTTAATAGTGTTATTGCATAAGTGGGCTTTATAAGTTTAGAATAATTCATCAATAGATATAAAATATTTTGCTGTCATTGAAAACCGTTATGCTGTTATGTTACGTGGATAGCTGGTATTACCCAGCATAGGTCTGCTCGATTATGGGAAAAAATCATAATCGTGATAATTATTTAGTGTGATTACTCATTGACTTTGTAAACACTGCATTTATTGCAGTTAAAGAATAAATACTTTGAAGTCTAGAGCACTTCTACAATCTCTTGAAAATAAATACTAAATTTAAAATAAAATACAGAATATGTAAATAAAATATAAATACAATATAAACATAAATTGCAATATAAATAAATACATTATAAAAGAAACACAAATAATAAATAAAGAGATATTAGATAAGTAGAAAGGTAATGCCATGGTAATGGTGATGGTGTTAGGTAATGGTAAAGGTAATGGTGTGGTGCTAATTACACCCGTGGAGCGAATATTGGTAGGGACATCTCACTGCTGTCCCTTGCTAATCATGCCCTGTGATTGGTAGAGACATAATGGGCGTTATCTGATATAGCTTAAGTGCCGGCAGTGTCGCTGGCCACTTATGTAGGTTACGATGTAGAGCTGCAAAGACTCAAGGCTGCAGAATAAAGCAGGGCTAAAAGTATGAGGAGCATAATATGGCAAAATAATTTTAATAATGAACGTTTTTTGTTGATTGCACTGTTTTTGTGATCGCTTGGAGCCAAAATATATAGCCATAATATTATTAGAACTGAGAGTAAGAAGGGTACCCAATTGATACAAGTCCTTGCTCAATGTGCTCCACAGGGCCTCTGGTAGCATTACATAACACTTTTATACCCTGAAACACCACAGTGAGCAAACTGTTAGTAGCGTTTGAAAATTTCATACCAAGCACAACTGATACACCGTACCAACACTAATGCTTATTAGCGGTAAACTTTAGATTTATCATAGATTGTGATCATAGTTTTCAACATTGTGTATATATAAGACATCAGAAGGTTGCCACCTGCCAACAAGCAAATATATTCAAAATCAGCAGCTTTTTTCCTACTGGTGCAGAGCATGTCTTTGCATGCATTTTTTTAATATATATTTTGTATTGTAGGGACTTTACAATATAAAGCACCTTGAGGCGACTGTTGTGATTTGGCGCTATATGAATAAAATTAAATTGAATTTTTCTTTTTTAGCATTTTTTTTTTGTGTTGGCCTCACAACTTAAAAACAAACTGATTCCGAATGCAGCGTCACAGGTTCTAACCTTTATCCGCTCTGGGTTCAAAGTGCAGTTTAAGATTCTTCTCATTGTATATTGAGCTCAGAAAGGTCTGGCTCCTCAGTACATACCAGACACGCTGTCACTCTGCACACCTATTAGACTGCTTGCGTCACCAGACAGTTCTTCTCTCCATGTTCCAGAGCTATTCAGAGTGAGGTGAGGTAGCATTTATCATCTGTGCACCAATGACACCATCTTTTTAGAAAGCAAAATAAAGACCTTGTGTTGTCTTTTTAAGGACTACACGAACACACCTTGAACTGCCTCTTTATGAATTTGTGCTTTACAAACAAAATTAGATTTAACACAAAGTAACTACTAGCACATCATCCGCTTAAAGCAAGCACACCATTTTTAATGACACCAGGAGGCAGGCTGTAGGAGCTGCTTTGACAACATCAATTGTAGCTCAGTGGAAAGACAAATGACAGACCAACTCACAAGTAAATTGTGAGTTGTGAGAACTTGGGGAACTTGAGTGGGCCTGAACATTTAATTTTTTGTTGTTGTTTTTTTTAGCCATTCGATTTATTGCTGCTTTTATGGTTTAACTTCAAAGTAACTGCACAGCTAAAAGCCTCTATTCAGATGACATTGAGTAGTTAATCCACAACTACAGTAATTAACACAATGCAAGCTTCAATGCTGCAGATTTTTAAAGCAGAAGCTCTTTGAAAGTGAATGAAGGAATGAGGTGAGGAGGACATGGGGAAAAAAAAAAAAATAAACCCATTCAAGATTTCAAAAACCAACATGAAGGATGAAAAAAAATGACTGAGTGTGATTGAAAAACTTTAAAGCCCTAATTTATTTATTTAGATTGACACACACACAAAGTAGAGAAACTGGAATCATTTAAAATTAAAGACTGGAACATTTCATAAGCTGAGATACTTAAAGAAAAGGCTACATCACTTATATTTATGTTTTCTTATAGTGTTTAAATGGTGTTCAGTGCTTAGTGAAGCTTGTAGAGCAAAGCTAAGTCTATATGGCAAACATGGGTGGCAGGTGCTTTTGTATTCATTTGACATTTTTAATAAAGACACATAATGATGGTAATTTTCTGTTCTGTTTTAACGATGATAAATCATGGCGCATGTACAACCAAACAAATGGATTAAACTGTAAGTTAGTGTAAGTGAAGAAGCTCAAAAATTGTTTTTATTTTGTTAAAACTCATTGATGGCTACTGCTCAATTTCTTCACATTTGCAGTTCTTTTAAATTACAGTTTTATCTTGTTTATTTTTCAGTGTCAGATAACCAGCACAAATCCTTTTCATTCAAATGATAGTTGCCTTTGCTGATAAACAAGTGCGTATTGAATGCCCATCTTATCATTGCTGTTTATTGTGTTTACAAGGACATCCGATTCATTAGGAATGGAGTTGTCCTTTGCCGTACAGTGTCGAAGGATAACTGCATCACTAACGTGAAGGATGTCAGACGGGAATGGGAACATAAATAACTTGGGATGATAAAAGAAACGATTACAGTAGAATTGTTAAACAAATCAGCTAGATACATTTTATTATATTAAAATAAATTTGGTGCTGTTGGCAGCAATGTGCTTGCTCTACAAAAAGTGGTGTCTGATTCCACCCACACTTTCATAAAAATATACAATATAAAACATACAATAGATTGTAGCTCATGATAAAATAATGAAAACAGTCTTATAATAATCTGTCAGCCAAGCAGTTTTGCCAGTAAATGTACTAAAAATGCTCTTTGACACTCAAAGCAACACACAGTATTTTAGAAATTACTTGGCTTTTTTGCCTCCTGTAGTTCAAACTGACGAGCATAGTGTGTTTCAAAAACACACCATGGGCCAGTTTATTGCATTTTGCTTACCAGGGAACATCTTTTGTGAGAATAACCTTGAAAAGAAATTGTCATCCTTTTTGTTTAGATTAATCACCATCTACTAGCTGCTGTGGCTTACTAGCACTTTCCCTCCACAGCAGAGCCCTTTCTAACAATTCAAAATGGTCTCTGAGCCAACAACAGCCTTGATGCATTTTGGAGAGTGCGTAAAAGGAGAGCAGAAAGTGAATAATGTATTTGCCGTTGCATGTGCGTTTTGTTGCTGTACCTCTGTCTGTAAGAAAACATCTAACCAGTCCCTCCCATTTGCCCCCAAAAGCTGGCTGTAGCCTGTCATCTCCAATCAGTCGGCCTGGTTAAGATCTCAGCCTAAATTAGAGTCACAGGCCGACGGCCGCTTGCATTGTTCCTCTGCTTCGTAGGATTAGCTTGGAGGGCTAACATGGGTTATCGGTGTGTATTAGCTGACAGTTTTCCCTTCCATCTGACAATACAGAGAATTTTTTTGATTTTGTACACGTCAGTAATCATTAATGGAGAACATGTGTCTCGACTACTGGGTCGTTAGATGATTAGACACTGCTTGCAGTAAAACTGGTAGCAGTGTCTACATACTGCTTATATAAAAATAGCATGTAGTCAGGTCTTGCGTTTCACCATGAACTGAAATTCCTATTTGAAACCTACAGTGCAAGATTGCCTTTCAAGATGACTGTGCCACTCGGCACCAACAACTCACATTAAGCCACTCAACACAAAAAGATGCCAACTAAGAGTAGAGTCCAACCCCATATTTCTAATAACTGTAGGATAAATTAACATTATAGGATATATCTTATCCATTTAAAATGATTCACTGAAAAACTTTTAAATTCATGTCTGATCTGATTACGTTTCTCCCCAAAAGACATCGTGAATAAGACATTTACTCTGAGGAAATCTTAATCTTTGGCCACAAAATTCCATCAAAACACATGTAAAATCAACTACCAATACTATGGAAATTTACCTTAATGCAGCTCCAAAGAGTTGACCACCGCCTCAGCTCTTAACAAAAGATTAACAAATCGGTATTGAAATATTATATCTTCCTACCACGAAGATAAGACGCAAAGCTGCCAAGCCATTGGCCAAGACGTTGGGTCATGTGGACGAATCACGAGTTATGACATCACATTTGGAGTGTAACCTGAAAATATTCCCCAATTCAGATGAGTGCTGCAGCCGATTTGTCCATTTTGGTATGGGCGAGTATCCTCCTTTATATGGACAGAAGACGTGAGTGCCCCAGATTAGGGTCCCCCTCAGGGTCTTTGGGGGTGGGGGTGTTGGAGGTGGCAAACAATTGAAATGGGTGCCAGGATATTCTGAGTGACTTGTCAGTAAAGCCATCAAACATACATCCTAAATCTTTCTGTCGGCCTATTGCTGAAGTCAACATATGCACTGCATTTCAGATTTTTGTGTAATTTATATTTTCAGTAATGAGATCATTTAAAAACACTGTCACTGACCTTAAATTTGCCTTTAACCAAGTGCACTGTTAACTTGCATTGTGGGTTGATTTGTGCTTTTTACTGAAACATACTAAACCAGCCATTGCTGTTTGGTAAATTATTTTCTTGCTGCACACACAGTGTTTCTACAAGCAAACAGGATGAGCATTAAGAAACTCTGAAATTGAATGGTTTCAGTTCACTACCTACTTTAGTAGGACTCTGAACTCATAGAGTATGTTTGATTGACTGATAAAATTTTCCAATTACTATCCGGGACAATAATGACACTTGCAAACTTTCCTCTTATCTTATTATTTTCCTGTGTTTGTTTTTTTTTATTATTAATTTCTCCCCAATCTGATAGTGCTTGCTGTCATTGTCTGGAAGTCATAAATATGTCTGGTGCTATAATCATCTTGGATGCAAAATAGGGTCGTGTAGTTTGTCTACTGTGGTAGAACCATTAAAAAAAAAAAGTACATTTGCTCTTTCTGTCATCATGCTCATCAAGCAGCAGCCCTGTCATCAACATTTTGCCTTTCAGGGCTTTCTTTTCTAGGTAAAATGGCCCTTTTTACACTTATGTGCTGCATCATCCCTCCTAATCAATTGAATACACTGAAGGCAATGAACCTGTGCTGCATCATGTTCTGTTATTTTTTGCAATCTGGTGAAAAACCTTCAAGAAAGAAACGTCAAAGTCTAGTTTTAATATTGCTACATGTTTTCTGAGTGTTTGTACACTGCTCAAAGAAAATTAAAGGGACACTTTAATAGATCAGAAAACGCATTGCATCTCAATAAGGGGGGAAAAAATGCTGGATGTCTGTGCTATATGTATGGGTGATCTGTTAGGAACAAAAGGATCCCACATCGTTTGATGGAAATGAAAATTATCCGTCTACAGAGAGCTGAATTCAAAGACACCCTGAAAATCAAAGTAAAAAGAAGTGATGCAGCAGGTTGGTCCACTTTGACAAAATTTCATTGTAGCAACTCAAAATGATCTTCAGTAGTTTGTACGGTCCCCATGTGCTTATATGAGCGCCTGACAGTGTTGGAACATGCTCCCAATGAGATGATGGATGGTGTCCTAGGGGATCTCCTCCCGATTTGGACCAGGACATCACTGAGCTCCTGGACAGCCTGAGGTGCAACCTGATTACGTTGGATGGACAAAAATATAATGTCCCAGAAATGTTCTATGGGTTCTAGGCAGGGTTATTATAGTTAACGAAAACGAACGAAATAACGAAAACTGAAATTGAAAAAACATTGTCGTTAACTGAAATAAATAAAAACTAAAATTAAAAGGAAGAAACGACAACTAACTAAAACTGAATTGTGAGTTTACAAAACTAACTAAAACTAACTGAAATTATAGATATTGTTATTTTTTCAAAAGTCTTGTGGATTGATATGAAATCATTTTTTTCCTCTCTCCGAGTTTAAGCTCGGAACGCCGTCGGGCAAATGGGTGCGCATGTGCGTGCGTGCGCACACCGCGCTGCTCCTCAGAGAGTCCCATGTGGTGTTTTTTTTTTTTTTTTTTTTACTATGATAGCACAGATAGCAGCGAGTGTCTTGTTGTGGATGATGTTGTGGATGATGTACGGAACACTTCTTAGTCAGGAAAAAAACACCAACATCAAAGTAGACCTGAGAAGCGCACACAAGGCAGCTACGGAAACCGCTCTCATCCTACAAGGCAACCCGGCCTGCACCTCCAGAGAAACGTGACTACTCGTTGGGTCAACGCAGCCCACAACGTTGTGTTTAGTCCTTGTGCGTTTCCGGCTACTTTATCAGTCAGATAATAACAATCAGGACTAATAATCAAAGCATCAATATAAGGACTCACAAATGTCAGCAAATTCCTGGAGGGAGCTGCTGAAACTATGGGAATGGACGTGAAGAAATGAAGAAAGTGAAAAAACAGGGACAAATATGTTTGCACCCTAAAAACTGAGCACAAAGAGCGAGGACCAAAAAACCCCCAGCACACAACCACAAGGTAATTAACACACACAATCCAGCTATACATGCATAAATGCGGACATGAGGTCGGACACTTCCGTAGGCTACATAGGCCGCAAAGACCCTGCAAGTCTAATCAGCGAGCATCTAACCAAGCTAGCTCCAAAACAGAAGCAGCATCAGGTGGAGAGAACATCAGGATGCAGCTGGATTTGAGCTTTGACTCCTTCAAGGAGTTTGTTTTTGTCAAACACCACATGTAGCTGTTGTTAATCTGCTGCACTGAGGCTGAACTTTATTGGGAGTTTATTGTAGAATTTATCGAGTTTTGGAGTTCATATTGTTAGCAGTTTCTCCCTGTTAATGTTCATGTGTGTCCTTAATATTACACACATTTAGCATGTAGTTCTGCTGTCTGTGAACAGTTGGTTGCTGAATTTATTTCTTTAAAGGGTATCTTTAAAGCGTACCTGATTAAGTATGAAAATACTAATACTAATACTGAAACTAACTAAAACTAAGCATAAAACCAAAAATAAAAACTAATAAAAATGAGCAAAACCACTCTGAAAACTAATTAAAACTAACTGAATTAGAGAAAAAAAAGTAAAAACTAACTAAAACTAAACTATAATGTAAAATCCAAAACTATTATAACCCCGGTTCTAGGTCAGGTGAGCATGGGGGCCAGTCAATGGTATCAATTCCTTCATCCTCCAGGAGCTGCCCGCATACTCGCGTAACAAGAGACCAGACATTGTTGTGCACCAGGAGGAACCCAGGACCCACTACACCAGCGTAGCGTCTCACAGTGGGTCCAAGGATTCCATCCTGATACTTGCTCTCATGTGTGAAAAGCACAGGGTGCCAGTGGTGGATAGGGATGGGAATTGATAAGAATTTAGTGATTCCGATTCCATTATCAATATCACTTATCAATTTGATTCCTTCTTGATTCTCTTCTTAATTCTCATTGGGTTAGTGAATAAAATATACCACAAATAGGTTGGTTTGCATTAACTATTTTTAATGTGAAGTAGAACAAAATTAAAACTGGTATTAAAAAAAATAAGAATTCCTCTTTCAAAATTAATACTATTAATATTTTAACATAAAATACAACTGCAAGGTGTGCGAGAACCAGTCTGAGCCAGCGAGACTCTGACAGTCCTCATCAACTAAATGTTACAGGAGATGGAGATATTCATGCAATATAGTGAAAGCAGTACAGCAAAATAGGGTTTCAACTATCGTTTATTCCATTGATTAATTGAGTGATCTGATTAAAAATACTTTTTTGTATTAACAATTCATCTGCATATTTTAACTTCCATTCTGCAGTTTTTTTGCTACGTGAAACAAACCGCGGTGGATGGAGCAGCTTCAAAGTTCTCTTTTCTTCACATTGGCGCTTACTGATCAGGTGGTTGATGAAGGACCTCCAGCTGTTTCAAAGTAAAGGTTTTAACGGTGGTTACAGGAAAAAGCGCTGCTGCTTTGGACGCCAGAAAAACATTTCCTTTCGCTCCATCCGAGCTCATCGGTAACAGCTCCATCTTTTTGCGCTTGCTGCATGCTCAGACTGCACGTAAAACAGCTGGTGCTGTTGTTGAAACACTGTGAACATAATTTTGTGATGCTTTTTATCTTGATGCTGTTGGATATATTCCGAACAAAATAAGGAGCGTGTGTGATGCAGTCACGTAAATGTGTCCTCACGTCAATGGAATCGATAAGCGGAATCATTAGGCAAGCAGACTAACGATTCCAAGGAATTGAATTACTGGGAACTGGTTCTCGATTCCCATCCCTAGTGGTGGAGCTGCCAATTCTGGTATTCTATGGCAAATGCCACGGTGCCTGGCAGTGAGCACAAGGTCCAGCAGAGGATGTCGGGCCCTCAGGCCACCCTCATAAATTCTGTTTCTGATTGTTTGGTCAGAGATGTTCACACCAGTGGCCTGCTGGAGGTCATTTTGTAGTGCCCTGGCAGTGCTCCTTGCACAAAGGAGCAGATATCGATCCTGCTGATGGCTTAAGGACCTTCTATGGCCCTGTCCAGCTCTCCTAGAGTAACTGCCTGTCTCCAGGAATCTCCATCCTCTTGAGACTGTACTGGGAGACACAGCAAAGCAAACTTTCTGGCAATGGCACATATTGATGTACCATCCTGGAGGAGTTGCACTACCTGTGCAACCTCTGTAGGGTTCAGGTATTGCCTCATACTACCAGTTGTGACGCTGACCCTAACCAAATGCAAAACTAGTGATAAAACAGTCCCCCTGGTTTGGGGGTTGTCACATTGTTGCCCCTCCAGTGCATCTGTTAGTAATTTCATTACCACCAAAGCAGCTCAAACTGATTAACAGCCCCCTCTGCTACTTCAACTGCTTGCTTAGTTTGCCTGAGTAAAACTCTGAGCTAGTCAGGGGAAAAAAGTTACTTTGGACATGTCAGTCTTAAATAATTGTTTTCATATTTCTTTAAGCTGTTATATTTTCTAGTTTAATATTTTGAACCAATACACCATCCCTGAAAGCAGCCTTCTGGAGTTTCTGCTTCTAATATGGTGTAAGTTGTATGGTCCCCACCCCATGGACCTCTTAGGTTCAAGCTATATTATCTTTCCCAATATGACAGAATTCAGCTGAACCTTGACCTTTTCAGCATGAGAATGAAAAGGTCAAATTAGGTAATAGTCACAGTGAGATATATTGTTTTTCACATGCACATACACGAAACATCCATCTTCACTAGGCACTCTTCTAAAAGCCTGTAGGAAAGGTAGAGTAACAAAAGAGACGGCGCAGAGAGGTCACCTTAATCTCAAGTATATCATTTTCTCCTGGACATGTGAGTATTCCTGCTAAACTGCAGGTTAAGCAGAGAACAATTCCAAGCAAAAAAGCAGTATTACTCCAAATGCGGATCCACCACCATATCCATATCTAGAGAGGAAAAAGCATTAAACTCTCTTAAAAATCAAACAAGTTCTTTTATTAAATGTATAACGGGTTTACAATTAAGTAAGGCAATTTAGTTAAGAACAGGTGGTGTATATTTTCAGTAGATAACAAATGACTTGGCATGGTCTGTAATTTCATTTCCAGTAAAACATTTTTCTTCATGACTAAGATGAATTGCAGAAATCAAGTGGTTTAGTTTACAAATGAAAACATGATATATAACACAGTTCTGAAGCCCAAACCAAAATGGTATTCCTAATGTTTTTTCAGCACAAATGCCCACAGCACTGTTTGAACATAACCCTAATTCTGCCTACACAATCCAGGTACCCATTAAATATATATATTAGAATATATCAGAATACTGTAAAGTAGTTGAGTATGAAAGACCGGTAGGCAGCTCTTTGAAACAAATGTAAGAATAAGCTGGACCTTTTTTTTAATTGTTTTTCTTTATTAAAGGATCACAGCATGATCTTATCTTTATTTAAATCACAGGTACAGACAAGCATAACCCATTTTTGGTGTTTAGCATGAAATTATATGGATTTTGGCTTTTTTTCCCCCTCTTTTTTTGTGTGTGTTTTTCCAATACACACAAAGGAAATGGACATGTGCATAATAAATAATTATAAATAATTTTCAGGGGTGCCAACATTTTCGGCCATGACTGTATCTATTGTGTCTTCTGTACCGCCTTTCACTGATCGCAGGGTTTGATCTGCAGATCGTACTGTAATGTGTCTGTATCCCTGGTCAAGGCACCTAATTCCTGATGGCCACAGCAGGACCATTTGACATTTCTACAAAGTACTTTGCTTGTAGCTGTATATTTGTTATGCATACTATATGTGGGATATGAAGAAAAACAGGATGCTCAGTGGAAGTAAGCAAACACAGAAGTTTACGCAAGATCAAGTTCTTGTTCCACGGTGTTCTCAGATATATGACATGAAAAATCTTCATGCCACAAAGCTCATACCTCAAGCTGCAGCTTGGGTTGCTTTAGTATGAAATAAACAAGCGTTGACTCCATTCGTTTGGCTTCACTTCCGCTCAAATCAATCAATGCCAACAAAAGACAAGTTCCCCAAAGCTATAGCTGAACTTCCTAAGCTATCCATTTAGAAAGAAATTCTCTGTCCTTCATCCTTAAGCAATTCAAAGGTTATGGGTGTCATCTGCTTTTTGGTTTATTTATTGCTTTTTTTTTTCAGTGCAGTAATGACACATTTCTTTATAGAGGGCATGCTTGTTTACTGCTCATGGGAATGTACTGATTAGCTTTGCTTCTCTCAAGAACAGTATCAATCACTTTCATCAGTTTATAACGCCACGTGTTGAGGTTTTCAGTGGACTTGCATTTTTGTTATCGCACTTATTAAAAATAATACAGTATGTATGGTTTGAACAGTATAGTAAAGCTGCCTTCCAAACAGCTTGGCTTCACTTTTATAGTGTCAGGCATTCAGAAGCAGAGACTTTATGATACAGGAAAAATTGACTTTTGGTGTGTGTACATAGCATCCTCTGCCCTTTTTTAATATACATTTAAAAGATATGTTGGCAGCTTCTGCTTGCAAGCAGTGAGTAAATGTTTGAAAATGTAAACTTTGAGAAACCTGTCACATTTGGTTTCCCTGTCTGACTACTCTCTGCTGCCTTATATCAGAGGAAACTGACCACAATAAAGAAGAAAAGGAAAAATATAGCTTTCTCTGAATGCAGTAAAGTGACAGTGAATGATACATCCACTTTCAGTTCTTTACTTTGCTCAGGCATATGTACCCTGGCATCAGGATTAAATTTTGGGAACTGTGTGATTATGGGTGGTCATCAAGAGGATGGTATCCTTTCATTAAAACACATTTAGTACCAAACATTCAGATGTTGCCATTTCATGCAGCTGTGAATAGACAGCAAAAAGGTGAAGGGAAAACCAGCTGCACTTAAGCTTTTTGTGTAATTACAACAGGCCATGACGCAGTGTCTGCTGATATGTCTGATATGAAGTCCAAATGAGATGTTTCTGGCTTTAGAGACACAAGTGATTATAAATGCATGATAAGAAATATCTCATCCCCTGTCCTGATGTTTCTGCTTTTTTTTTTTTTAATTGGCAAAGAATTAAGAGCAACACACACCAATATACAGTGACTAATGTCCATCAAAACACCCATATCCATTGTTTTCCATATAGTCCCACACTGGCAGCAGTTTGATGCATGTCAACTGTCAAGAAAGGCAGCATTTTTTTTTCCTGCTCCCAAATTGTCATATCTTGTACCTTTTTAAATACTTTTGTGTTTGACACACCCAGTCTGAGCTGTGTGCGTCATTTACTGACGCACAAGCATATGCTGTGGGTTGAACTTTAGTTTGATTGGAGTCAAAAGCAGCCTGTAAGCACAAGTAAACAAGTCATTTCATGTCCATATCGAATTTAAAAATGAGTACACATTTATTTTAAAAGGATGCTAAATTATGAAATTCAATTACACAGTTCACATCGGTATGATTTGCTCTGTTAGTAGATGCCTAAAGAATTACTGTTTTAATGTTCAGTTAAATACCCTGTTAATCTGTGAATCAAACTTGTTTGTGACTGAAACTACCTTCTTGTGTTGATCTCTACAATAGAAATGACATAGTATTGAAAGATTATTTGTGTGTGTGTGTGTGTATATATATATATATATATATATTAGGGCTGGGACTTTAACGCGTTAATTTCGATTAATTAATTACGGGGAAATTAACGCGTTAAAAATTTTAACGCATTTTAATCGCACTTTGCACCGTGGAACGTTTCTCAGTGCGCGGGTTCCCGGCATACAGATTATATCGACGCACAATGTCCAAATTAGGGGCCGGCCCACGTCTTTCGCAGCCCACGAACACCACAAAGGCCGGAAGTGAGCGGCTAGCCTTCATATCAGCTGCCGTCACCTCTGCGTAGCTCATGTCGCCTAGCAACCGTGAGTGCGAAGCACAGCTGTGTGTGCAGCTGTGCTTATACAGACACATATACAGACACACACAGTACCAGTCAAAAGTTTGGACACACCTTCACATTCATTGTCTTTATTTTTTTTAATTTCTAAATTAATAGTCATCCAGACTATGAAGGAATGCACACAGTGATCACAATGGCAGAGTAGGCCGGCTAAAATTGTGAGCAAATTTTTGAAATATTACTGCTCCTGTGACACAAAACAAACTTTTACTGTGTTTTCAAGGGAGAATGTAGATGTTTAAACATCAAATATCTGTTTAGTTTATCAAGATACTGCCTGATTGCAAAAGAGCTTTGACATTTTGGGAGACGTCCATTCTGCTGCTCTAACAGCAGCTGCCCGCTCCAGGCTCGCTATACGCAGGGAGAACGCCTGACTGCCGGTACATCGTTTTCAAAACTCCCGCTCGCTTTTGCCGCTGAGATGAAGTTAAACACAGATAGAATTCACTCAGATGATCTCTAATGGCTGATGTTTGGTTTATTTCAGTGTTTCATTTGTTCCTGAGCAAATCGATAAAACTGATATTAAAAATATTTTACTCAGGAAGGAACACAAGAGCCTTTTCACTGGGAACGGGTACATTGCAGCGGCATGTTGATGTTGTTCATAGGGATTGTGAAGACTGACATAATTTTAACATCTGACCTGTTTTTGTTCAGTAAGCAGCAGACCTGTGTATACATGTATAATGTTTTTATTCAGAGATGAAGTTTTTAAAACCAAGCAGTCAGTAAATTTAAGCTGGAAGGCGACAGAAACACTGGAGCTGAGATGTGATGTCATCAAGTCTGCTGGTGTTCCAACTGAAAAATAATCCCCTGTACTTGGGAAGTTCGTACTTGTCAAGTCCGCAAGTTCAAACTTCTAAAGTACACAAGTTCATACTTGAGTACTGAGAAACGGCCAAGGTCACCTGACATTGATGGTCCCACTAAGCACAAACCAGATGGGATGGCCATGCTGTGCCTTGGATTTTGAATAAATCGCCAACAGTGTCACCAGCAAAGCACCCCCATACCATCATACTTCCTCGTCCATACTTCATGGTGGGAACTACATATGTAGGAACTATCCGCTTACCTTCTCTGTGTTTTACAAAGACATGGTGTTTGGAACCAAAAATCTCAAATTTGAACTCATCAGACCAAAGGACAGATTTCCACTGGTCTAATGTCCATTCCTTTTGTTCCTTGGCCCAAGCTATTCTCTTCCTCTTGTTCTTCCTTAGAAGTGTCCTATTTGCAGCAGTTCAACCATAAAGTTTGTAGATTAATACTAAAGTCATCCAATGCAGACACTTTTTAAATAATGGAAAACCACTGAATTAGAAGGTGTGTCTAGACGTTTTTACTGGTACTGTGTATATAGTGATATACAAGGTTACAGTTTAATGACAACTTCTGAGATTTGAAAGAGTTGCGCTAAAAGTTGTCACCAGCCTCTGTGCAGTCCTGTGAAAAAGTGTGAAAGAGCGCCCCATTATTCAGTAGCTTGTAGAACCACTTTAGCAGCAGTAACTTGTAATCATGTTCTGTATGACTTTATCAGACTCTAACATCATTCTTTTGCTTTTTTTCTTTGTTTGTGCACAGCTTTAAATAACATCCCTACATTTTTGGAAATGGAGTGTGTAACTCACATAGTGCAAGCCTTAATGTTTCAGTTTGATGCAATGCACTTTTTGCAGTGGATTCATTCTGTCTTTGTTAGTCATAAGATACCTTTTGTCAGAGTTACTCAGCAGACCATCAGTTCCAGCAGAGATCCTATTGTGCTCAGTAGCGTGCTCTTTTCTGAGACGAGCCTCTGTTATCCTCATTATTAATAAAGTTAACACAGCAACAATACAGAAAGTAACATGCACATAAAATCAATGGTAGTTTGTTTATGCTTGATCATTAAGAAGGCAACCTAAAATAAGATACTCTGTGCATTAGGCAGTGCAGTCGAATTCACTAAAGATTTATTGTACTGGATGTTTTCAGTCTACCCAACCAGGATTTTTTTATATTGGTTATGAATATATTAATGAACTTGATTACTGTAGTATTAATAGTTTAGCCAGTTCAGTTTAGATTTTGAAAGGGAAATTGTATAAACTACATATATATGTCTGTATAAAGTCTCTAATGTGTTTGTGGGTATTTGTGTGTTATGCTGTTTGGGTAGTAGAAGCACACTGTTCCTCCCTTATAGAGTTATGAAAAAAGGCCAGTATCTCCTGACTTAGTCCTATCAGTCCACAGCAGTGCTCTGTACAGGGAGCCAGCTTAGATATATTTTTTTTTCTTCTGAAGATCAATCTGCAAACTTTTGCTGCCAGTATTAAATTGTCAAAACACGCATACATGTGTACGCAGTGACATGTACAAATGGCTCAAAAAGATTTGAAGGCAAACAGCCAGACAGGCAAATATATCCATATAGAAACCTGAAAGAAATGGTGCACATTTCTTCCTTTTCCTTCTTGTTGCTTTTAAAAGAGCTGAAGCTGGCCAGTATCAGTCACAGCAACTGTAATATGTGGCCATTATAGTCTGCTGCGTTTATCTGGTGCCTCAGTATAGTTTATATTTGTCACACAATACCATTCGTATTTGTTTTGTACATTGACTGTATGTATTGGAAAAGCATCTGTGGAGGAACAATGAGTAAAATGGTTCCAGTGAGAGTAATCCTCAATAAATCTATTCCATGGGTATTTGAACTGTAAATTTGATTGTAGTGCTTTTTTCTCTTTAAGGTTCAGTTCTATAGGATTATATGTAGAAATGCCTCAAACACCATCTGGAAATAAGCAGTCACTGGAAGCACATCAGGGTAGTTTGCAAGAGAGTCACATACAGGGAGTAGAGCTGCCTGGAAATAGGAAGTCTTCTCCCTTTTACACTGACATACTCTTAGCTCTATACTGTAAAAGTAATTCAGTGGGTTTCTTGTTATTGTTGATGGAACTTTAATGTAAAGTTAATTAAATCTGCAGGGATCAGAGTCACATGGATGTGACTCCTGTGGGGCTTCCTCACTGAAAGTCCACGTTTCAAGACTGAATGTGTCTTTCTGGCTAACAATAACAGCGACTTCACCAAATACTGCTGAAATATTCCTCCTCCCTCTGCCAGGGCACAGCAGGTGTATCTTTGACAACAACCTGATTCTGCACCACAGTGTACACAGCTGTGATGCATACTCTGCTACAGGTGCTGCACACACAGTGAGAAGGAGTACACACCCTGCCAAGGGACAAGGAAAATAATTTTGCTTCAAATCATAAAATTGTGCTGCATCATTAAAAAGTGCACATATGCAGATGGCATTTAAATAATAGTAAAACAAGCATATTGTGTCCATTGCACCCCAACTACACAAATATTTGTTTCAAATAGAAACAGATATGATTGTGACACAAAACAATCTGTCATTAAATCACTAGCTAGCTTTTGGAAGCACAGAAAATATTAGAATCCAACCAATAAAGTCAGTTTCCCTAAATTTATAACAAATGTAACATAAACAGATAATACAAATGCACTGTTCAAAATAATTAAAGGAACACTTTTTAATCAGAGTAAAGCATCAAGTCAGTTAAACTTCTGGGATATTGATCTGGTCAGTTAAGTAGTAGAGGGGGTTGTTAAGCAGTTTGAGCTGCTTTGGTGTTAATGAAATTAACAACAGTTGCACTAGAGAGGCAACAATGAGACAACCCCCAAAACGGGAATGGTTTGTGATAGGAAAATTTAGATGAGTATTAATCTTTTCTGTTATCCATATGTTTAAACCAAATTTCAGATTTTTTCCTTCCTCATCTTTTCCGACTGTTTGTTCACTAATTTTGGACCCTACAGAGGTTGCACAGGTAGTGCAACTCCTCCAGGATGGTACATCAATATGTGCCACTGCCAAAAGGTTTACTGCATTTCCCAGCACAGGAGGAAATTCCAGGAGACAAGCAGTTACTATAGGAGAGCTGGACACGGATGTAGAAGGTCCTTAATCCATCAGCAGGACCGATATCTGCTCATTTGTGCAAGAAACAGGATGAGCACTGCCAGAGCTACAAAATGACCTCCAGCAGGCCACTGGTGTGAATGTCTCTGACCAAACAGTCAGCAATAGATTTCATGAGGGTGGCGTGATGGCCCAATGTCCTCTGGTGGGGCCTGTGCTCACTTCCCGGCACCGTGAGTACCAGAATTGATAGGTCCACCACTGGCACCCTGTGCTTTTCACAAATAAGAGCAGATTCACCCTGAGCACGTGTGGCAGATGTGAAAGGGTCTGGAGAAGCCGTGGAGAACGTTATGCTACCTGTAACATCATTCAGTGTGACCGGTTTGGTGGTGGGTCAGTGATGGTCTGGGAAAGCATGTCCGCGGAGGGAAGCACAGACCTGGTGTATGACAGTGCCCGGCCTCATGTCACCAGAGTATGCAGGCAGTTCCTGAAGGATGAAGGAATTGATACCACTGACTGGCTTCCACATTTGCCTGACCTAAATTCAATAGGACACCTCTGGAACATTATGTTTCAGTCCATCTGACGCCACCAAGTTGCACCTCAGACTGTCAGAGCTCAGTGATGCCCTGGTCCAGATCTGGGAGGAGATCCCCCAGGATATCATCCGTAGTCTCATTAGGAGTATGCCTCGATGTTGTCAGGCATGCATATAAGCTCGTTGGGGCCATACAAACTACTGAGTACCATTTTGAGTTGCTGCAATGAAATTTCATCAAAATGAACTTGCCCGCCTCATTTTCAAATTCAGCCCTCTGTAGGTCATTTTCATTCCCATCAAACAATGTAGCATCCTTTTGATTACTAATACATTACCCAATCTGTATGAGTATAGATATGCTGCATGAGTTTCTTTTTTTTGATTGTCCATCAGGACAGTATCATTAATATTGGAGATTCCATATAATTAACATTGAGGTTGGTGGAATGTACTTTGGTCTTTTTATTAAAATTGTGAAAGATTAAGTGAAAAATGTCACTGTCTGACCAGAAGAAAACAAATGCACTTCTAATTTTGTTTTGTGTGAGTGTAGACTCTCATTTAGATAAAAGGTGAAAGCTGAGGCATTTTGCCTTTAGTCCAATAACTACAGATCTTAATTAAAGATTAGATAAAACATCAAAACTCTGAATTTCCCTGTAAACTTTAAGTACAGTGTTTTGTCTTTCCTTGCATGGATTTGTGTTTTATAGACTTGTCGTTGATGTGCTGTTTTTAAAAATGTCAGTCATGCCTTTTCTCGGTAGCCGCTGTGATGGCAGAAAGTGTTATAGTGTCAGAGGCTAAAATTTGCTTTCAGGAATTTTTCTTCACACTAAACAATATAAAGCTGCAGAGGGAACTTTTACTTAACAAAAGGCAGCCCAGCCTGTTAGGAATCACAGTGCATTTCCAGAATTTGTTCTGATCAGTGAAAGTGAAGGCCCATCTTTGTGATATTTCAATGTGACTGATGTCACATTTTCAAGTGGACGTCTTGATGGAAAACCAACCAAAAAGATTTTAAAATGTTTTCCAGTGATCCATAGTCAATTCTAGGAGAGCTGTCAGCATGCAGTCCTAAGTAAATATATGTTATTTAGACTGCTTGTTACATATGAGCTAGTCACTTCATTTTTCAGGCATCTTTTTATTTCCTTGCAAAATGAAAGCACAAACTTCCAAGGAGTACTCATGTCTCTGGTGAATTAGAGGAACCATTGCAGCCAGGAACTGATTCCTTTATCGACGAGACTGACTCGTAGAAATGTCTTTCTTTCTGTTGGCGGTTTCAGCAGCCTATACATAGTTATACAGAAGGCAAAAGAGGCAGTAGGTGTGGCGTGATATTAGAGGATGGAAGCATTTTTCTGTTCGGATACTTTCATCCCCAGGGTCCAATTTAGGTACTTCTGTTGCTTCTTATTTGCTTTCCGAAAGTCATTCCAGACAGTTGCTGGAAGCAGTGGGACACCCATATATGAGGGTTCAGAGATGGTTCAGTGAAACTGTTTATGTCATTGCCTATAATTTATCGTAACTTATTATTTCTGACTGTAGCTCTGTAGCTGCATCTTGCTGCACCATTGTTTAAACACGGAAGTATGAGCTTAATATAAAAATTGGGTAAAATATATATGCACTCATTCAAATTTATGAGTCAATGTGTTTACTAGTCTATTAATCCCATTCTTCAATAATCAAAAATATTGCTGAAATGATTGGTGCTTTGTGCAACTTCCTGCACAGTGCAATCAACTTGAAGCCTCAAAATGAGCGTTTTATAATTGGATGCAACGAGTGAGGGGTGGAGCTCACTGTGAAACTGCAGGCTGAAGTCATTAGCCAGTGAGCATACCCTGGATAATCCTCCTCTCTGACTGTTAGAATAACCAAAAATTACAGAATAGGCTTCATGTTATATTCAGTATTACCTGAAATGAGCAACTGAACCCATAAACTCAACAGGAAAGCGCCATTGAGTTCATGACTAAGGGCCGATTTCCAGTCTACAAGGAGCAGAAAGGAGCACTCAATAGGAGCAAAAGTCTTATTTGCATCCACAGGTATCGCCCCCTGGTGCCCATTAAACAGAATGCAGGTTTAAGACAGTTTGACATTGGCTTCTCTTTTCAGACCCAGAAGCCATGTCCACCTTTTATGCTGTTTGTGGATAGCATTGGTAGCACCCACAGCCTTCCTTACTAGCAGGTTAATATCTACATGTTTGTGCATTGTTTCAGTTGAGTGCCAGGTTACTTTTATATGGCCTATATGCAGCCATTCCTTTTCCAGATTAAAGTACTGCAGAACTGCCTTGCATCACATGGCTTTTTACTTTTTTTTTCTTACTTTTCCCATTTTGCAGAGGGACAGAGATGTTGCAGTCACCTGGAACTTTAGCCCTGACCAGTTGATAACATGGCAAAATAACATCTTTGAAGCAACAGTGAACTGGCATTTTAAATATAAATATATATATATTTTGAATTATTAGTTTAACTGGCTAGTAGGTCTGGTGCCAGTTAACTAGCATCATGTTTTAATTGCTTAATCGAGCAGCGTTGAGCATCTCAAATTGAGATATATGCAGAATTGACATATAAAGACTCAGAATAAAGGTTGTAGACTGCAAATTAAATCTTTGCTTATTGGTCTAATTTTCAAATATACAAAAATCACGTGATTGGAAAGTTAAGCTCTTCAGAAATTGTTGACATTTTCAGCATCCTCTTCATAGTCCGCCTTCTTTTATCAACTATTGTCCTTTCTAGAACTTCAAAGCAAGGTCTCCTACTAAAATGTACTACTGAAATATCTCAGTAATGGAATGGAGAAAATCCCATCAGTTTAACCTTGACGGATCAAATGAGTTGCGTTACTCACCAGATTTGCGCTGTGCGGTGTGTTGGCAGGGCATATAGGACACCAGAGCAATGTGGTCTCACACAGACACTGATCAGTTCATCAGCCTTTGGACTTCCCTTCAGGTTGATAGCCAGTCCATGCTAAAGCACAATAAAAATAAATAAGTGAATGAACACAGGAAACTTAAGCAGAGGAAAATTTTCTTTATCAGCTTTTTGTGTAACTGTGCTTTAAATAGTTTACATGCACTTTCAATGTGCAAGACATGACAACACTAATCTGTTGTTTTCAGATAATTTAATATTTTAGTGCTTTAAAATGATGGCTCACTTCAAATTGTGTTTATCAGCAGTATAGATTATCAATAGATGAGCTGATTTTCTTGATAAAACCTGTGTCTGCACAGGATCAATTCCTTTTGAAGTTAACCAAGCCTAACCACAGACTCTTCAGTGAATAGACGAGCCCGTCAGTCAAGTTATTCATAGTGCGTGCAAGCAGTAACGATGAGAATGGTGTGTCTGACCGAAGAGGGATCCCAAAAGTCTCCAAGTCTTTTTCTTCCAGGTCATGTGACCTGTGGCTATCAGCCTTTCAGCAGAATGTGGTGCCTGGTTGCCTGGCTGATGGACCTAAACAGATTACAGGGTTAAAATAAGAGACCACAGCCTTTTTTTTTTTCTTTTTTTAAATAAAGTTGGCCGAACCATGAGGATCTGACAAGTATGAGTTCATATACTTGGTGCATGCAAACTGCATATAGTTAAATAAATACAGATTTTTATTTAACAGTGTTCCTGCAGCTACTTTTCATACTGCTGTGAAGTAGGGTTGGATGATTTAGTTTATGTCTTGCCTAATTTTGATTATTTAGTTGTCTATTTCCTTGAAAATAGAACTCCTGTAAATTTCAGCCTGTAAATGGCGATTGTTGAATATTGCCACAAGGTGGTGCCTTGTTCCTCTGCTGCACAGTCAGCTCTCTGCAAATATGTCAGCAATCGGTGGTTGTTGGCCTGGTGGTGGCTGACTGTGACCAAAACCAAACCTCAGTAATGGTGTAGCATAAAAAAAAAATCAATGAACTTATTTAATTAAATGGATTTGCTAAGCCCCCCCCTTCCCCGTCTGAGAGAGAGAGAGAGACCTACGCCCTGCCAGTTGTCAGATATCCTGCTGGGATAATAAGCTGGCCAAAGGAGAAGATCGAAGCCACTGACAAGAGAAGACAAGAAAGCTCCTTACCATGCATGGAGGGTTTCACCCCAAATCCAGCACTTTGAGACTGTACGCTAAGCAGAAGGAAGGAGGCTGAGGACAAGTGAGTGTCATAACCACTATCCTAGATGAAACAACAAAGATCCATGAATACATCAGGAAGATGGCCACAAATGATTATATGCTTAGTGAATACCTCAGGCAGCAGAAACCAGAGAAAGAAGAGGAGCAAGAACAGGAGCCATCATGGAAGGACAGGCAGATAGAAAAAGTGGCTGATATCAAAAAATCTTACCAATGGCTGGACAAAGCTGGGCTGAAGGATAGCACATAGGCGCTAATCATGGCAGCACAGGAATAAGCTTCTAAGCACAAGATCGATACCACACAAGACAAGAACCCAGGTGCAGGTTGTGCAGAGATGCCCCTGAGACAATCCAGCACTTAACAGCAGGGCGCAAGAAGCTAGCTGGCAGGGCATACATGGAACGCCATACACAAGTGGCCGGCATAGTATACAGGAACATCTGTGCCGAGTAGGGTTTAATATTTTTCCCGAAAATGGCATGAATCAAATCCCGGGAAAAGACGAGCAATTTCCCGGGAATCCCGGGAAAAAGTGGGTTTTATTTATTTTTATTTAATTAGGCCTTCTGTAGCCTGTGTCTGGCTTAACCTATTTTGATATTGTAGATATTTTACTCAACTCCATTTTAAAAGCGAAATATGTTTAAGTAATCTATTTCATGAGACCTTCTTCACACATTAGGCCCGTATTCTAATTCATGATTGTTAGTAAGTGGCTGCAAACGAGGAAAAGAAACACTCGAAGTTAAACAGATATTTCTTTATTGTTCAGGCATATACTATAGGCTATATAATGCAAGATAACAATATATAATAATATAAAATTAACAACAAATTAAAGAGGAAAGAAGTACAACTGTGTATTAAAACGCTTGAAACGGAGGCTGAACGTGCCTGAAATGAAAAGTAATGCTTTCGCATTAAACGAACCCTTCTGTCAATATTTCCTTAACTTTAACATTCGGAAGCTTTCTTTTTTTTCTGAAAGTGTGCTTTTAAGAAGCAGAGAGCATCGAGAGATTCTGCGCTTAAGCGATTTCGGAGTTTAGTGACAAATTGGCCGCAGATAGAAAATGCTCTCTCCGCCTCCACGGATGTAGCCTGAACAGAATGCAGGGCATCAAACAACTGCTGCAGGTGGGGCGGTCTCCTGTTTGTAGCTTCGAACAGAGAAAACTCTTTGGTCAGAACTTTCATGAGGTCACCCTCTTTGATTTCATCTGACGCCGGCGTAGTGGTCATTGAAATGGCCTGCTGCAGATCCAATGCTAGGTTCCCTTCAGTTGAGACGTCTTCAGTCGGTGATGTAGGTCTGGCATCTGCATCACCCTCGCTCGCGCTCTCTTCGGAGAAACGGCCGAGGAAAAGACGCTCCACAAGTCCCTTAGCCGTCCGTATCAGCATCTGTCTTGATGGCATGGTGAAAATCTCAGTGGGCCTTGGTGCTGGTGCGACTAGAACACCGGGATCCAGAAGGTACCTGCCAAAAAATATAGTAATGAAAATGAGCGGATTGACCAAGGCCTCATTCTCCGATCACAAAATTAATAGGCTACGTTACTACTACTACTACTACTACTACTACTACTATAATAATAATAATAATAATAATGCTCACCTATACAAAGATACCAAGTTCTTCTGTCTCCGTTCCATGAATCTCCTCTCAATCGCATCCCTCATTTCAAGGCTCAGGGGGGTGTCCTGCTTTGTCAACTGGTCAATCATGAAGATGAAAATCCCATCAGCTTTAACGAGGGTGGTGTCACGGTTACAAAGCGATTCGACTCCCATCTTCACCGGCTTTAAGCAGGAGCTGAGTTGCTGAATGAGTGCAAGCTCTTCGTTGGTGATGATTAGTGCATTGTTGATATCAACGAGGGTCTTCGTCACTGGTCTGTGTAGTGCAATGTAGCGGTCCAGCATGTCAGCCAAACTGTTCCATCTGGTGCGACAATCCAAGATGAGTGCCAACTCTTTCCCCTGGTCTTGTTTGACACATTCCCTCAGCTTGTCGTTGCTGACTGGGGATTTGTGGAAGTGCCTCGCAATTTTACGCACTCGCTCCACGCTCCTGTACATGTCCTCTCTCACTGACCGATACCCATCCTCGCACACAGCTAACTCGTCATCAGAGTCTTCACTGCTCTCCTCCTCTTCTTCACTTGCTTTGCTCTCTCCATCAGAGGTGGCACGGTGGTAGAGCACATCTGTGACAGCCAGGTGAACTGCGTGGGCATAGCACAGCTGTAATTCCGGCAGCACCAGTCTCCCAAACTTCACCATCACTGATGCTCCATCCGTAGTGCAGCACACAATGTGTTGGTTCATGTCAAGCTTGAAACATTGAAGCTGATCGTCAACCAATGCTTTCACTTTTTCTGCTGGCATTGTTCCACGGACATGTATGACACCTAAATTCCAGTAAGTTTGCGCACCGTGCACATTTATGCTCATGTACCGCTTATGTTGGGAAGAAGTGTATTCGTCAATGGTCAACGAAAAACGCAACCCTTTCTTCACCATGTCTTGGAACATTTCGGCCAGTTTAATTTTCTCCTCGTTCGCAAACACTCTAACCTGCTTGGAGATTTCTGTGGGATTCTTTGGGAGAGTGTAGCCATCCCTCTTGAGTGCTGATCTCAGATACTCACATTTCGCCATACTATTAAAGGAGAATCCATCAAAAGCTGCCATCTCCGCTAGTATTTCTTCAAGAGACTTGCTGCTAACTCGGCTAAAGTAGCCATCCAGCATTTTAGCACGTTTTGAACATGATGGCCTTTCTTCGTGTTTGTCATGTTTGGACTCTAAATGTCTGCGTAGTCCGCTTGTTGATCCACCAGAACATTTGACGACTCGGTCACACAACATACATTTGGCGCTGTCATTATCTATTTTTGTAAAATGCCCCCACACAAAACTGTTCGTAGACATCATTGCCTGTATGCGCCTCGCTTCTGCTGAGTTACCGCAATACCGTAAGTACTGTTGACTCATCACCCCATCAATGTTACCGTATGACAACAAATCGACGTGCGCGACTTTTTTTCCCGGTTTCCCGTCTTACGTTTCCCGGGAAACGGGAAATGGTTCTGATCGCATTTCCCGGGAATCCCGGATCCCGGGCTTAAACCCTAGTGCCGAGTATGACCTGGAAGTCCCGAGGTCAAAATGGGTGGCTGAAAATGATAAAGCCAAGATCCTGTGGGACTTCCAGATACAGGTGGACAAACTTGTGATGGCTAACAAACCGGACATAGTAGTGATGGAGAAGCAGAGGAAGAAAGCCATAGTGATAGACGTTGCAATACCAAGTGATGGCAACATCAGGAAGAAAGAACACAAGAAGCTCGAGAAATACCAAGGGCTCAGAGAAGAGCTAGAGAGGAATTGGAAGGTGAAGGTAACAGTGGTCCCCGTGGTAATTGGAACACTCAGGGCAGTGACCCCCAAACTGGGAGAGTGGCTCCAGCAGATTCCAGGAATGACGTCTGAGATCTCTGTCCTGAAGAGTGCAGTCCCGGGGACAGCTAAGATACTGCGCAGGACCTTTAAGAGCTCCCAGGCCTCAACATTTTCCCCTCCTCCTTCAAGAATTACTGCTTTCATTACTACAACTAATGATTTTATGTCTGGAATTTGTCATTAATGTTGTGGATTTTTTCATGTGAAAATGTATATATCTTTGTTTATGCCCAGCCATACTACAATGTCTTAGAAGATTGAGCTCTTACAGCATTATCATCAGCACTAACATGAACGAGCGCATCTTAGAGTGTACCAGCTCTCCAGTCTGGAAATAAGTCGTCAGCCCCGTCAAACCTTCTCATATTGAAACGTATCTTTGACAACATATTGCTTATGGCTGTACGGCAGCTTTCTTAAATGTGAGACGATGTATGAAAGACGCCTTTGGGTCCTTATTACAAGCATCTGAATGAAACCTTTGAATAATAAGTTTATACCACCGATGTTTATACTGCTATCCATTTCTCTGTAAATCTGGCGCTGTAAATCTGGGGACCTCCAAAACCAGGGCCCCGACTCAAAATGGTCCCTTGAGTCACTTAAGCATGATTGACACCTATATAATTAAGGCAATGATTATATCTTACTTTACAGTTAGTTAGGTCAGTTGTTAAACAAAAATGCTTTTTATGCTTGAGTCAATTAAGCTACATCTTTGGGAGAAGGCCAAAATGTCTTTGGGAAGTTACTCTTTTGGTTTTCTAAAAATACAGGTCACATGGGAAGAGGAGAAAAGTGATTCATTAGGACTGCATTGTGATTAAGGCTGTGGAAAGGATGTGAATTTGCTCTGTGTGTGTTTAGATAAATCAAATTTAGTACAAGCACTTACTTTGCTGCGCCTGGTCAGCAGAAGCTTATTTAGATCAAATTAAGTGTGGCAGCTGGGTTGAGTGGATCTGCTGGAGAAAGGGAAAAATACTGCTATAAGGCCGGTGTTTAATATCCAAAAGCACATCATCCTGTCCTCGTGACTTACTGTATTATAAAACTGCATGAATGGTGAGCTTAAAGGTTTCAGTTATAAAAATGAAAATGTGCTAATGTTTCTTACATTGTGCAGTTGAGATGTTCACAGACAGCACTCCGGGGGAGGAGAGGACAGGAGTGGAATCCCTGGGGGAAGAGATTCATTTATTAATTGCAGTATCAGTGTGACTTGGGTTTTGTACGATAACAGCTCCCTGTGTCGCCATCTGCCCATATCCCACTTAGCTGAGTGGGCACATGGGCTCATTCTTCCCCAGCCACACCCAGCTGAACACACACACACACACACACACACACACACACACACACACACACACACACACACACACACACACACACACACACAAAGGATCTCCTGCATGGACCTCTAAACTCGTTCTCTTTAGAAGGGGATCACTGCCCTCTGCTGGTGCTCCATGTGCCATACACCAGTCACTTAGAACAATAAAAAAGTGAAGATATGAATTAAATGTTTCCATAATGAATTGATTATTATATACTGAGTATTAACAGTGGTTCAGTGCAAAATGCACATTTGCTACCTGTGAAAAGTTAGGATGAAACAATGAGGCTATTAATCAGCTAATTGATTAACAGAAAACTAAAACAGGTTCCATAGTTAATTAGGATTCATTAATCTAAATTAATTTTAGCTAAAAGGATGCTGCTCACATGCACTAAGGTGGGTCAGGTGAATGCACAGAACACCTGTGATGCTCATCACACATCTCCACACTGCTTAAGAATACTCCGAAATCATCTTAAAGAAAGACTAATCCTGTGTCAGGGAGCAATCGAAACCATCCCAACTGGAAGCATCACAAACGGCATGGGGAATATACACAACCCCAGACAGAAAGCTTTGCAGCCAGTGATTAAAACTGCTCTGAATGTCTCCAGCACCCTCTACTAAACAATTTGATTAACACGGACTTCCATACCTCAAGACTACTTTTGTGTAAATTAAAAAATAGCTTTTTCACAGTAATGTGGTCAGTTTTAAATGTGCTTTGTAAGTCCTCCTTTGGATAGTTAAAGGTCACCTATTATGCCCATTTCCATATTTATGTTCTTGGACTCGCCTAGAGTAACTTCACATGACTCACAGATCAAAATAATCCTCATTTGACCTATAATGGTCCTTGATGCTAAGGATACACTGATCCATTTCTGAGCTGATACAGACTTCTTGGCTTAAGGTATTTGCTGTTACTGAGGACAGATCCTGTACCAGTGCTAAATAAGCTGTAATCGGCACCGTGAGGAGGAGTCTAGGAATCATTCTTTTCTGCTTAACTTTGCAAAATAAAATGTAGCAAATACATGCAAAAATATAAAAGTACTGAATGGAAAGAGTTCAAAGGGCGAGAGGGAAAGCATCGTTGCCAATCGTGTCAACTCACTTAACCACAGTTTACTGTTTAAATTACAGTGAAAACTACTGCAAACATAAGAATAACAGCTGTTTGTTTAGCTGGGGTGAAATGTTCCGACTTTGCTGTTAGCTTCGATGCTATATTAGCTTCAGTGCTACATTAGCTCCCCTCGCTAACAGCCAGTGCACTGCTGCTGATGGGAGGTGTTGTAAACTACATATAACATCACATCTATCTTTTTGAGTCAGGATCTAATGGATATCTGATCCAAATTTTGGATCAATACATCCCTACATGGTGCAGCCCCGCTTTTCATCCTCTGTGTGAAATCTCCAGTGTTACCAACGCCTCAGTAAGGAAAGTAGCTATTGGCTGTTCTAAAAGTTGTTAGAAATCGCTACATGACATCATTTGTCATAGTAATCGAGGCTGTAGGAGAGAGGAATAACCAGTGTTCTGGCCAGAAATAAATGTCCTGTGTCAGAGTGTGCTTTGTCTCCCAAAGGCTCCAATAACACCAGGAAAAGTCACTAGATTTGGATTCTGGAGAGGTCTGAAAATTTGCTAAATATAGCGACAAAGTTACTAAGTTGGCAACAGTGGCGAGGTTACTGTGAGGCTAACCGCCTGTCAGTGCTTTGGGGTGGGGGAAGGGCTCACAGCAGTTCCTGCTGCTCGCTGAGGATGGAACCTGCAGGATGATTGGTGCTTTTATGTGCAGTCTCCAAAAACTCAAATACCACTGGAAAAAGGTCATTAAATTTGTTGCTAGTCGCTTTTGAGGGGAAAAAAAAGTTGCTAGACAACTCTTGCTAAATATAGCAACAAAGTCACTAAATTGGCAATGCTGGAAATCTCTCCCTAGAAGTCCATTCTAAGCTCCAAATTCTGTCCGGTGCGACAGTACCTCAGCTCAGCGCAGCATCCGGCGATCACCCGCTGGCTGGAACCCTCATGCGAAGCCTAAAAATTGTGGCTCACAGGGATTTCACATAACCTATTTTTATACATGCACCTGAACTTTGTGAGAATGTAAATGTCCTAAACAGTCTGTCAGATTGAACCTGTGTGACAATAGACAATAACTGCAATTTGCTTGATACTGGAAGATTCCCTACATGGTGCAACCCCCCCCCCCCCCCCCCATAGGAGACAAAGTTAGGTCTTTCTCAGTATTAGGTATTAGGATAACATGTGCAAGTCCATTAGAATTTTAATAGTTTTAAATAGCTATATTTTGTGCATGCTTGCTTCCTTTTCCTTTTATGTGTGCAAAAGATACAAAGAGAACAAAAGAGTGCAAAACCTCACAATATACACTGAGCACACACTCACGTACACATACCCACTAATCTCATCCTCAGAAGCGGGGTGGCCATCTGATCTTCCCTTAGCTTTAGCTCTGCACTTACGGGTGGGTGGGGGGGTGCAGAGGTCCCCAGAGGTGAAACTCTATTAGCACGCAGCATGAAAGCCAATGAAAAGGGCCCCAGTGTGCTCCAGTCCCCCCGAGAATATTAATGTTTAATGATATCTAAAAAGGCTAATTCCCCCACCTCTCGCTTTTGCTCTTATCCGCTCATTAAATATCCTCACAATATCATCACCTCTTCAGATTAGAGCACTGACCCTGTCTGCTGAAGGACTCACCCTTCACTGATGGTAAATGCATCCTTCTCTCGCTCTCTCACTCACTCACTCACTCACTCACTCACTCTCACACACACACACACACACACACACACACACACACACACACACACACACACACACACACTATAAATGAAAGTAATGGGGCATTTAAGATGTATTAAAGGGGGAGACCATAGATTGAAATATCGAGGTGTGAAAAATAATTCTTGTGCGCGGCATTGAGAAGCAGTACGTGCTTAAATCAAGAGTGTAGGAAGAAAACTGTGAAGAGACTGGCTGTGTGGCAGGCAGATTATGGAGGAATAAACTCAAAATGCAGCTTTAAAGTTGATCACTCACAAGGAAATATAAAGTTCAAAACATATGCAGAGCAGGAAATCCAAACACCATTGTCATAGGAGAAAACAGGACAGGGAGAGACAACCAGGGACAATGCAACAAAGGTTAAGGAAAGACTTGGACAATATGTACATACACCAGAAAACAAGAGAGGCAACGGGTGGGAGGACAGCTGAAACTAATCGAGAAAATGAGACAAAGGGAGTAAAAACAACACAATACACAGAAAAAAAGATAACCAAAATAAAACAGGAAGAGAGATGCAACTGAATGGGGAGACAAGATTAACTTGACACAAAAAGGCAAACAGACAAAACTGAAAGAACAGAATGGGAACACAAAAAGGAAGTAACAAATCTAACATCATCTAAAGATAAAATAAAACCTAAAGGCACAGATAACAATGACTCACAACACAAGAGAATACAAAATAACACTGTCACAAAAGACTATAAATAATAAAGAGCTCGAACATAAACCACATCTCCAAACAAAAGTGTCATGTCCTGGGCCGTTGGCCCAGCGTTTTGTGTTAATTATTTCCTGAGTTTGTCCTCCCTGTATGTTTGTCATGTTCCCAGTGTTGTGACTTGTCTGCGTGTTCCTTGGTTTATCACTTCCTGTTTTATTTTGCCAATGTGATTTCCTTGTGCTTTGTGTTTGAGCTTTGCTTCCCCTGTGTAATTAGTTTTCATTTGCCTCACCTTTGTTCCCTGCTGTTTCCTCTTGCCCTGATTACCCATTGTGTATTTAAGCCCTCAGTTTTCCATTTGTTCTTTGTCGCGTCGTTGATGTTTGTGCCCGCATGTTCCTGTGTTCCCTGTGCCTGCCCTTCGTCTCCCTGTGACTCCCTTCCAAGGGTTTTTGTATTTGTGTTTTCCCCGTTGAAATAAATCCCCTTTTTAGTTATGTTTGCTTCTGGAGTCCTTCATGTGAGTCCTTCCTCGTCCGTTTTCCTCCCCGGCCATGACAGAACGACGCGACCATTACAAAACCCCCTCCGGCTCCAATTTTTTCGAACGGCACTCGTCTAGCGCTGGGGGGCCCGGCGTCTTTGAACAGTCCCCGTCATCGTCACTCACCTGCCTCCCCTTTCGCTGATCCCTCCCTTCCTCGGCAGCCGCGGAGGAGAGGGAGTTCCCGGCAGCAACGGCGGAAGGCACCCCGAGACCCGAGCGGTATAACGCCGCGGACCGCTTCACCACTTCACACCCAATCCTCCGTTTCCGTGAGTAACACTGGCTTCAAACGCTACTATGCCTGCGGACAATTATTCCCGTCACCCCCCTGCCTTTCCCCTCCCTGAGGTGGCAAAGCAGACCATTATCTGTTGGGTGGATTCACTGGTTATGGACCTTCTGGCTGACCCATGTGAGCAGGAACAGCAACAGCTCACGGCCCAGCTGCAAGGGCTAGTCGATGATTACCCTTGGTTATTTGGCTCTCTGCATGGGTTAGTGCAGGATTTCTTAACCTCCACCCTTCACCTACAGCAGTCCCCAGTGTCAGCTCATTCTCAGTCCCCAGTGTCAGCGCATTCTCAGTGCCCGGTGTCAGCTGTGTCTCAGTCTCCCCAGTCAGCTGTGCCTCAGGCTGCTTCCACGCAGTCAGCTCCTCTCCCTAGCTCACAGTCAGTCTCCTCGCAGTCAGTCTCCTCGCAGTCAGTCTCCTCGCAGTCAGCTCTAACGCCCTTAGCTCCTGCTCTCTCTAGCTCGCAGTCTGCTCTTTCTGTCTCCCGGCCTGCTTCCACGCGGCCAGTTTTGACGTACTCAGGCCCCTCTAGCCTTCAGTCGGTTTCCCTAATGTCTGTTCACCCTAGCACTCTGTCAGTTCCTCCAGTGTCAGTTCCTCCAGTGTCAGTTCCTCCAGTGTCAGTTCCTCCAGTGTCAGTTCCTCCAGTGTCAGTTCCTCCAGTGTCAGCTGTAGCTCCAGCTCCTCCTCAGTCGCAGTGTTCCCAGTCAGCTGTAGCTCCAGCTCCTCCTCAGTCGCAGTGTTCCCAGTCAGCTGTAGCTCCAGCTCCTCCTCAGTCGCAGTGTTCCCAGTCAGCTGTAGCTGCAGCTCCTCCTCAGTCGTAGTGTTCCCAGTCAGCTTGTAGCTCCAGCTCCTCCTCAGTCGCAGTGTTCCCAGTCAGCTGTAGCTCCAGCTCCTCCTCAGTCGCAGTGTTCCCAGTCAGCTGTAGCTCCAGCTCCTCCTCAGTCGCAGTCTCAGACCCCTCAGTTAGCTCCAGCTCCCTCTGCTCACCCTGCTCCCGCTCCCTTGGCTCCAGCTCCCCCTGCACCCGTACCTGTTCCGCGGGTGGGGGCAGCCACGGACGGGCTGACCTCTGCACCCGTACCTGTTCCGCGTGTGGGGGCAGCCACGGACGGGCTGACCTCTGCACCCGTACCTGTTCCGCGTGTGGGGCAGCCACGGACGGGCTGACCTCTGCACCCGTACCTGTTCCGCGGGTGGGGGCAGCCACGGACGGGCTGACCTCTGCACCCGTACCTGTTCCGCGGGTGGGGGCAGCCACGGACGGGCTGACCTCTGCACCCGTACCTGTTCCGCGGGTGGGGGCAGCCACGGACGGGCTGACCTCTGCACCCGTTCCTGTTCCGCGGGTGGGGGCAACCAGGTCCAAGCCTTCGCATCGGTTTTCTGTGTTAGCTGCAGCAGCAGGGTCTCAGTCAGCTCTAGCTCCAGTCGCTCTCCCTCGCCTTCAGTCAGCTCCAGTAACTCTTCCTCGGTCCCCAGTGTCAGCTGTTTCAGTGCCCTCTCAGTCAGTTCCCTCAGCCCCTGTCTTAGTTCCTTCGGTTTTGGTCCCAGTTCCCTCAGCTCCTGCTCCTTCTGTAGCTCCAGTAGTGTCAGCTCCCTCTCAGGCCCCCAGTGTCAGCGAGCTCTCGGTCTGTCTCCACGCAGCCAGATCTCCCTAGCTCTCGGTCTGTCTCGACGCAGCCAGATCTCCCTAGCTCTCGGTCTGTCTCCACGCAGCCAGCGCTACCTAGCTCTCGGTCTGTCTCCACGCAGCCAGATCTCCCTAGCTCTCGGTCTGTCTCCACGCAGCCAGATCTCCCTAGCTCTCGGTCTGTCTCCACGCAGCCAGATCTCCCTAGCTCTCGGTCTGTCTCCACGCAGCCAGATCTCCCTAGCTCTCGGTCTGTCTCCACGCAGCCAGATCTCCCTAGCTCTCGGTCTGTCTCCACGCAGCCAGATCTCCCTAGCTCTCGGTCTGTTTCCACGCAGCCAGATCTCCCTAGCTCTCGGTCTGTTTCCACGCAGCCAGATCTCCCTAGCTCTCGGTCTGTTTCCACGCAGCCAGATCTCCCTAGCTCTCGGTCTGTTTCCACGCAGCCAGATCTCCCTAGCTCTCGGTCTGTTTTCCACGCAGCCAGATCTCCCTAGCTCTCGGTCTGTTTCCACGCAGCCAGATCTCCCTAGCTCACGGTCTGTTTCCACGCAGCCAGATCTCCCTAGCTCACGGTCTGTTTCCACGCAGCCAGATCTCCCTAGCTCACGGTCTGTTTCCACGCAGCCAGATCTCCCTAGCTCACAGCCCGCTCTCTCTGCTCCCGGCCTGCTTCCACGCAGCCAGTCGTCTCCCGGCCTGCTTCCACGCAGCCAGTCGTCTCCCGCCTGCTTCCACGCAGCCAGTCGTCTCCCGGCCTGCTTCCACGCAGCCAGTCGTCTCCCGGCCTGCTTCCACGCAGCCAGTCGTCTCCCGGCCTGCTTCCACGCAGCCAGTTCGTCTCCCGGCCTGCTTCCACGCAGCCAGTCGTCTCCCGGCCTGCTTCCACGCAGCCAGTCGTCTCCCGGCCTGCTTCCACGCAGCCAGTCGTCTCCCGGCCTGCTTCCACGCAGCCAGTCGTCTCCCGGCCTGCTTCCACGCAGCCAGTTCCGCTCTTCCCCGGCCTGCTTCCACGCAGTCCCCTGCACCTCTGCTATTCCTCGAGCAGCCCCTGCTGCTCAATAAAGCAGCAGTGTGCCCTGTTCCGCGGGTCCCAGCCTACGCATCCGGTGCCTCACTATGTAGGCCCCGTTCAGCCCATGGGCTCAGCTCACTCCAAGCCGATGGGGGTCTCCGCTCATTCCGAGCCGATGGGGGTCTCCGCTCAGTCCGAGCGCTCCGCGCCAGAGGGTCCCGCTCAGTCCGAGCGCTCCGCGCCAGAGGGTCCCGCTCAGTCCGAGCCGATGGGGGTCTCCGCTCAGTCCGAGCGCTCCGAGCCAGGGGGTCCCGCTCAGTCCGAGCGGTGGGGGTCTCCGCTCAGTCCGAGCGCTCCACGTCACCCGAGGGTTCCCCACCAGAGCCGGGGTCGCCCTTCTCCGCCGCCGCATGCCCCGCGGTCGGCCTCCAGAGTCTGCTCCCCGTCGCCGCCGCCGCACGCCCCGCGGTCGGCCTCCGGTGACCCCTCCTCGTCGCCGCCACCGCTGGGAGCGCGGTCGACCTCCAGTGACTCCCCCTCGTCGTCGCCGCCGCCGCTGGGAGCGCGGTCGGCCTCCAGTGACTCCCCCTCGTCGTCGCCGCCGCCGCTGGGAGCGCGGTCTGCCTCCAGTGACTCCTTCTCGTCGTCGCCGCCGCCGCCGCTGGGAGCGCGGTCGGCCTCCAGTGACTCCTTCTCGTCGTCGCCGCCGCCGCCGCTGGGAGCGCGGTCGGCCTCCAGTGACTCCTTCTCGTCCTCGTCGCCGCCGCCGCTGGGAGCGCGGTCGGCCTCCAGTGATTCCTTCTCGTCCTCGTCGCCGCCGCCGCTGGGAGCGCGGGTCGGCCTCCAGTGATTCCTTCTCGTCCTCGTCGCCGCCGCCGCTGGGAGCGCGGTCGGCCTCCAGTGATTCCTTCTCGTCCTCGTCGCCGCCGCCGCTGGGAGCGCGGTCGGCCTCCCTCGTTGGGATTTTGCTTTGTGGCCCCTTGGCCTCTGCGGCCTCCTGAACTGTGTGTTTTTTGTTTTTGGATTTCCCACTGACTCCCCTGAACTGTGGACTGTTTTTTCCCCTGCTGTTTTTTGTTTTGTCATAGCTCCTGGACTGTTCCTTGTTTCGGCCCCCTGTTTTGGACATTGGAGCTCTCCGGCCTTGTGCCGTCGCCTTTTGTTCTGGTCCTGTGTTTTTGTTTTCTTCCTGTCCGGGTTTGATTTGTTTTGTTCACGCCCTGTGATTTCTGTTTTGCTCCCTGTCTTTGTTTTTGTTTCGGGCCCTCCCTCCTGGTCCCCCCGCCTCCCGCCCTTGTCTGGTTTTGTTTCTGGTTTTGGCCGTCGGGAGCCGGCCTTTGAGGGGGGGGTACTGTCATGTCCTGGGCCGTTGGCCCAGCGTTTTGTGTTAATTTATTTCCTGAGTTTGTCCTCCCTGTATGTTTGTCATGTTCCCAGTGTTGTGACTTGTCTGCGTGTTCCTTGGTTTATCACTTCCTGTTTTATTTTGCCAATGTGATTTCCTTGTGCTTTGTGTTTAGCTTTGCTTCCCCTGTGTAATTAGTTTCATTGCCTCACCTGTTGTTCCCTGCTGTTTCCTCTTGCCCTGATTACCCAGTGTGTATTTAAGCCCTCAGTTTTCATTTGTTCTTTGTCGCGTCGTTGATGTTTTGTGCCCGCATGTTCCTGTGTTCCCTGTGCCTGCCCTTCGTCTCCCTGTGACTCCCTTCCAAGGTTTTTGTATTTGTGTTTCCCCGTTGAAATAAATCCCCTTTTTAGTTATGTTTGCTTCTGGAGTCCTTCATGTGAGTCCTTCCTCGTCCGTTTCCTCCCCGGCCATGACAAAAGAAGTCATGAACCCGCTAAAAACTCGGGGTCCAAGACCCAGGGACCATGACAGAAACTACATCTTGTATCCCAATGTTCTCTGTGAATACAGTTATGTAGAACCATCACACTTAGACAGTTGCATCATTTAATTGTTTATTAAAATCCCCATTAGCTGTACCTTAAAGTAAAGCTGCTGTTCCTGGGGTACACGTGTCTAAATATGTAAGAAGCCCCCAAGGCATGGTAGTGCGATGCATGAAAACTCTACCAGAGGGCAGTCTGTATGGGTGCAACATTGAGTTGAGTTTAGTGAGCGGTGAAACGTGACAACCCAAAGTAGTAAACGAAGTGCAACAAGTAAATCATTTGGGACTCTTTTGAATTACAATTTTGAGTTTCGTCCAGTTTATAAAGGTGAGCAAGTCAACACAACTAAAGCTGTATGAAGTATTCGCATCAAGAAAGTTGTGACCAAAGAGGGTAAAATTTCACTTTGTAGTTTAATACTCACATGTGTTAGCTGCTGGATAGTTACAGGTAGCCGCTGAACCAGTGTACCTTGTAATTTGTACAGCAAACCAGTATTTCGGATGTCATAATGTTATATTTTTGTGGCATTATCCTTTGCAGTCAATAACTAAACAATTACTAGAAAATAACTACCATACATTATCTGGTAATGCTCTGCCAGGCCTGTCATACAGCTGTCTATGCTTCTTGTGAGCCTCTTTCAGGCACCATGGCAATCAGTCCAGTTGTCAGCAAGTGATGCTCATAAGCTGCATTGAGATTAAAAGGGTTGAAGTGGCTTTTGAGAAGCTTGCCAATACTGGGCCTTAAACAGTTTTTTGCTTGGCTTGTTGCCGTGTCTGTTTCATTTTATTTTTTAAAAGGACCACATGTATAAAAAGTTCTACTAATCATACACTGTGAACAGCCTACAGTAAGCAAAATTTATAATAGTTAAAGTTCACATTAAACCTTCAGCATCGCAAACCAAGAGAAGCACGGCTGCGTCCTCCACAGCTCCGCCTCTATTTGGGCTTCATTAACAACCAGAAAACTGATGTATGCGAGTGCCCCCCCAAAAAAGTCCTTCCACATCTATTAGCCCATCCTAGTGTACATTATCTGTCTTTGATACAGACCACTGATGTTGAGTTCCACCACTTTAATGACAACTTTAGGCTATGTCACATAGCTTAATCCTCCAAAAATGACATCTGTAATTTTCTGATGTCAACTACTGAGCTAGCTAGACTACAGCTTCGTCTTCATTCAGCCTTATACTTGTGTCTGCGCTTGATTGTTACACTTGGAAGAACGGCCACATGGATCACTTGATTGTTGCTGAAAGCCTTTGGACCATTTTTAGCTCTGGAAGGCGCCTCGGTACATATTTTCTTTCTGGGAGTTAGCATTTGAACCTGGAAGTGCATAGATGCTTTAAACTTTAAAGTCATGTCACATCCAGTTGAATGTCAACAAATGAAATTGATCAATGTTGTAATGATTTTATGAATTTTTGTAATGTTCTTTGTGGCCATGAAAAAAATCCTGCTAAAGGAAAAACCATGACATTAAATTGTGACAACTAGTAGTTTACCAGAGGGAATGTTCTCTCTGTGAATGCTGTAAATTGAACATATTAAGAACTTTTATGGGTCATCACAATCTTGTTTAAATTGTTGCAAACCGTAGTATACAGCACCACAACAAATGAGGGCATGTAAAAACACAGTTGTACTCTACTGCACACATGCGCACACAGCAGATCAACCCCAAATGCACCAGCGAGCAGGGACTCACACAAATACATTCCCAAGGACACACACAAATGCACAGTGCAAGCAGGCAAAAAGTCAGAGGAAATGCTTATGCCTACAAACACACTCAGGAGAGGCTGCACAGCACTTAAGTGGTCACTTTTACACACAAAGGCCAATCACAGGAGCTTAGCTGGCCCCATCAAGCTTTTTAGTAAATGCTGCCGCACTGAAATTGCTTGTTTAGTTAACCCTGTATGCTACGGACAGAAATGAAGCTCCATCACTCCAGTCTGAGTCGTGGCAAATGCCTAGCTTTGAAGTCATTGTGTGTAAGATGACTAGGCCTTGTCATTTGTGAGGAGGGATTAGTCATGCTATTTTTATTGGAGAGTGTGCATCAGCTTTCTTGAGTGCTGCGTTTTAAGGATCTTTGCTTCGGAGGTGTTTTCGCCCATCACTGACACTCTGTGAGCAAAATAATATGAAAACATTTCTTACATTATTGCAAATTTTCATTATGACTTAACAGAGGATTAAAGTTTGCTGAATTTAGATGTGCACTTGCTGTATCACATCTTCAAGTTAAGAGTCCAGCTCTCCCAGAAATTATGGAGAGGAAAAAACCCTCTCCTTTATTGGTCTACATAAAATCACTTTGATATTATTATATTATAAATACCACATTATAATATATACCTCATTTTGGATATACTTTATTAAAGCCAATATTATGCTGTGGACAAAAATGCAGCAGTTTACAATTGAACTCAATTCTGATATACCTGATTCATAAAAAATGGTTTTGTCCACACTGCCAAGTCTAAAGCTTTACATAAACTATAAGCTATCAACTATATAACCTATACACTTTACAGAACGTGGCAGGTTTTTAGGGTGAAGAGCTGTGCTGATTGGGTTGTACTGACTTATTTTTTCCGACATTCAGATGATGGTCAGAGTGATCACAAGTAGGTTTCATATAAAGTTATTCTAGGGATGTGCGCGATTAATTGACAGTGTGACTAATTGTCATGTTATTGTCACTAGTCGGTACCGGACATACTAGCCTAATTGTTAAAATGGTGTTAAAAGTGATCTGCCACCAGATGGAGCTGCAGCCGTGACATCGTCATAGAAAAATGTGTTAACTCTCTTAATCTTGGCCTGATATTTTTATCATGTCTAATATTGTTAGTTATTTTTGAAGTTTTAGGTAACCTGACATGCACATCCCCGTTCGGCCATTTTTGTAGTTTGATAGCAGTGATACAATAACCTACTGTAGTAGCAGAGAAACAGGCACGTCAAAGAGGCTCTGATGCTGGGAGCAGTGTAAGGAATCGTGTGGGTTAACACACCCAACAACCGAACATTTTGACTTGTCTACTTGCAACGTTGGCATAACTGAACTTGGACTACAAAATCACTGCAAGGAAAAAAAATGGTGGATTCACGAAATTGGTAAGCCGGAAGTCTGTGACCTTGTTTAGCAGTTCCACAGCAAATACTGTGACGTAATAGACAAGAAAACGTAATAGGGAATAGAGAAAACTGAACAGTCAGACCCCCATTTGTTTCTGTGTTTGTATTTCTTGGGTGGGTGTTCTGTTAACTGTTATTTCCCCATTGTGGGACTAATAAAGGTATTCATTCAATATGACCCAAAAAGAATATAAAGATATCTACGCAGAACCGAGAGAGAATAAATTTAAATTTTCTTCACTCCTTGATACTCAAAGTATACAAAAAAATGTATTTAAGGGATAAAAAAGTGGATTTTGCATGATATGTCCCCTTTTAAGTTTTTTTTTTTCTTTTTTCATTGTTGTATGTTTGGATTATAACGTGCAGTGTTCATAATGCATGATGCATGGTACCAAACAGTTAAACAGCATTTAAAGTGCAATTGAATTTTTTTTTTCCCATGTTTAGTCGACTAAGAAATTAGTCACCAGGAACATCCCTAATTATTACATTATTATTGTCATATTGAATTTATTCTGCCCTGCTATAGTTTGATGTTGGCATCACACATACATCTGGCTCACGTTCATGCTCACACCTTTTTGCACTCTTTGAGACGATCGTACTTGTGGGGAGCAGCTACTCTGATCCAGCATCATTTCAAAATGAGAAAAAAAAAGTTTTTGTCTGCTTTAATGCAGCTGTGCACATACAGAGATGCAAGTGTATGTCGTCAGCTTTTTGGCCCACAGGAAGTGTGGTTTTCAGTGGGTAGATGGGTGAGCCACCTTACATAGATAATATGAGTGTTGGTAGAGCCTGCTTGTTTTTTTTTTTTTTTTTTTCATGCTGTAAGTGAAGGGAGAGAAATCCCCAGTGTGGCTCTCCCTTTTACCACTCTGCTGTTTTGCATGTTAGGTCACATAGCATGTACTGTTGAGGGTGGATAGAAACAGGTCAGTTAAATTTTTTAGTACAGCAGAGCAACAAAAAAATAAATAAATGCATTAAATGGACTTATAAAAGCACATGAATGTGATTTATGCTTTGTAAGTATCTAGCGTGTGATCCTGTAAGTATAAATTACATTCAAAAGTTTGAGTTCAACATATTAATTTATAATTATAATCAACCATTAAGGCTAGCTGTGCACAAAGAAATGTTTTCTTTCTTTACGCATTGAGGACGTAGCTATCATGGACAGTGAGCAGGAGCTTCGAATCTGTGCTGAGTGACCCACACAAAGTCACAGGTTAGGAAACAGAGACTGAAAAGCAGGTTAGAAACTCTACAAAAACTCCCCATCACTTCCAAGCTGCCGTTTTGCACCACTTAAATTCTGATCTCATAATCACAGCATCCTTATGACAGAATCGTCATACAGTATATGCAAGTTAAAGGCGATGGCTTTGCTGTGCCTTTTGTTAATCCCAGCTCAGGACACAACAAAGAAGGGAGATCCACACAGCAGCAAATAAGAGAATGTATTAATTATGCAAAAAAAGGAAAAGAAATTTCTAAATAGCTTCTAATGCAACATGATTGAACCAGTGCAAGTGAAAACCAGGTTGGGAGCCTTTGTGTAAAAGAAGGATTATATTGATGCACAGGCAGGAGGAGCACTGTAGTTTGTTTTGAGGTGGAAGGAGCTATAAAGGGCTCAACAGCCACTACTGACATATGATATAGGACTGTAACAGTATTTTCATGTAAAATGAACATTCAGCGAGAAGGTTAGAATTTATGGTCTTAACTTTGTACACGTTTTCATATGTGTATATAAGTAGATGTGACTCGAGGTAGCAGAACAAATGTTACAGTGAAGGAGCAGAGGGGAGATTGTCATTTAAATGATCACTAATGGCTTCTTTTTTACAAATGGATGGAAAATATTAATAAATAATGCTGATAGGGGTTGGCCATTAGTATACCTAGATGGTCAATCACAGTAAAGCCTGTGTGTGGGAAGCACTGGAAACATTAGCTCAGTATGTCTTGAAAGACAGTTTTAGAAGACATATCAACTTTGATTTATGAGGACAAATTTATAAATTTCACTTTTTGTCCAAAAGTAGCATTCACTGGAAGCATTTGGTAACGTGCCTCAGTTCTGGATTATTGATGCTTAAATATTTCTAGTTATCATAAAGAAAACTGAGAATTCTTAGGTTGCTGTTTGACTGCTCAGAGCTTCGGTCTCCGATCGATGGATGTGTTAGCCTGACCTCCATTTAAACTGAGAGATGATTTTCATTTTGTTATATATCCATTCTCTTATATTGTCATGGTGTGCATTCTGTGCCTCTGCTGCACCTACACATGGGCAAGACTATGTTTTTGTCTTGTGGATTATATGCCTGCATGAGTTGTAGGGAAGGGGCAAAAAGCAATTGGTGAGACTTCGACTGGAGATGGAATTGCCAGTTGTATATCTTACGGCTGGACATATTTATGTCCATAGAGGGCTCGCCTTTCTGCCTGCTCATCACAGCAGCTGTCTGGTAGTCAGCTGTGTGGTGTGTGTGTGGGGTTTCTGCTGGTTTTATCTCCATGTGTTGATAAAACTAGTTCCACTGCATGTGCCTACTGTTTACTGTATGTAATAAAACCCTTATTTCCATTTGCAAGTTTGTGACCAGTGTTTTTTTTAAAAAAAAATCCATCTCTGTGTTTTGAAAGCACTTGATGAGCAATGCTCAGATCTGAGAGTGAGGGAGACGACAACTGGACAATATCTCCAAAAACTGGAAGTAATCTAGGAAAGAATAAAGAGTGGTGCACCGAGACAGAGCTGGCAGCTTGGTTAAATTAGATTACTATCAACATGAGGTAACAACAAAACTTTATTAACCTGGACAAAAAGCAAACTTAAATTATGTCTTTGAAAACATGCAAGAAATGAAAACTTGGTACGCAACTCTCTCAGTTCTTATCCACCAAACATTTTCTCTATAGAGTCTTAATACAGCTGCATGATCCATATAAAAAGTTGAGTTTTTATGACTGCATTAACTTGTGTGAGATATTAAAGAGAGAAGCTTATTGCGGTTTCACGTATTGGCCTCAGGATCTGTCTCACATCCTCTCATATATTTTCACCTTTAATTTTTAATTCATTAATTTGCTGCAGTTGTTTCTGATTACTGTAATATGCAGCTGAATATAGAATATTGATAAAGAGAGAGGACGCCTGACGCTGCAATGTGAAAATGTGACTTGAAATGTCCACTTAATGAAGTCAAACTGCATAAAGGACAAATGCAGAGCGCAAACTGAGGCTTGTCAGAATAATTTTCTGGGCTGTTACGTTACTGTCTGATAAATTACGTTTCACAGTGGTTACTCGAATCAGTCCATCCTTTGTGACATCTGCACTGAGACAAAGAGCCTGGAATACTAATCACACATTTCTTAAAAATGTTTTTGTTTGTTTTCTTCTGACAGGTTGACACTTCTCTATTCACTTTTATAGTCTAAGTTAAAAGGAATTTACCCACATATTTGTGCAGTGTGAAAGGTTTTTTTGTCATGTGGAACAAATCCCTGATTTTCATTTTAGATTTAAGCATAGGACGGATGTCATGGAAGTATCTCTCTACAAAATGTGGGAGTCTCTGATCTGCTACGCATTGGGCGTATAATGTCCCCCTGTAAGCTGCTTTATTCTCTGCATGCACATTAGTTATGCACCCACCACTGCAGGTAAATTCACAGCCTGTGTGTGTACATTTTGAGCACATTGATAAGAAGAACGGCTCTCGCTTTGGATCGTTTGTGAATATAACATCAGCTAAATGTGAGGCTTGCGTGATGTGGTAAGTCCCAGAGATTTATGGTGGTGTGGTGATAGTTGGGGAGGGAGGTGGCATATGCTCATGTCTGCAGAAGAAGTCAGATACAGGCCTTCTGAAATTAGACAATAACATTAAAAGGTTCTCCTCTTCAAAGCTCCCTCTGTTGCCCTGTGCATGAACTCTGCTCCAAGAGGCTTGGGCTGCAGCTGGCTATGATGGTCCTTGTTCTGCTCTGCAGTCTTGGTGAGCTCAGCTTTGGTGAACGTGAAGCAGTTCTTCCCCTGCTACAGGTTTTGGTTTAGAGAGGCCCTCTAGTTTTACAGCAGAACAAGGACTATCGTCATCAGCTGCAGTCCAAGATGGTGGAGGAGAAGCTGAATGGTCGTGAGGAATGCCAGAAAGGAGAGATGAAAAGACCAGGGGCAAGCTCCTTAGTAGTGGCTCAACTGAGGGGATCAATTCATGACAAATAGCAATCAGTCTCTCAGCTGGATGAAAAAAGAAAAATAATAAATCCTAAAATGAGTTGCCAGATAACTTTGGCAGCCAGTAATATACCTGTGTGACCTTCCCAAGGAAAGTCTGCGTGCTGCCATTTTTGTGTCAAAACAAGTACACAATCACTGTTCTGAACAGTTGCGTCTTAATCTGACCCTATACTCGCATGTTCTATCACTGGGCTTGAAACGTTAATGTTTCCCATCAGTGCTGAATCCTGTTATAAAAGTGAGTGTAGAGCCTCCAGCCGGCAGTTGGCGGTCACCCACAGCTTGTTTCTGTTTTTGCAAACTGCATGGAGGAATTTGGTCTTATCATCTACAACATGCAACTTGTTCAATAAACAAGTCTTTGCCATCAGTTAGTTCCTTGATCAGCGGTGAGTCGGGACCTGCTAAGTCAGTTTTATGAATTTTTTTTTGATTTACAGTCACGTCTGTTTTCTGCCTGACAGGATAATGTACCCTGCAAGCATCAGATTGATCAGATTCTGCCACTGGTGGGTTTTTTAGTTTTGTTTTATTAATCTCCTACCATCTGTTTCTGAATGCTGATACTAGAACAGATAATTGTTGCTCATCCATCCAAGAAACCGTTTAATCTGAAAGTATATGACTCAAGCAAGAGAGCTTTACCCATCTCCAATAAAGACTAAAGCCCAATTTAATGTAAATCTTTTAAAGGCATTATCAATATTTTTTTTTCCTTTTTATCACTCTAATTATAGTTTAGCTTATTCCTCTGTGGTTTATGAGTAATGTATTTCCCTGAGTAGAGGATATGAGCCTTATTAATCCTGCACACATCTCCAGGAGGAAAGACGGAAGAAAGAACTTCCTCTTTGCTCCACTTATGTCCAGCTCAAGCATTCATATCTTTCTTTCATATATTTCTGATGAAAGAGAAATTGAAGTCTGTAATTAGCCTTTTTAACTCATACTAGTGAATGACAAATCCAAAAAAAGAGGGGAAAAAAAAAAACTCTGAACCTTCACAGTGAGAGGATCGTATGACTGTTATGTTGAGGTGTTTTTGCTCACATGATTTGGGCCCAGTTGTTTCCTTTAGGGCCAGCGTGATTGTGTGCTACTTAGAGCTGCATGTTGTTTGTGTCTGCTCTCACCAGAGGGCAGTATCAAAATAATGTGGAATAACTGTTAACATAGACTGCTCTTCTTTGCTTGTGTTGTTGCAGATTCTGTTTAAAAGCAAGTATCTCCACTCAGTTACTATGTTAAAACACCCACAGATTTCAGTTCCTACAGGTTTCAATTCAGGATTCTTGGAGTCTTATTTCACTCTGTTTTTTTTTTCTCCTTTAATTTACCCCCTGCTGTGGAGAAGACAAAAGGAAACTTTTCTGTTTATTTCTCAGTTTCAGTCCACTATGATTAAGACTTCAGCCATTTTCTGTGCTTCTCAAGCATGACTTTTTAATTTTTGATGGGCTTTCCTCTTCTTGCTAAACTCTCCTGTAGAGATGACTGGCCAATTTTCAGTTTTTGTGCACCAAGCACACAGCAGTGCAGGCAGACAGCCTATTTGTGCACACACTCATAGCCACACACTAATGTGTCATTAGTGCCAAAGCTCTTCACCGTAAGTGAAAACACAAAGTCCGCCCAAGTAAACCACAGAGACACCATCACAAAACGTTCATCCTTAATCAGACACTTAAATCACCTTCACTCAGCTGAACGTGGATATTTTAAAGAAGCTAAAATATCCACAAGCCAGCAGCTTTGGCATGAGCAAAGGATTAAAGCAGTTATGGGAAAAATAATGGAAATGAATGAAAAAGAGAAAAGTGCAAGCATCATGTCATCTGGAGAAGTTCGGTAAGGTAAAATATGTTCATTATTTGTATCTTTTTCCAGCAGCAGAGCACTTTTTCAGTTCTCTAACTGCAGTTTGGGGGAAATTATAATGTTTAATAGCTCATTTTATTATGAATATTAAAAAAAATTTGTTTGTATATGTTGTCAATTATAGCGCTCAGAAAGAAAATTGGAATTGCAAAAATTGGTATAAGCAGGTCACACTCCTTTATAAAATAGGAAAAGCAAAATAGGAAAGCAGAATTGACCAAGAAAGTTGGAAGCAGTGAATCTCTACTCCCATGACATTCCCTGTTCAAGCCAGCTTTTCAGCTATCGAGCTTTCTACCTACAGATTGCACCATCTCCCTTGGATGAAGAGCTGTTGGCTTCTTGGAGCACTGCCCGCAAGTGCATCTCTGTAGCCCCTGCATTGGCTAAAGTCTCATAATGCTGTTCTCTGCATATCCAAAGACCTACAGAAACAAGTACTAATGAGGGGCCAGACCCCACATTAGTCATGGAAAATCAGTAGTTTTTTTTTTTCTTTTTTCTGAGTGATGTAGTAGTCTCTTCCAACATGAGATCGCCACCATCCATAAATGTATCCAGATATCAACCCAACCGAACACACATGAGAGATTTTGGACTGTTGTGTTAGTCAGCATCATCCTCTATCGTCAAAACACCAAATGAGGGAATAACTTTTGGAAGAACTGTGTCTATCCCTCCAGCATAGTTCCAGGGAAAAGGCTTTTTGAAGCTGGTGTGGTGGCACTTGGCGTTACAACACTTTACTAAGATGCTTTATGCTGTCTTTCCATTTTAATTTGTCACCTGTCTGTACACAAATACACAGTCAGCCAAATATGTTTCATGCATCATGAGACAGACCCCCTTTTGTGCTTGGAAATCGTGCAGCTGTTTTTCCCCTTAGTAGTACAATTTTTGTGAGCAAAGTGCCAGCTTTAATAAATCTGATAAATTACCAGTTGCAAACTGTTGACCAGTCACTTCCTCTGACAGGGCGTATTACCTGAGTTTCTCCTTTCCATAAAGATGGATTGTATATAGTGGTTGATTGCTCCCTAAGGTGGTAAATTACAGATTTAATAATGCTGCACTAACTGAGCACACTCAAGTGAATTTTCTCAGTTAGGAGCCAGTTACTCTGTTCAGTTCCTCTTGCTCAAGCACAGGCACAGATATAAGCACATGTATACAATGGAGCTATTATTTTGGGGATAAAATTACTATCATTATTATGATTGCTTTCTCAAATAGCAAATGGAGCTTGACTGACATGTTGGTATGCTGAATACAGTATGATGTTTACCCCTATGGGTAATGATCAAAGCAATGCCCTATTGTGATCCCTCCTCATGAGATGCATATAGTATCATTCTAGCAAAAAAAAAAAAATGAATCTCTGATGTTGTTTTAAGCCTTATTTTACTTTATTTTTTATTTCTAAAATGTCTGGGTGTAAAGCCATAAGGACATTCACCTTATAGAGCATTTTAACAGGAGACCATAGATTTTTGAAAGTTAAAAAAGATGTGAGACCAGTATTTATCATATATTTTATGGACTTTTCACAAAGATTATGTAAATATCACAAGGGGTGCAGGGCTGTTGTGGCCAGCCATTGCCCTTGTTTTGGGGCTCAAAAACACTCTCTACTCTATAACTGCCCTACTGAGCAACTCCATTTACATCTATTTTCATTTATTTTTCTTCTATTTAGGTAATCTAGCAGGTTGGTCCTGTTTAAGGACTTTATTTGCCACTTCAGGCTTAAATTCCAGCAATCCATATAACAAAACATCCATGATATATGGTGTCTGTTCCAAATTTCTATCAGTCAAACAGTACATTAATTATATACACAGATACATACAGAATAACATTTTATCCAAGGTATATAAAAAAAAAAAAAGTCTGAATAAGCCATCTTATATTTGAGATGCCCCTGTATGTTTAACTGTTACTATAGGGCATGAAAGTACTTTTAGTGACCCATAAATAAAGACCCAATGAAGTAAAATTGACTTTTGACCCCCTGTGGTGTTCTGACCCTGTGGCTGAGAGCTTCATTGCTAAATGGTAGCTGCAATCTGATAAAAGACTGTTTGATCCAACCACATTAATGAGGTCAGTGGCTAACAAGACCTTTTGATGGTACTCGGCGCTCTGATGGAAACATAAATGAATTGAGCCACACATCAAATGCAAAAAAAATCATCCAGTCTCAATACTGTTTGTTGCACCAGTTAGCTGGTATTAAAAGTGTGGCTGTGCAGAGTTCAGTGTATGATTGCCCCTCTGCTAATACGCAAATGAATGCCAAATGCACTGATGCAAAAGCTAAATGATAAATTCAAACAGATGCACATTAGGGTGAAAAACAAAGCAAGATAAAAAAGTTAAAACAGGCCATACATCATACAAAGCTTCATCAGTCAGCATAAGTAAAAAGCAAAAAGATAAGAAAATTGAGATGTTACAGGGATTAAAAAAATGTCTAAAAAGGACAATTAAAAATTACATAAAATGTCTTCTCTATACTTGTAGAGAAGGTTTTAAAGGAAGCCAATGATTCTGTGAGCCAGGTAGGTCATTCAAAAACTGATGGGTCCTGATGGCAAAAGTACGGTCACCTTTAGATTTAAGCCCAGACTTTGGAACAGCCAGCAGGGCCCCAACTTATGATTTAAAGCAGGAACTCGCTAACATAGGGTTAGCATTTCTGGTGTGTCAGATGTGATCAGCAAAACCAGTAAGAAGTGTCATTGCTGCATTTTGAATCAGTCTGGGGTGAGGTAGAGACTTCCTGTTTATGCCAGAAAGTTGGAAGTGGTTTGTATGACTAAAACTAGAAGATTTCTGATTTCAAGGTATTTAGTTAAAGAAAATTTTGATCTATCCAACAGTTACCATCACTGAGTCTAAAAGAGCACATCAGCTTTTTGGGTTTGATATGTGTACTTTATATATCATCTGTGTGCAGTCTGTGCAAGCAAGGCAAGCAGTGCTTGCCCAGTAGAATCTAAGCATACACATCAGTTACAACATATCAAACTGAAATTGATTTCTTTCCTTACAATTTCAAACAGTTCCATTAAAGGAATTCATATTGTCTGCATCAATCTTGTAAATTGCTGGCATGTGACTGCAATTGGCTGTTGACTTTGGACACTCGACCACCAGCCGCTGCATCCATAATTTATGTAATTTGTGTGGGCATGGCCTCGTCCGTGTCCACTGACAACGCTGGCAAGCTGGTGAGCAGCATTTTTTGGCTGTTTGTGCAATAGAGAGAGAGAGAAAATTCAGGTCATGAATGACAGCAGCACTTCTTATGGCAGGAAGGAGTACAGCAAGGTAAAAACATCTAGGCAGAGTACAGCAAGATGCAGCATAGAAAAGACGAGCAGCACAAAATCATGAAAGAGTGTGTTTGTGTCATTGGTGTGTTAAACAGGCACAGGCCTTTCTGTAAAAGTCACCACACACTGGTATATTTTTGTTTGTGTGTCAGGGAAATGCCCTGTGTTGTTAAGTAGCATTTGACATCCTCACACCTTGAGCATAGAGCCTTCACTTAATATAGAGACTGCACCAAAGCTCTTTGATGTTCCAGTATTTAACCACATAATCCCAAAGGAGAGTGTGTGTGTGTGTGTGTGTGTGTGTGTGTGTGTGTGTGTGTGTGTGTGTGTGTGTGTGCATGTGTGTGTGTGTGTGTGGTGGGGATTTATGTTTATGAACCTCCTACATGTTAATAAAAAAATATAATATCTATATTTTTTGAGTCTGCACATTGTACACACAAAAAAACAAGTGGTTTTGTTTATAGTCCTAGTTTGGCATATCACACAAATAATTTAAGATAAATTACAGAGCGTGCGCTTGTGATTGCATGGGTATCCATGACGTCATGCAGCTCTGTCTGACAAATCGAATTAGCCAGTGGATCAAGTTTTGTCAAATCTGGGTGCGCAGGGATCACACCCTGCTGTTTAAATAATCTGCTTCCGCTTTGGATTTGCCTGCAGGGAAACCGACTGTAGCTCAGCTCACGACAAGCTGTGCAAAATGTCAAAAAGGGAAAAAAAAAAAAAAAAAATCAAGATGGCGTTCTTATAGTTATTGTGCCAGATTTATCGTCACAATGTCAACACCCAGAGAGGTTAATGTAGTAGAAGAGCTGTCTGCTAGTTAAAAATAAGTCTGATTCAAGTGTCAAGACGATGGACAAGAAGTCTCCCTTATTGTTGCCGTTGTTTAGTGCCGAGCTGAAACAGATGCCGTGTGCCTCGAAGAGGCTTGTGAAATGTCATGTCTCTTCTGTCATGAGGTGACATGACAAACAGGAGATAAGGGGATGAGATAGTGAGCATGCAAGGAAGCAAAGAGAACAAGGCGAGAGAGAGAGAGCCACAGTTGCGCTCCAGCTCTGGTTCAGTGTATGAGTAGTTGCAGTTTCAGTATTCCATTAAATGAATAATAGAGGAAGAAGGGAGGGTTAAGAGCATTTCCTCCTAATGTGGGAAGACAGGAGGGAAAGCATCTACAACAAAGCATGCATTGTTGTTAGTTTTTGCAGGCGTTACTGCACACTTTCAGCATTATTTTTGGTACAACCAGGCATTCAAATGTTACCCCTAATAGTACATGATCAAATTCTTAAACGTGTCTCCTGGGGGATGTCTGGAATTTTTAGTGATTAATGAATTAGGCTGTATATTTGGAGAGGTGGAAAATCGCAGCCTTGGCTAATAAGATTTGAAGCTCTCCTCTTTCAGACCTACCCCTATTTCATCATTCCTGCTCTCCCCATCAAACCCGCTAGCTAAGACGCTGAGTACTCGCCAGCGGCAGCAACCCGGGGAAGTGTTTTTCAAGCTCCTGAAGCAGTCTTGCCTCTTTCTCTTTCTCTCTTTTTCTTTTTTTTTTTTTTTTTACATCTGCTTAAGCTCACTTGGCAGAGTTCTCGCTGACTTTGCAGCCTTTTCTGTGGATGCTTCTGGAGCTGCACATGAAAGTGTATACATATATATATTTATATTATATATGTATAAAAAAAAAAGGGGAAAAAAGACAGCATTGGGAAAAAGTGTGTCAGGGAAACAGAAAGCACTGCTATGCCATTATTTTCCCACCTTGAAGGTGAAAGGATAAGACAAACGTGAAAAACCATGCGTAGTAATCTTAGTGTTGTTTTTGAGTCCTACTGTAGCTGTCTGGATGATACTTGTGTAACTTTTCTATGTGGTTTTAATTTTATCAGTAATAATCTTATGTAATGTGATTCTTCAAGATGTTGACAGGTTTCATGTCCTATTTGTAATCTTATTTTAAGCATTGATAAGGAAATGATGATAATTCCTCCTGTAATACACTTTGTAATAGCTGTTTGAAGTACTGTGCAAATATAATGTGATATACACTATATTAGGTACACCTGTTCAACTGTTTGCTAATGCAAATATCTAATCAGCTAATCACAAGGCAGCAACTCAGTGCATTTAGGCAAGTAGACATGTTCAAGACAACCTGCTGAAGTTCAAATTGAGCATCAGAATGAGGAAGAAAGATAATCCCAGATGGTCCCAGGTAGGCCCGTCTGAGTATTCCAGAAACTGTTGATCTACTGGGATTTCCTCACACAACCAGCTCTAGGGTTTACAGAGAATGGTTTGAAAAAGAGAAAATATCCAGTGAGCAGCACTTCTCTAGTTGGAAATGCCTTATTGGTGTCAGAGGGGAATGACCAAACTGTTGATATGATAGGATTGTAACTGTAACTCAAATAACCACTTGTTACAACCAAAGCATGCAGAAGGGCATCTGCTTCAGGCCAAACTTTGAAGCAGATGAGCTACAACAACAAAAGACCAAACAAAGGTGCCACTTCTGTCGGCTAAGAACAAGAAACTAAGGCTACAATTCACAGAATCACAGAACAGAAAAATGTTGCCTGAATTGATGAGTCTTGATATCTGGTGTGACTTTTGGATGCCATCATGTCAATATGGACCAAAGTCTGAGGAACTATAAACAGCTGTTTAAACACACTGAGCTGAAATGAGACTAGTGCAGATAATTTATGAATTATGTACTTTTTAAATGTTTTTCTTGTTCCTGTTGTCATTTATTATTTTAGTATCATATTTATGCATGCATTTATTTGTTACATTTTATTTTAAAAAGGTAGAGAACCTATTTAGTCAAGCTTGATGTTGAATGATTGTAGAATCCCCCCTTCAGGTTTGTGACCACTCACTCTGAGGGATGCAGCTTCAGCCGGGTACAGAAAGAAGTGCATCCCGCGAGAGTTCCTTCCAGTGAAGTGAGAACTTGCAGGATCAGGATGTCCAGTGTTTAGACAGTCTCGCCAACTTCTAACGGCTTCCCTGGGAGAAATATTTCCTTACTTTAAAAAGCTCTAGATGAAGTGGCTCCAGTAATTCCAGTCTACAGTGTGGCAGTCAAGTGCATGCTCAGTCTTCACAACAAATAAATCATGCAGGAAAAGTTGTCTGTGTGCAGCAAGGACACGAATCTGAATGACAGTCTCCTCTGCTGCAGTCTCCCTTAAAGTGTTATGCTCAAGCAAGCACCCAGTTTGAGCCCATTTAGTTCATTTAGAAACAAGCAAAAATGATTTTTTTAAATGTCTACCACTGTCACTATAATCACTAATCTGCTTTGAGAGGGACTGTTTTGAAAATGGCCACTCAGTCTGTGTCTCTTTTACTTTTGTCCTTCAAGAATTGTCCCTTGTTCTTCAAAGTCACACGGTGAGAAAGTCTAGTGTAACCTCTGATGAACAAACATGCTGCAGTTTATTTTGAGTCCATCTTAAGTACACCCTCCTGGTGATGCAAGTACTCATTAATGCACTGAAACCAATTTAAGCTGCTACTTTGGCTTCCAACAATTATGAAAACAGGATAATCAAAATTCAAAGATTGAATGCTGGCATTAATTTTCCTTACAAAGGTCTTATTTTTGTCTTGTGTTATAAATCAAATGTGCCCCATTTCCTATACAGTGTGTTTTGCCCGTTGCACAAAGCCCAGAGTCACTCAGCGCTTAGCCCAGCTGGAGCCGAGATGACTGAATGAGAGCTTTTGGTCAATAGCATCCATCTAGAATAAGTAAAAGTTGCATTATGGTGTCCATAGGGGAATGTTTGGAAGGATCATTAGTGGTTGCCTGCTGCTGCTTTTGTCTCTGTATTGCAAATGGTTACACTAGGAACATACCCAACGTGTCTTTGTGATACAGTTTAGTTCCATCTTTTGCATGGCCTCAGATCACACCAGCAGTGTGTCAGAAGCAGAGCGTTTATTCTGTACATGGTCTTTTATTTTGAAACGTGTCTTGAATCTCTATGCTGTTCTTGTGTCTGACTTCCTGCCCTCTTCATCTGCTCTGCGTGCTTCTGTGAAAAATACGCCCCAAACTATTTTGGCTGGAGAACTGCGTGTGCGACATGTGAGAGTGTGATCAGCTTTGGAGGTCGTGTCAGATCCTTGTATTCCTGGGTGGTGGCGTTTGACCGGTTAGACCTAGTTGAATTCAGCTCTTCATCAGTGTACTCTACCACTTGGGTTTCTCTTCAGCACTCGCCACCCATCTGCCACTGCAGACATCCTGAGGTGGGAGCTGCTTTACGGTCAGAAATAATCTATAATACGGATCAGACTTCCGAACAAATGACCCTGTGAACCCCACTCGTTTTTTCCCTCATTTATTTGTTTGTTTTTCATTGGAATTATATTTAAAGTTCATGGAAATACCCTACAAACTCATTTTTTTTTTATTTTAAAGTTAAATAAATCCATGATGTTTATTTGTTTTATAAGTAATTATTTCTAATAATCAAGATTACAATTATTGACAAAAAAAAATCATGATTATTATTATTGAGGTGCTCTACTACCCAAGATTTATGCACAGATCTTCATTTATTTATTTTTTACACCTGTACATGCGCACGACATCGGCTGAATCACTGCCTCCAAAGTGTCTGTTCGAGCCTCAGCCTCCAGCTGGGGCCAATCTGTTGGTCAGGTGTGGCTCGGCGGTAGCAGCCGTGGCCTTGCCAGCAAGCTGAGAGTGCACAACACAAACACAGAAAGGAACAGCTTACACTGCAGTGCAACACGAAGTATAGAATCTACAACGTATTCTGGGAGCAATTCATTGTTCCTCAAATGGGAATGTTTCTATTTATCTCAAATGGCATTTAAATAGAAACAGGAACGTTATTGTCTGAGTTGACAGAAATCAGAGTGTTTCCCATTACGTAACTGAAGAGGGACAGTGATGTGGAAAGTACAGTTCATCTACAAAAACACAACAGAAATGATGAAAGAAATACTTTAGATGACTGATCTTTTGTTTGAAAGTAGTCCCATTCTGTTCACCTGATGTTTTAACTTCACCACGAGGACATAGACAAGACACTAAAAATGTATTAAACCCCACTGGAGAAACACTCGAGCCTGGCTACTGCTAGCCAGCTCCATATAAAAAGTAGTGAGCGGACCCAACATTGGGTGGATTATGTCTAAATAAAGCCTCGCACTGTATGAATCACTGTGTCACTGATCCCCTCTGCTTCCCAGACAACAGGTTTGCCTTCTGCAAGCTGTCACTGGCTTTCCACTCTTTCAACCGAAGAATAAAAGAAAGGAGAAACCGAGACTGCGTGCGGGAGAGAGGGGAGTTGACGTTCATCACTCGAGTGCCGTGGCTTAGCCTAAGAGGCTTGAATAATCAGTATGTTAAGCTGTCAGGGTGTGCGCTCGCACCTACCACGTGCTTACTAACTCCTGGGTGCTTTTTAATCAAGCAAAAATGCTGAGAGCTAGTGGCGAGTGCCAAGAGCCCAGGCTAAGAGATGAGCTTTAGAATATCTGTTACACTTTCTCCTGACATTACCAGACGTGCATGTTCACTGTAAGCTGCAGACACATCTGTTTTTTTCTTTAAAGAGGACACAGTCATTTTCTCCAATCCTTTGCTCCGTGTGAATCATCATATTCAGTGTAGCTGCTTTATAGTACCATTCATGTGTGCATTCTACAAATGGCTTCCACATTTACTGTGAATGAAGGCAGTCTGTATAGTTTCCAGCCTATTGTTCTCAGATTTCTCATGACCTACTGCACTACATGAGACCCTGGTGTAGAAAGCAGTTACAGCATTGCTGAACTATGACAGTCTAATTTCAGTTATTTGCAAATACTTTATCTTCTGCCTGTCTGCCTTCCCCTGACTCGGGTTAAATTAAAGGGTACACTGTGAAAAACCAAATATAGCCTCACTGCCATAGGAATTAAGAGGGTAAGTAGCCGCCAGATGCTGCTAATCAAGTGCACTTGATTAATTGATCATCAATAAGTGTGAGCGCCTCTATAAAAGCACAGGTTTTGGCAGCTCGCTGGTCTTGAGCATGCAGGTGTGTGTTAACACAATGCCAAGGTGAAAGGATATCAACAGTGATCTTAGAGAAGCAATTGTTGCTGCCTGTTAATCTGAGAATTGATACCAAGCTATTTCCAAACAGTTTGGAATGTCCATCATAGTAAGAAGAAGAAGTGGTGACAGTTGCCAGTCTTCCCAGCAGTGGACATCTCAGCGAGTTCACCCCAAGAGAACAAAGAGCTACATCTCAGACTTCACAGGCCTCAGTTAGCAGGTTAAATGTTAAACTTCAGGACAGTACAGTTAGAAAAAGACTGAACAAATACAGCTTGTTTGGAAGGATTGTCAGGAGAAAGCCTCTGCTATCTAAAAAAAAAAAAAGGACATGGCAGCACAGCTTAGGTTTGCAAAGTTGCATCTGAACAAACCACAAGACTTCTAGAACAATGTCCTTTGGACAGATGAGACCACTGTGGAGACGTTTGACCATAATACACAGTGGCACATTTGGAGAAAACCAGACACAGCATATCAGCACCAACACCTCATACCAACTGTTAAGCACGGTGGTGGAGGGGTGAGGATTTGGGCTTGTTTTATAGCCACAGGACCTGGGCACCTTGCAGTCATCTAGTCAATAGAATGTCTGAGAACGTGTACTGCACAGATTCCTGTGAAAACCTTCTCTTTCACATGAGCATATATCACTTTTTAAACAAGGTAATGGAATTCTAGATGCTATTAGCCGTGTTTCATAGAAATCCGGACACTTCCACTTTCCATGCGCTCCCAATCCTCAGATGCTGGGAAGTCTTGTGTTGTCTCTTATAGGAAACAATAGAATATTGGTATGTCTTGCTTGCTTCTGACTTTAGACTTGGATGAAGTGCAAGAAATGGCAGACTGCAAGCCAGCTGCTCATTCAGAAGAACAGTGAGGGGTCGGGGTTATGCAAACTTTTTACCCAACCATTGTTTATTTCCATCCATCCATATTCTTAACTGCCTATCTTACTTATTGGTGCCTGGAGGGCTGGAGTCTATTCCAGCTGGCATAGGATGAGTCATGAGGGCATCTTTGCTATTCTCTTTGTCAAGAGTGGATAAAGTCTGACTGATCTGAAAAGCTGTAAGGCTGTTAGGTTGTAGAGGGGTTAGAGGAATGGAAGTAGTAAGGTACTTTACCATTTCACTGCTTTCACTTTAACTTCCAAGTTTATAAAAATAAAAACAAAATCAAAATTTCCAAATTGTTTAGGTCATGTGAGAAGAAAAATTATAATAATAGATAAACAGTTTAATTACACTTATACACAATGACCTAGGTGCATACTATACACCAGTGAAGTGAACCTTAGAGGTTAAAGCATCATAGATAAAATGAATGAGACCAGTTCTGGGTTCTTGTCATAGACTGAATTGACTGTCTGGAGGGTGGGGCGGGAGTGGCTGGAAATTCTGAGTTGGTGGATGGGCGTGTAGTTTTAAATAGGTCCTCTAAATAATTGATTATGTCACGTGTGAGACACAAATAAGGTGTGCACAATGCTTCTCTATCACAAACTGGGTCATAGTATGTGACTGCATCAGCTGGTCTAAACATTGCTGTCGATGTTGTAATGGTGAAAGCGGCTGATATTGGAATGACATGGATGGAAAATTTGTGGAAAATTAATTCTTGTGAGAAAACTTGATATCAGTCTTCCCATGAGCCCACGGATTGTCAGACAGTACCGTTTTTATTTGTTGGAAACTTTGCTGTTGTTTTAACCGGGAAAACAATAAATCCGAGAGTTGCCTGTCATATTCAGTAGAAGAAATAATGGGTAGCTGCACTCATGTTCAAAGCACAAACTGGACCTTCCACCACATGTCAGAGTGAATTCCTGACAGTAATAAATGAACACAGTGGAGCTCTAATCTAATTAAAAAAAAAAGAGCACAGGGCTAATTCTGACACAACCCTCCACCCTGGGTATGTGCATAGCTCTTTAATCACTACAGCTCCCTTTACTCCAAGCCAACAATAATATTTTCTTGTCACTTCACCGCTGCCCGTATTAGTGAGTATAAAAATAGCACACGGGGCAGAGGGGCTGCCTATTTATGACCATATTTCACCACCTATAGCGATGCAAGGAAAGCAGCAGGGAAGGCTAAAGCTCTCTTCCTGCCTCACCTTTTGCTTTTTAACCCTCAGCCTTTTCCATTTCGCCCCCTCCTGACTCTTCCTCCTCTCTGATTGATCTCAAAAACCTTCAATAGCTTAAATTACATCAGCCAGTGGCTTTTGCAGAGACAGAACGGCCCTCGGGTTTCACAGATCATAATTCTCTCCAATAGCTTCAACTTTTAAGAGATGCCATGTTCAATTTCAGCAGTGCCTCACACTCCCATCCATTGCTTTGAATTATGACACCTGATAGATTGTTTAAGTTTATGGCCCAGCTCAGTGACAGAGAAATGCTTACCAATCAGCTGGGTGTAAAGGCAAGAGTGAAATGTAAAAAAAACAGGCAGTGGCCTCAGCAGTGCCCACTGGTCTGTTTGCAGAGTTTGCTGCAAGTGTTTGATCAACTACCCTGGGTATGATTTCTACAAATGTACATTGGTTGCTGTAAATCACTGAGCACCCTCAGCCATCGACTTGAGCTAGAATTAAAAAAAATATTTTCATGTTTTGGTGTGGGTATACTCAATGACACCTGTCCAACTGCTAATTTGAGTGAACTACAAGGGGCTTTGTTAATGTGATTAAAGGTGTGTTAGGTAACTTTTTCATGTTAAGTCTGAAGAGACTAAGCATAGTTGCCTCTGAGCCTGTTTGTGTTCTATGTGAAGGTCAAATTTTCAGCAAAAGTCCAAAGAATATAACATTTATTGTCACTCCTGACTGCATGTTCTACTCCTGGCATCATCAACATTGAACAACTCTAGCTTAGAAATGTAGTCCAGTAATCACTGCCGCCAGCAAGCTAAGATTAGCCAGCTAGCAGCTGCATTGGTTATCACACAGTTTGTCTGTGTTAGCAGGTAAGCTAAGGTTCACGAACGTCAGCCAAAAAGAAGTCTGTGCTAAAAAAGTCCATCTGGTCAAATGGAGTTTGGCCATCAGGGTAAACTACGGTCAGCATCAGTACAGCATTTGATTCATGAAGGGATTCTTGGTTTTCAGGATGATTATATGACCCACAGCTGTCTTTCTTATGACTAATGTTACCCAGTTTGCCAGCTGGCTTCAGTCACACAGGGAAAAATGTGAATTTTCCAACCAGTTGGTGAGTGATTGACGGAGGGTGCTGCTGCAGTCACCTGTAGTTTGTACAGAAGATGCGGACTTGTCTGTAAGCACCAGCTAACTAACTAACAACCAAATGGAAGTGAAACTCAAAAAAGTGCAACACATATCAGAAACAGAAACTGCCTTCAGAATAAAAGTTGTGCCTTACCGCTGAAACCAACGCATTTCAAAAGGCACAACTTTTCATGCAACTTTTCATTTACTGGTTTTGTATTGGCAAAAAGTACAGTATGGCAAATGATGGTTTTATGGTTTAATAGTGAAAAAGGTATGGAATACTAAGCTTGTGACCAAGAGAGGCACTGATGCAGTTTTTACGTACTTATCAACAGTGGCTTTAAATTTTTGTGAGGCCAAGGTCATCGGATGCTCATTACAAACTGTTTTTCTAATGTTGCAACCACAGGGGCCCATTCAGATCTCCATCCAACCATGGCTGCAAGTAGTGAAGCGCCTTTTAATTTCTTTTTAATTTCTGTAGCACAAACTAAATGGACCTTGTCTTCCATGCTTGGCGTCAGTTGGTCTGTAATAGGGAAGGAAAATGAACCAAGTTTCATGTTGAGGTAAGATTCTGGCTTCCACCAATTGTGAAAACAAGATCATTCAGTTTCACAATGATGCTCCCCTTGTATTGTTTTATACCACACACACACACTCTCCACACTGATTGATTGACTGTTGAATCACATTTCCAGGAAATCAAGGTTCCAGAAAATTCATCCAGTAAATGAAAGATTTCTCAAAATCCATGAGTGAGCATGTTAAACATCATGATCATAATTTTTGTCATAGATGATCAGCATTGCCTGTATATTTACAGCAAACAAGTCATCATATATATAGTATATGTACCAGTTTGGCAGTTCATTTAGGAGCATCATACCACATTAGCTTCAATCTAAACGTGCACACCAAGCCAGTGGCTTTCACATGTTCTGCGACCAAGTCACACCAAGGGGAAGCCACAATTTGAAGGCACAGCTGTATTCACATCCACGCAAAATATCACTTGTTTTTTCGCAAGAGTGTCACTACTCCACTAGCATATACGTCGCCCCCTTGTCACACAGTCCAACAAACAATTGTGCAGTCTTCACTTTTTAGAAACTGGCCAAGTTTCTTTCAGTAGGGATGTTTGGTTTCCAGTTCTTAAAAAGCATAGATTGAGAGGAAATGAGTGCCTACAAAGTGCTGATCAAGAAATTAATAACTTTTTGTGCAGTTGTATGTTACAGTAGTACTCTATGGTTGTAACAAAATCGCAAGCCACACTACAGTAAATGCTAAAATGTGTAGAAGCTCAAAAATCATCAACATTTCAAATCCCACTGAATTTCTTTCCAATTTCAATTTCAATTCTATATTATGTAAACAAAACAAAAAAAATGTGTGAAAAAGCTGTAACAATATGAAACCTTAATCTTTGTATGTGATTATGTGGTTACAGCTAATCTAAAGAGCATGTCACATGTGTACACATTTTAAGCTTTCAGGGCATCATACGCAACATGCACAAAAAGGGAGGGGGTCAGGGTTTGGGAACACATAAAATTCCACTGGAATAGCAAGAAAAGTTAAAAAGCAAAAATGAACTGCGATGTTATTCATGTGCTTTCTTGACACCAAGCTGGTAATAAGTCTCTAATATGAAATTATGTACACTAGTGCTCAGTTTGTCATTTATTAATTCAAAAGGAAGCACCCCACAGTCAAAAGACAGTATTTTTTTTTTTTGACAGGTCTTTTATTTGTGTCCATTTGTTCTCCTTTTCTGCAGCATCCAGTGAGTGTCATGTTATTTTTTTTTTTTCCTCCCCCAGACTCAGCCAGTCCCTACACAGGCAACTCCCAGCACACTGTGCACTGGGCCAGACCAGTGGGAGATCCGGAATGGCTCAAAAGGGCCAAGCCACAAAGGGCCAGCTGCTTGCATTGCATTGGCTTTACATAGGAGGAAGTACTGGATGCATGTGAGGCATCTTTTTCTAGTGTAGTGACTAGAAATGGAAAATTAGGGGAAATGAACGGCTCTATAAACATAGCTTTAATAGATCACTCCTCAGCTTTAATCAGTCTTTATTTTGTAAAAACAAAACACATTTCATTTGCTGCCCTTTCGGCACTTCATTTGTGTGTTTCGCTCGAATCAATTTCCAAACCTTCAAAACACCTAGTGCCCTCAACTGACAGCTGTGACATTATGTAAAGTGAAGGTGTAAAACTGCCACGACATGGTGAGCCACACTGGTTTTCTGCATTAACTCCATACAGCTCAGCTTGAGCGTAAAGTGGTGACTTATGAAGCCATGCAAGTGCACAAGCAGGAGTGTGCAAACACATCACAGAGGCTCATAAATATCTCATTCTTCAAGGGATGTTGCATATGCATTCTTATGAGAGCTTACAGTGAGAGAGCGCAGTAAGTGCATTAAATATAGCTGCATGGGAGCTGCTGGGCTCACAAGAGAGCTGCGGCCATCGTGAGAAATGACAGCTTAAAGAAGGAAAACAAAGCCACTTATATTTTATTTCATGTATCTAGAGTCCTTTTAGGGTTGCTGTCAGGTGGATGTTTCTGCTTGAATTTGAGTATTTGTTTAGAATAAGTATATTCACATAGATGACTTTTACTGGTGTGACCTACATTTTGTTCAACTTTTGCCTTTTTGTTTAATTTCCAATAAGGTCATCTTTGTTCAGCCACTTCCTTTAGGGGTCACCACACTGTCACCCTGTCCTTTGAATCCTCTTCTGTCACACGAGCCCTATTTTGTTTGATTTTCTATTATTTCTTAATCCTATTTTTGTTTTGATTAATTGGCTTTCAATGATTCAGTAAACAACAATGCACTTTGTTGCACTATTTTTGCTACAGACTTCTATTTTTTGTTGCACCTCTCTCCTTCACAGTGGTGTTCTCACCCCTCACTAAAAGCCAGGCTCACTCAGAGTTTTGCTTATTTCGAAGTAAAAGAGAGCTGTTGGTCAATGAGATCTATGTTGAAGTTAAATCAAGGTCTCTGTAGGTGACCCTGTGGATGGATCATTAATGGTTAAATCTGCAAGGGTCTGCCATCTAGTCTGCTTTTTATGGTCCTTGACTGAGGTGTCCGTTGATTGTCAGCCACGGCTGCTTGGCCTTTTGGTACCATGCGGGTATCCCGAGGCGCATGAATCCGCTGCTGCCTGGGCCTATAATTGCCTCTGTCATTGCCACCTGGAGATGTCCCACAGTAGAGGATGCGGGCCAGCAGTTTGCCCTTGCAAGGTCAAAAACACCCACTAGCCTGGACCCAACTCCCTACTGGATGACCATGTGTCCCCCACCACAGTCACCTATTTTTACCCCCATGTATGTATCACTCATTAGAATTTTATTTGAATGTTGTGGAAATTCCCTATAGAAAGTTTAATAAACGGGTGTTTGTCAACCTAAGAAAGAATTGTGTTAAATGATCAAGATTCCAATTATTGATTATGACTTTCACCATAATTGAGCATCCTTATTTCCTATTTAGGTTTAATACTTTATTAAGCTTCTATTAAAATTTTATTATTAAAAAAACTCATTGTTCATATTAATGAAAGATGGAAGATAGGCAACATCTTGGCCTACAGCCAGCTGAGCTTCTGCTGCGCGACGGTGCAAACAAACAGCAGCACGATTCTCCACTCTTAATTTACACTTCCTAATAAACTAGCAGTCCGACACCTGAAGAAATGAGTATGAGAATGCAGCCGGCGGCATCATAAATACACTCTACATTGACATATTTGTAGTCAAAAACACCGTAAATCAAAGTAATGTTCACAGTTACAGATTTCTGTGTTTGTTTTCTGTTCTTGTTTGACACTAGTGACGCTGCTGTCCCCTGAGGCGGTCCTGTTGGGACAACCGATGCTCCCAGAAGGCTTTGTCACAGATGCTCTTTTTGTCTAAATTAGAAAATGATTATCGCAGAAAGAAAGGTCAAACTGTCTGCAAGAGAGAGAGCGAGTTCTTTTTAAGCGAAAAGGCGCAGGGAAGCTTAGTATGATTGCGTTATGAAAATGCAATGTGATTAAGCATGCAAATGATGGTGTTTTTAACTTCTCACATAGGGAAATGAAGCTTCTCGGGAGTGTAAACTAAACATCCAAATAAACTAGGTAAAGATGAAACTTTGGTCTGGAAGAAACAGGCCTTTTCTAATTATTGTGTTGCATTTAGCAGAGTGATTTATAATGAAAATCGCTGCAGCCCCGTCTGCACACCTGTAACTCTGCATATAAGATGAGCATTTTTGGTGGAGTGAAAATGTAAACAAGATTAAAATATACTATGTTTTCTACCTACTCCTCAAAAACCTACCATGAGAAGAGGAAGCTGACATTGGTATAAGGTCCAATTTTCAGAAATGATTGAGTGGCTTTAAAATCTCTTGGCTGGCAGTATTGATGTCTAAAGCACTTTAGCTGTGTCTCTGTCTCAGTCGCACACACACACACACACACACACATATCCACACTCCACTTCCCCTTCCTGGTGAAGTACAGGATGTGCGGCTCAAGAACTAAGCAGTTTTTTCTCCTCCTCTGCTGCTGCTGCCAGGAATGCTTTATGGGCCATGTTAATATTGGACTTCTCTGGGTGGAAAGATTGCTTGATTCAATCAAGCAAGTCACTGCCTTGTAAAGTCATTACACTTTGTGCAATGTCATGTGTTCTGGAGCCAGTGGACGGACCTGCGTTCTGTTAGGAAGTGGCCTAGCGAAAGCGTGTGCGCCTTGCACGTCAGCAGCTATAAATAGCCAACACCAACTAACATAAACACTTTTCAGAAATCAATTAGAGATGCCTTTTCTGCTTCCAGAATACAGCATGCTGTCCTTGTCAATTTGTGCTCCGGGGCAGACGTACAAATAAAAAGACTTCTCAGTGAATTTGCACGTGTTTAAAGCTGGAGGCTATGAGATTGCAAAAGACAAAAGGGGAGGAGATGCGGAGATTGCAGGGTAGAGAGGGAAGAGGAAGTTGATATCAAAGCAGAATATCAGTGGAAGAAAAAAATACAGTGACCTCACTGATAGCATCACCGTGTCACTTTTCTAAAGGGAAAGAAGTGCTGCAGGGAAAACTTCTAATGTGAGTATAGATAAGGCAAAGAGGACATGGACAGCAGAAACAGGTGAGAAGAAAAAACAAAAGAGCAGCAGTTTTAGAGGTATTTTAAGTGAGTGAAGAAGAAGAACAAGAGGAGAGAGCAGCAAGTACTTTTCCCACCTCAGTGCAGGCTGAGAAAGGCAGACTCTTACCTGCTCAGAGGTTGTGGCTGGTGGGACGGAGAAGTGAGGAGAGTCAAAGGGTCCCGGGGTGGTCTGGGTGGTAGGGGGTCTTGGTCCGGCTTGAAGCAGGGCTGGAGGGTGGTCCAGGAGAGGGGAGGAAGGATGGAGTGACAGGGAGCAGGGAGACGGGGAGGCTAAAGGGGGGAGAATAAACGCCGCTTGCCTCTCCCTCCCTTTCTCTCTCTCTCTTTATCTCTTTTCTCCTTCCAACATACACACACACACACACACACACACGCTCGGAGGCAGTCTCCAAAACCCCGAGTCACTCAGATAATAGACAGAGAAAGAGTCTTTACATTTACAAGCTCTGCCACAGGGGGAGGATGGGGTGCGTTCCCCTCCCACTCTCCTCCAGGCAGCCAATGGGAGGTGGCAGAGAGGTGTCCAGCTAGCCAATGAAAGCAGAGGCAGCCGGTGCCTTACCCCAGCCAATAAGTGCAATAGCTCATATCCAGTTGGAATAATTACAATATGGAAGGAGTCATGAAAGGCTTCCTTTCTGAAGGACAGAACAGGCGGCACACTCCTTCCACAGAGCGTGATTTAGGGCTGCCACACACATCAAAGTGATTCAATTCTCGGCCACACAACTCATATGGCATATACCATATCTGTGCTGTTTTTAAAAAAAATAAAAATAAAAAATAAGAGGTTCTAGCCCACTGGAGTTTGCGATTTACTCTTCCATGATTTAAAAAAAAAAAAAAGCATATGCAGTCATGTTTACGTTCATAGGCTGTCTCACGCGAGCCTAATGAATTCGCATTCTCTCCGTACCATTTACACTGAACATTCTCCTACAGTGCTCATCAACTATAAGCAGAGAATAAGAACCAAGTGTGAAATTTCATCAAGCACCTTTGCTCTCACACTCACTGAGGACCATACTTCACTTCCACAAGTCTTATTTTATTTCCTCCCGCTCAATCGATGGCTCTGGCAGGCACCCGGCATAATAAATGATCAATGGTGAGCGGTCAAGTGTAGGAATGAAAGGCACATCACCATTTCCAGTCTTCGGTCAGCTCGGGAAAGCAAAGGAAACACCGGTTATTATATTACATCACAAACAATACAAGGGGAAAAAAAGGAAGCAGTTGTTCTTTTAGTCAGCAAGCAGTTAGAGAACTTGATGAAAAGTAGATTTTTACTTATTACTTACTTATTTTTTTTAAAGAATGGTGGGAATTCTCAGGAGCTGCCAACTGTGGGGAATGCAGGGTTTGAAACACTGCTGTGAAAGTCAGGGTTTTCCTCACTTGGTTTACAATTTACAATACCCTGACATCCCTGTGAAAATAAAAGACTCCCCAAGGAAAATGATACTTTCATTTTCTTAACTGCTGTTTTGGGAGGCTAGAGTCTATTCCAGCATGCATTGGATTAGAAATCAATACACTGTGGACAGACTGGCAGTTGAGCACATGCCTTAAAATAATATAAGTATAAAATATGTTTCCATTTACCTAACCTGTGCATTTAAAATCATGACAAGCACCTCATGACTTTGCAGGAAAAAAACAACAAGAAATAAGAAAGGGAAAAAAAATATGCACAATAAGTGATGTACAGGTGCTGGTCATAAAATTAGAATATCATGAAAAAGTTGATTTATTTCAGTAATTCCATTCAAAAAGTGAAACTTGTATATCATATTCATTCATTACACACAGACTGATATATTTCAGATATTTATTTCTTTTAATTTTGATGATTATAACTGACAACTAATGAAAACCCCAAATTCAGTATCTCAGAAAATTAGAATATTGTGAAAAGGTTCAATATTGAAGACACCTGGTGCCACGCTCTAATCAGCTAATTAACTCCAAACACCTGAAAGGCCTTTAAATGGTCTCTCAGTCTAGTTCTGTAGGCTACACAATCACGGGGAAGACTGCTGATTTGACAGTTGTCCAAAAGACGACCTTTGACACCTTGCACAAGGAGGGCAAGACACAAAGGTCATTGCTAAAGAGGCTGTCTGTTCACAGAGCTCTGTGTCCAAGCACATTAATAGAGAGGCGAAGGGAAGGAAAAGATGTGGTAGAAAAAAGTATACAAACAACAGGGATAACTGCACCCTGGAGAGGATTGTAAAACAAAACCCATTCAAAAATGTGGGGGAGATTCACAAAGAGTGGAGTGCAGCTGGAGTCAGTGCTTCAAGAACCACCACGCACAGACGTGTGCAGACATGGGTTTCAGCTGTCGCAGTCCTCGTGTCAAGCCACTCTTGAACAACAGATGGCGTCAGAAACGTCTCGTCTGGGCTAAAGACAAATAGGACTGGACTGCTGCTGAGTGCTCCAAAGTTTTGTTCTCTGATCAAAGTAAATGTTGCATTTCCTTTGGAAATCAAGGTCCCAGAGTCTGGAGGAAGAGAGGAGAGACACAGGATCCATGTTGCTTGAGGTCCAGTGTAAATTTTCCACAGTCAGTGATGGTTTGGGGTGCCATGTCATCTGATGGTGTTGGTTCACTGTGTTTTCTGAGGTCCAAGGTCAACGCAGCCATCTACCTGGAAGTTTTAGAGCACTTCATGCTTCCTGCTGTTGACCAACTTTATGGAGATGCAGATTTCATTTTCCAACAGGACTTGGCACCTGCACACAGTGCCAAAGCTACCAGTACCTGCTTTAAGGACCGTGGTATCCCTGTTCTTAATTGGCCAGCAAACTTGCCTGACCTTAACCCCATAGAAAATCTATAGGGTATTGTGAAGAGGAAGATCCAATAATTCAGAAGAGCTGAAGGCTATCAGAGCAACCTGGGCTCTCATAACACCTGAGCAGTGCCACAGACTGATCGACTCCATGCCACGCCGCATTGCTGCAGTACATACAGCAAGGGAAATTGAGCCCCTGCTGAATTTGTAAGTTTGCTGTGTTTGTTGGCAAACACAGCGGTAAGATGTTTCTTGTAGTTGGTCACCGGGTTTGCACACATTTCAGGAGGGATTTTGACCCACTCCTCTTTACAGAAACTCTCTAAATCCTTTAGGTTTCTTGGCTGCCACGTCGCAACTCAAAACTTCAGCTCCCTCCACAGATTATCTTTAGGATTGAGGTCTGGATACTGGTTAGGCCACACCCTGACCTCAATGTGTGTCTTCTTTAGTCACTCCTTTGTTGCCTTGGCAGTATGTTTTGTATCATTGTCATGCTGGAAGACTCATCCGTTACCCATCTTCAGTGTTCTGGCGGAGGGAAGGAGGTTCTCATCCAAAATTTTTGAGTACTTGGCCCCGTCCATTGGCACCTCAATGCAATGAAGTTGTCCTGTACCCTTAACAGCCCCAAAGCATGTTTCTACAGGATGTACCCCGCCTCTTGCCCTATATCAGCTGGGATAGGCTCCAGCCCCCACGCGACCCTGAACAGGATAAGTGGAAGAGAATGGATGGATGGGCTTTGCTTTAATATGGAGAAATTTTGGTGAAATCTTGACCTGTAAAATTTCTTCAGCTACACCAGATTTTATGTAGGATTCCAGCCTGGACGAGGACATGCCATAAACATCCATTTCTTCTTTTGGTGCTATTCCTTGTTGTATTCATTAGTGTGCATAGGCTTATACTGTTGAAAGATTCACATCGGAGTCACCTTCAACAGAGGAAAAAAAGTTTTCTTCATATCTTAGTTATTAATAGGTTAAAGCTGCTCAGTCCCTGAGGCAGTGAAGCAACTACAAGCTATACGTTGATTTTAGGTTCTTCTCCTGAAAAGTTGACTTGCCAGCCAATGCTATCTTTGATTCTTCTTTCCAAAGCACATTAATCCAAAATGCCTGGGGCCTCATTTTACTGTTCATATGCACGGCTTACTCAAGGTTTCCATGCATAGAATATGATTAATCAGTCACCTTATATGTGTGTGTGTGTGTGTGTGTGTGTGTAAATTTAGATGCTTTCTTGACCTTGTGCATACACACTCCCCTCAGGGAGAAGGTAAATTACAATGAAATGCACAAAACACATGCTCTCAGTCCACTTAGCATAATTGTTCAAAAACAGGCGCTACCAGATAAAGCTGATAAATTAGACATGCTTTGAGCAACTTACCCAAAGTCTTCTCAGTATGAGAGCATGTAAATGTTTGGGAGGTTTTGTGACCATAATGCCACTAAAGAAAGTGCAGTCAGACACGGCAGAGCACATGGTAGGACTAGCTTGTTCTACTGTCGATTGTTTTTTTACATTATTGTCTTGGAAATAGTTTTTCCTTGAGTATTTTAAATAATTGCATTTTAAACATTATTAGTGTGACATTTTGAGTTTAATACAAATTTAGTTTAGGCTGAATAACTCACATTTGGTCAGGTGTGGAGTGATTTTTGCATTTGCTTTTACATTCCTTTCAACTGCAGCAAATGGGGACACAATATTGTTAATACTGATGCCTTTTTTTTAGTTTTACTAAAAGAGGATAATTATTCATGAAAAGCTTCAATAAATTCAAGAAAAGTGTTTTTTGGAAAAGTTCATCATTTAAGTTATCTGTATGGCTTGGAAGATGGAAGTTTATTGAAGGGACAAAATGCAAAACAGTGACAAAAGGCACACTGATTATTAGAGATAATACTTGCTGAGCTTCCCTTACTGAGTGATTAAGCTAATGGCAAGTGCAGTTTCAATGACTACAAGAAGGTCCTTGCAGAGATTGATTAGTGGTCAGTAGTTTCTGTTTGCTGCACTGATTTTTCTCCAAGTGCCAGCAACTTTTTGTGTGTGGAAGGGGCCTACAAGATCCATCCATCCATCCATCCATCCATCCATCCATCCATCCATCCATCCATCCATCCATCCATCTTCTTTGGTTTATCTTTTGCACACATGTTTTTTCAGTTCTCAGTTTATGGTTTAATCAAGTCATTTTCAGGGGTTTTTCCCCAGTTCTAGGATCATAACTGAGGCTGTTCACCAACAGACACTAATCTGTTTCCTTTGTAACGATCCTGCCTCCAACCCCTGTGGAGAATCACCATGGTGCTCAGTTTCACCTTCAGGGATGGTTCCTGTGAGGAATACCTCAATAATTACTGAAGCATTTTTTTAATTGATCCTGTTGAGGCAGATTTTTTCGTTGTCTGTTTCAGTTGTTCTTTTCTGTATAGTATTTCTTTCTCCACTTTTGGGAATGAGACGGATTCTGCATAAACACAACCGGGATCTTTAGCATTTATTGTTCTTGAAAGATGTACAGCTGTGTGTGTGTACACCTGATAAATGTCAGATTAAAGGAAAAAAATCTGATTTTGTCTTTTTTTTTTTTCCTCTGGGGTTGGGGGTAATTCTGGACCAATTTGAGTTTTGCACCACTTGTAGATAAATTTTAGAAATCTATTTGAAACCCTTGGCAGGCTCTTAGGTATTCACAACCTTTATTCTGAAGGCCTTCGAGAGCTCTTTAGCTCAGAGTATGATGATGCCACACTGCATGAAAGTGAACAGTAGACCCTAAATGCCAGATTTTTAACCAATTAAAACCTCTAAAGAACCATTATTCAAACATTTCTTTCACTTACTGAGCCTTGGCTAGCAGGTCATAACATGACAACATGGAAAATGTGTTTACACCACATTAAGGACAGGTGTGTAGACATTGCACCTTGTCTTAGAAGGATATACAACTCAAAGTTTCTCATCTATTTGAAACTTGATCTGAAAGCACTGATTCTTCTTCTTTTAGGGGTCACCACAGCGAATCATCTGTGTCCAGTTCACCCTGTCCCTAACATCCTCCTCTGTCACACAAACCCTCATGTCCTCCTTCACCACATCCATGAACCCTTTCTGTGGTCTTCCTCTTTTCCTCCTGCCTGGCAGCTCTACATTCAACTCCAGTATATCCACTGTCCCTCCTTCTTACATATCCACACCAGTCTTGTCTTTCTAACTTTGTCTCCAAACTGCTCGACCTGAGCTGTCCCTCTGATATACTCATTTCTAATCTTGTCCATTCTGGTCACTCCCAATGAAAATCGAAACATCTTCAGCTCTGCCACCTCCAGTTCGGCCTCCTGTCTTTTTGTCAGTGCCACCATCTCCAAACCATACATCACCACAGCAGGTTTCACTACCATCTTGTAAACCTTCCGTTTCACTCTTGCTGCTCTCCTTCTGTCAGAAATCACCCCTGGCGCTGGTCTCCACCCACTGCACCCTGCCTACACTCTCTTCCTCACCTCTCTTTGAATGGTTGAGCCCAAGTATTTAAAATCATCTAACTGTTCACCTCTCCGCTTGTCTCCCTCTCATTTGTACATTCTGTCTCGCTTCTACTATGATGTCTCTAGATCCACAAAGACATGGTGGAACTCCTTCTGACCTTCTCTATACAGTGATCCCTCACCTATTGCGGGGGTTACATTCCAGAGACCCCCGCAATAGGTGAAAATCCGTGAAGTAGCAGCATATATATATATATATATATATATATATATATATATATATATATATATATATATATATATATATATAATATTTATTTTATTATTTATATATATATTTTAAGGCTTTAAAAACCCTTCCCACGCTCCTATAAACCTTTCCCATTCTCTTACTACAACTTGAATGATGAAGATGATGAATTATGTAGCTGTGCAGGTATTGATGGTGATGAAGGTGGTGCAGTATCGTCGCCCTCCGCTGTAACTTCCATTTCCGCTAAAGGCGTAGGCGTAACTTATCTCTTTGTCCGAGTGATGAACATAATTATGGGGTGTTACAGAAATGCCTTTATACTGCAAAATCCCACAAAACTCCACAAAACAGAATTAGTAGTAATTTTATTTTTAATCCACGCCACAGTGAAGTCGCAATAAGTGATATAGCGATATAGTGAGGGACCACTGTACTTCTCCAGCAGCACTCCCAAATCAAACATCATCTGTAGTACTCGTCTTCGACATGAAGCCACACTGCTGGTGCTCACTGATCCTCACCGCTCTTCTTAGCCTAGCTTCAATAACTCTTTCCCATATCTTCATGGTATGGCTCATCAGCTTTATCCCTCTGTAGTTTCTACAGCTCTCACATCACCCCTGTTCTTGAAAATCAGTATGAGTACACTTCTCCATTCCTCAAGCATCCTCTCAGTCTCCAATATTGTGTTAAACAATCTGGTTAAAAAGTCCACTGCCTCTCTCCTAGGCATCTAAAAAGTAGTCATATGTTGACCTTTTCAAGACATAGTCTTCCCCGGTGCTTTATGCTGTATTTGTAGTGGCACAATATAGTGTACGTGCATGCAGGAGGTGCACACTTTTTTAAAATAAATTATTAAATAATACTGTTACTAATTTTTTCCTGTACAAATATTTTATTTGCCAAGTACTTTAGGACAAATAACCAACTGTGCAATATAATCAGCTGCCTCTTCATTAAGTCTCTGATGGGTAAATGCCAACTCCATGGTCTTGGACTGCAGCTTGTCGGTTCTTTCTTTCCTCTGCAGCCTCAAACATTCATTATATAAATCAGTTCTCCGCTTGCTGCAGGTTCTGCTTACAGCGGCCTTTCAGGTGGCAGCGGATCTCCAGAGCAGAAGAACAACTGTTGTTACTAACTATCCAGTCCAACCCAGTGGAGCTGGAGACTGGAGAGGCAGCTGAATGATATTCTGGACTGCTAAAGTAGAAACCTAGTCAGTGAGCCACAGATATGGTTACTGTTTGTGGTGGTAACAGGGGTGGGGAAAGAACCAGCTTCTCCAGTGAGTTTCTTTTCTTGCATACTAGTTACCCCACCCTTGTCAGCTCTGCAGCTTTGGTGACACACTGGAGTTGGATTACCAGCACAGGATGAGAAACACAATGGAGAGGCAGCTGAATGGTATAGAGGACCTCCACAACATTAACCTGGCCAGCTGGTAGGGAAACCTGAGAAGGGAAGGGATGGGGCTGGCTGATCAGCAGTGACTGAACTTTCAAAATAAGAGCACAGCTGTTGCCCACTACTAAATTGTTTGTGGTTTGTGTCATTCTTTCAAATTAATTAAAAAACAAAAATATATTAACTATTTGTCAGAAACAGTGATTTGTACAGGCAGTTTCCATGAGTTAATGGAGTTACTATTTCACATGTTTTTAGATTTGCATATCCTTCAGAGGGTTGTGAGGGGCATAACATAAAGAAGAACAGCAAGTCTGAATTAATGAGTCACCTGAATAACCCCTTCAGCTGTAATTAGTTGACAAATTTATCTCTGTGCCTTTAATAGTGTTTTTGCAAAGCATAATTAGATTTGTGGAGGTCACAGAACTGTCATTAGGTTCAGCTTTGTAAGATTACTGGTGTTGTTTTTAATGCTGGAAAATTAATGTGACGATATTTTGATGACACAAGTCTGCGATACAATTTATAAAAAAATATGAACAGCTCTGTGAAGAATTAGAGAAAGTTCTAGATAAGGGGGACTCCGTGTGTGTGGGTGTATATAATATAATGATCTCTATTGGCCTTTTGCTTGTATTTTGGCCTTTAGAATTAGACATAAATTCATCAGAAAAAATATCATGGTTTTTTAATTCTAGTGACAGGATTGTTTTTTCCCCACTCTTCCTTTCAGGACCATGGCCATGCCTCCTAACAGCACATCCTGTAAAAGATCAGTTTGGAAACATACTGAAATCTATAGCAGTGACAGAGCAGAAGGGTTATGGACTCCAAAGGCAACGTTGTCATTTACAGTAGCACAGTTTTTTCAGAATAGGCCTGAAATGAAGCCTGTCGGTGTGTGTGAAAGAGAGAGAGAGAGAGAGAGTGGGAGAGGAAGAGACATAAAAAATTCATTAGAAGATGGAAAGAGATGTCACATCGAATATGTACCCAGCTGCACTGACGACCACAGGCAGTGAGCTGTGTAAGGTTGGCGTGGTAGCTGCAAACCTGCAGCCTGGACCTGGGTCATTTCAAAATTATGCCATCACAGAGGTGCAAAAATGTGAAGCTTGATAAATAGAGCTTTTTTTTTTTTTATATATATATCTTTAGTGGCTACATGGTAGTTTATTTAAACTGAAAAGCTTTAGGATTCTTTGGACATTAACAAAGAGTAATTATATTATCCCTGAGCTGCTACAGTTTGGCTGAGAGTTTTGGCTACAGCTGAAGTATTCTCTTCTCCCTCACTGCTGCCAAGTGACATTTTCATTTACAGGAAAGAAAAAAGGAAAACATAAAAAAAAATTCAATAAACCAAAAGCACAGGCTCAGATTGCATTAATTAAATTGCATCAGCTCAATAAAGGCAATCAGTAAAAGGCCGGGTGTCGTATCAATCCGCTTGTTTAGAAAACATCCAGGCAGTTAAGGCTGATTGATGGGCTCTACTTTGATGCCGAACGCTTTTTCCTACTGACAAAAGGCATCAGAGCAACATACCTGGATCGGTGTAAAAGACAGCAGAGGTATGACGATGTGGTCAAAGCCTTCATCTTCACAATGCCAGGAATATCCACTGGAGATAACATCCTCCTCATCAAATATTTAAAGACAGGATGAAAAAAAAAAATAGACGTAAATGCCATAAGATCCTCAAGGGGATTTAAAGACAGGAAGTGTTACTCATTATCTATCTAAATGTCAGTGAAATGTGAAAGCCTGAGATGCTACACAAATGTAGCTTTAGATCTCCTTATTACCCTTTAACATGATAGGAAATATGTTGAGCTAGAATGCATTGAAACTGCTTAAATAAAACTCCGACATTTACTGATAGTTTATCGCAAGTACAGTCTTTTTATACATATTTATTTCCCGCTTTCAGCCGAGGACATCGTCACACTAAAATAAGGCACCTCTTCTCTCTGATAGAACACATTAGAAGATCACGAAACAAAGTGGCTTTGTAACAGCGCTGCTTAGATATTGTTAGATTTGGGTTAAAGTGACAGTGAGTCACCACCAGCGAATAAACACCGCCCAGAGATCTGACAACCGCGGCTTTTCGCTTCCTCCGCCGATGTAATTAAGTCCCCCAATATCTGGTTGTCACCTTGTTGTATCATTACCGTTGCGGGATCATTTCACTGCACTTACTTATTACTTAGTGCCCACTAAATATAGCTGTCCCCAGGCAGCTAGTGCCAAAGCACATTGCAGCTGTGGGTTATTACATCCCAACCACCCCCAGCAACTCTAACCTTACTTAGACTTTGATAATACGCCACTCTGTGAGTTATGTGGGGGGTTTTTTTCCTCAAGATTTACTCTGTCAAGGACGTTGTGGAATTGGACAGGAGTTATGATGCTAGTTTATTTTTCTTTCATCTGGGGACACTGCTGTGACACTGAGCCCCCCCAGTCAATTAATATAAGCCTCATAGCTCTCTTAAGGCTTCAATGCTTAAGATTTGATGGATTTGAGTGGGAAGTTGCCGCGTTTACTGATTATTTTTAGGATATCCCCAACATCGTATTATGGGGTGGGCGAGTGGATAAGTTTGGACCTTGATTTTTAAATGACACGCTGTGACAGATGATTTAATCCTGACTTCTTCAAGAGTTTATTAAAATATTAAACTTGACATAGACTGACCCCAAAGTTTGTGCATTGTACACTGTCCTCTCTGTTTACTGTGAATTACCACATGAAGTGATGCACTTTAACTGTCTGAAAATAAAGCTGATAGAAAGTGTTACAGACTGTCAGGATCTAGTTCAAGAAAACACGCGTCTACAGTTTCTTTCTTTAATTAAGTGGAGATTTTAGAGTTGATCATTAGTTTAGTGGTCGTGGTTTAAGGGCAATAAGGCTCTGAGGTTTTGTTTTTTCTTTTCTTTTCTTTTACAGCAACCTCTTGTTTTGTTATATATTCAGGGCACATTTTTGTGCATTGCTGCTAATTAAATTTTTATAATTTAAAAATGTCAAATTGGGTTCTTACAATCAAACACCTTCCTGTGCGCATTTCTTTCTTGAGTGTGTGGTTTGGATGTGTTGGTTATCCTCTGTTTGAGGTTGGCCTGTCGAGAGTATTAAAACACGCTTTCAGACAGTGATTAGGAAAATTGCCTTTTACTTAAAAGAGAGAGAAATTCCCCTGTTTCCCTGTAATCTTAAAACTAATTTGTAGGATGGTATTTTTTATTTATTTATTTTTTTAGTAGCCATGTTAGGGGACACCTATGTTAGTTTAATTCTTTCAAAGTGAAATAAGTCTTCTGTTTGATATATAGCCATGCTGTATATCAGTCATTCTCTAAATCCCATCCCTGAAGTCTTTGTGTGTTTGCACTGTAAACCCCATCACCCTGATGTACAAACAACATTATTCCATCCAGACCAGAGCAATGAAAGAATCTCTTAAGTTAAGATGACTTGCTTAACTTATTTTGTTGTACTATTTGTTCATAATTTTAATGTAAGTGAAAGTTTCATGGTTGATTTAAATGTCTGTTAATTGTCCTACATTACATAGTTCAGTTTAGTACCCTGAATAGAACGGAAACACCAAGATGATATATATATTTTATGTATATAGTGCTTATGTATATGTGTATAGTTTTTTCTAGTCTTTTTCTAGTTTTTACTCATCCTTTTCATTTTTCTCTGTACTGAGCTGCTGTAAAGCGCAGATTTCCCCGTTGTGGGATCATTAAAGTTTTATCTTATCTTAGATAGAGGATGCAGTGAGTTAAAGTAATGTCCACCTAATTCTTTTAACTATTGGTCAGCACTGACATTTTTATTTCATCTGTATTATCAAAAACAAATTTAACACAATTCAGAAATGATTAACTTTTTTTTAAAAACAGTCTTGTTTTTCTCCAAACAATAGGATTGGAGGTAGGGTACCTGGAGTACCTGGACCTCTCAGGATTCATTCGTTGTGGAAAGTGCTGTAAAATTAGAGTAAAAATGAATCATGACGCTCACATAGCTTTTAGTAGAACTGCATATTGTGTTAATATTCCTTACAATGCACAGTAACTCAACACACAAGATCAGTCTTTGCACAGTTTTAAAAATTAAGCAGAATGTGTTCATTAGTGAGCTGTAAATCTGCTGGAAAATGTATTTTGGAAAGAGCCCAAACTAAGCTGGACTAAGTTGATATGACACTTTGCAGCTTAGCAGCAGTTTGGCCTCTATGTCTCATTTTCTGAGCCTGAAAACCCCTGGAAATCGACTCTCTACTTTGCATTTCATTTCGCATTGATTGTTGTAAACTGTAGTATCTCCCACAGATAGTAAGGTCCTAACTTTCAGTTGCCAGCTAGCTGTGGCCCATGCCTTTTGGGTTTCCTTGCTAGCTGGCCAAGTAGATGTTGCGGTGGTCCTCCATATCCTTGAGCTGCATCTCCAGTGAGTTTTTCATCCCGTATTCACACTCCAGAACAAGAACAGGCTAACTGCTCTCTGAGGTGTTGGAGCCCAAACACAAGATGAGAAGCACACTGGACAACCAGCTGGGTGTCGTCTTATCACTGAATTGTTTTGTACTTAATCTGTTTCAGATTCAGTCTATAAAGACATAATTTATACAATAATTTACTGTATAATTCAAATTTAACCCATCCTGACCATCAGTAGCAGTGGGGAGAGCTCTAGTTCTAAGCCAGTGCTTCTGTCAAGGACACTTTGAAGGAGAATTAATCCCTAACCTATACCTCCCAGAGATAACCTGTGCACACAAGTGGGAGGATATGCTGCCCATCCTTTTTTAGCTGAATGTTGTCAGTGATCTTAGTATTAAATCTCTTACTTTTGCTGTGCCACACAGCTACAGCGTGCCAGCATTAGAGATAAGATGCTATCCACCAAATCCACCATTTAAAAAAAGGTTTCTTACCTTTAGCTTCTCATTTAAAAGTAACTACCAATTTAGGTCAACTCATGAGTAATTTGAATAATCTTCTTAATCAAATATTATCTTAAACACCTCCTAACTTTAAGGAAAAGATTTAAGGGAATTTCATAAGCCATCACAAATGACTGGTGACCTACTTTAGTCCTCCTTTAAAATCTCCCTTTCTCATAAACCTACAGCCAATGTGTCTGTGATTGGCAATTTAATTCGGAAACAAGTCAAACTTGACATGCTGAAGTAAATTTGTACTAGTGCTTGAGTTGGTTATGAGTAGTCTGTGGATTTAGTATTGCAGTATACACCATCACCATCCACTTTAAGTATATCTTGTTAGTACCAGGTTGGACCCCCTTTTTCAGAACTGCCATAACTCTTCATGGCACAGATTCATTCTTAGAGATTTTGGTCTACATTGATATAATATCACTTAGTTGTTGTAGATTTGCCAGCTGCATGATGTGAATTCTTCATTCTGATGCTCAGTATGAACTTCAGCAGGTCATCTTGAGATTGACAACATGCCTAAATGCATTGAGTTGCTGCCATGTAATTGGCTGATAATATATTTGTGTTAACGTGCAGTTGATAAAGTGTACCTAAAAACTGGCCAGTGAGTGTATATGACACAGCACGTCAGTTAATTCTTCCATGTTTTTCAACCTCACAAGAACCTGGTGACTCAAGTTACCCACGTTGCAACTAGACTACCAACTCTGGTGTGTTATGGTAATGGGGTGTAATGCTTGTGGCTTTTGTAGTGCAGCATAAATTGATACAAACCATGAATGGTTTATATAAGGATCGAGCATTGTCTGAAGCTGCCCTTTCTCACTTGTAGCAAACGACAGGAGACTCACCACCTTGGTTACATCCTCATGGCAGTTGTAATCCTGCATGCACTCTGTGTGTGTGTTTAACACAATCTTGAAAATAAAATTTGGACATGATCTTATTTAAAATGTTTGAGGTGATTTTGGCTGCATCTTCTCTACATTTGAAGGCTGATAATTGCTGTTAGATTAGAAGTCATTTACATGGTCATCAAGTCTGCCACTTTTCATGTGAGATGTAGCTTGGATTTTGTGTTACCCTGTTATGGACTGGTAACCTGTCCAGGGTGTGCCCCGCCTCTTTCCCTATGACGGCTTGGGATAGGCTTCAGCCCCCTCGTGACCCTTACTTGTAGTTAAGAAATCGGATGGATGAATGGATGTGTTAGCAAGGAAAGCCGTAGCTAAGGACGCTATTTAGGAGTACTGCGTCATAGAATTAAGCCTCTACTTTGTGATCCACGACCACAAAATCACCAATTCTACAGTCATGATTTTTCAGTTAAGTGAAATATCATACAGAGAATTATAAAAGAATTGTAAATTGTAAAGGGGACTTGTAAAGGACCAAGGTGTCTTTGGTGCTTCTCATTGCTGCTGGAGAAATTGATTTGTACTAATGTCAACAGCAACCCTTTGAGTAGGACATAAACTGCTGCTGAGTGAAAGTTGTCAAGGTCATGGCTCTGTCAGAGGTCTTCCTGAGATGGTTCCATTTGGTTGACTAAAGAATTCAACACAGTACAGATTTGTGTACAATACATCACATTATTGGTTGAAAAAGGACTTTAATTCAGTGCCTGGAAAAAACAGTACAGCACAGTTATATAAAAAAAAAAGGTCCACAGGTTTGTTGAAGACAGCGTGCTAAGGCCACTAGTCTCTGAAATTTAATAGAATGCAAAAAAAAAAGTCATTCTGGTTTTCCGCTTCCTGAGACCCATGACAGCAATCACTCCAATAAAGATTAGCAGCAAGCTAATCATTTCCAGCTTACTCGCTGATAGGATTTTATAAGGTAGCAGAGGGGGGAAATAATCAGGCTCAATTTCAGTGAGAAGGAATCTTGCCCTCTGGGTGCATGATTATTCATAACAGGAGTGTCTGTGTCCGTTGGAAATTTAGTGTGAAGAACCTGCATCTGAGTGCACCTAGGCAAAAACTGCTCTAAGACTTGGCTATCTGCAGAAGAAGTGGTCCAGTATATGAGCTCATTGTGTAAAGCTTTTCCATGTGTGTAATAAGGCACAGGTTATTTTCAGAAGCTCTTTTTTTTAAAACATTTTCCATGTTTTGTAGATTATGAATGAGGTTATTCAGCATTTTTTAATTTGCCATTTTTATACTTACATAACTTTATTTAAAAATAAATATCTATCATCTTATTTAAATTTAAAATAGTCCTTAAAAAGTCTGCTGTACCCCATCACAACCCACAATTCTAAACAAGAATTAGGAAACAAAATGTGGAAATTATCAATACCTATGATGTGAAAAAAATGGATATAGCATTTTTTTTTAAACAAAAGGTAAAACACTGATAACATTAAAAAAAAAAAAAAAAGCACAAATTACAAACATGTAATATACAGAATTGTTTTTAAAAAAGGGGATACAATTCGAGAAGGCTTTCAGCTTCTCTGCTGTTGTCCTGCCCCTTGAAGAAAATATGTGCCAATGCCCCAGAGAAAAAGGACCAACACCCCTCTGTTTGACCCATCTCTTTGGCATGTACGGAGGGGCGGAGCAGACAATGCAAAGTCTCCCTGCTGGGCGAAGTGCCGCTGGGCCTGTTCATTGGATGCCACATGTTCACAAGCTGTTTTATCAGGGAATTAAGAACAAAACATGTCTGTCTGGATGTAAAATGGATGTTTAGCTAGGGCCCAGAATTTAAAAAAAAAAAAAAAAAAAAAAAAAAAAAAATGTAGCTGGAGAATGGACGCATTTATTTTTTGGAGGGCGATATGACGGCGTTCTCAATGCAGAGAACGATGTAGGAGCCGGAGCAGCTACTGGGGCTTTGCTGCAAGAGGTGGCCGCTCTGTAGTGATGATGCCAGACCAGTCACAGCGCGGTCGCCAGTCCGCCATGTTTCGCAATATTGGTCTGTTTGCCGGTGGCCTTTCTTGCTTGATCCGTGCCAGACCATTTTCTCAGGCCTGGAGGTAAACAAGAACAAAAGGTTGCTGATCAGCAAATGAAACAAAGGCTGCTTAACAACTGCGTGCTAGTCCACAGTGTGCTGCGTTAAATTTTTGCTTGTTTTTGGGTACAAAAGCTCACCAAGCGCTATCCCTGAGGATGTCTCTACCATCAAAGGAGTAGATTGGTACATTTTCCCTCATTGTGTTGGCACTGTCACCAAACAGAGTGTCCCAACTGCTAAACAACACTTGGTCCTGCAAGGAAAGAAAACATTTAATATTTAGTATAGAAAAATTTCTATACAGACAATAATAAAAACATAGTGTAAAAAACACCATTAACAATGATTTCCTTCAAAGTTTATGTCTATCCTGCAGCTGTCCTTGGGAATATTGCGTCTTACCTTGAGGTTCACGATGGGGACACTGTCCCTGTCCGACCTGCGGACGATGGTGTAGAGGTCTTGGAGCTTTGAGGATAGGAAGGCTCTAAATGTTCCCTTTAGGCCCACGGTACGAGCCTGCTGGAAGCACAGGAAGTCTGCCCCACGAATCCCTCGCATGTTACCAGTATGAGGGGTGTTCAAGGCAATGAGATGCAGCTGATGGGGACAGAGTTACATTATCATTTTCTTGTGAATTTAACATTTTTCATTTTACTTTAACTGTGGAACAACTTTTGCAAAAGGCCAGGGTTTACATCATTAATAGTTTGTCAATATCAAACTAACATAACCACCATAGTAATGAGGGTTGGAATAAAACGGTAACTTTCAGGGTTTTCAAGTCTCAAAGGGGGGTGACTATGCTGGTAAGTCAAAGTGGAGTGGGCATTTGTTTATAGTTTATAAGGTAAATTGATATTTTTCAGCATTCCAGTTTCCACTCTACTCACTCCTGATCCATATGTCTCAAAACGGCCAACAGGTCCCAGCACAGGGGGAGCGGGGTGTCGTTGGGGAGTGACAGGGTATCTTCCCTCAGTCTGCTGGGTGCCAAATCTTTCATAGGTCTGACCCGTGTGTGTCTGGTCTGGGAATCTGGGCTCATACTTTGGCACGTATCTGGGGTCTGCAGGTGTGGGTTTTGGAGGATTAATGGGTTTTGCCAAGGTGAAGCCCTCAGAGTAATCGCCTGCGCCATTGTTCTGGGACTGGTCCTGGGACTGTGGGTACAGAATCACAGGTGGAGGTTGGACTCCTGCCACCTCATTCTCCTGTAAGTAGAAAACGGAAGAAGTAATTATAAAGGAGTCACGTTACTGTTACAAGATTTTATTTTATGGCTCTCTGGAACTTACCAGATCTCTGAAGAAGGGACTGTACTCTCCAAGCTGAGGAGAGAGCAATCAGCTGTTTAGTGTTTGTTTTTGGGTTTTTTAGACATTTCATAATTTTTTAAACTAGGGTTTAAATGTCTGATTTGATCAAATTCAAAGCACTGTACCATGACTTGCCGCAGTCCATTGCGTACTCTTAAATAAAGGTCTGCTCTGTCTATGATGTAGATGAGGCTGCCCTCTTCCTCTCGTCTGGCAGTAGCAATCATTGTCTCATATGAATTCAAAACAGTCACCTGCAGAAAACAGTGTGCATTTAGCTTTCTTTATGAATGACATCATGCATCAGGTAAATGCATATCAGAGAAAAATACAAATAAATCAAAAATAGGCCAGTCTACAGATGGGGAGGGGGGTTTGGAATTAAGAGTCATGTGATGGGACAGGGTGATGACTAACATCCAGTGACGGTACTTACTCCAGAGGATGCACCAGGTGGGCCAGGAGGACCAGGGGGACCAGGGACAGTGACAGCTTTAAATGGAAGCAGAAGAAGTGGTATTTATCTGCAGTATTCATATAAAGTGAACACAGTAAGACTATGTGGCAGCTAACTGCTAAACAGTTGGCGTAACACTAGTGTTGTGTTTTAAGAATAAGTCAGTCCAAGGTTGTGGCTACAAACAATGATATTCAAGGTCTCTTCCAAACTTGTAAACTTAACACTATGCATTACTCACTGAAGAATTTTAGTGAAAAAAGACACTTACGATAATTGGGCTGATATGATCCAGGGGACCCTGGAGGTCCAGGTGGTCCTGGAGGTCCTGGACGACCATCGTAACCAATTCCTGGTGGGCCTTGTGGTCCTGATGGTCCAGGTGGCCCAATTATGGACTCTCCCTTGGGACCCTAACATTGAAAGGAAAATCAGAAATTTCTGGAATATCACATCTGGAACAGGACAAATCCATTGTGTTTGCATTAGCAAGAAAGGTCTCAGAACTCACTGGGAGGCCAGGTGGTCCTGGAGGTCCTTGCACTCCTCCAAAACGTGGGTCATAATATCCACCACCGGGTTCTCCTTTTTCTCCCTTGACACCTGCTTCTCCACGCTCTCCCTTCAGTTCATTCTGTCAGAGAAAGTTTAATTGTTCTTTCTCCTTCTGAATGCACATCAAACTATAAAAAATGACTGCGGTAGCAATGAGCTGGTTTACCTTGAATGCGTAAATGTCAAAATTAGGGGATGTTCCTGAAAAGGAAAAAAAGGTGCTTTAGTGAAACACTTGTGTAATGTGTTGGATATACAGAATTAGGGTTGTGCTAATAGATCATGTCATCAGGGATCAACAATGGTCAGAACAATTGCCAAGACAGGATTCACACATGCACGTTTCAATGTTCTCGCCTTTCAACAAAAGTTCAGCTTTTGTGCTGCCAGCGAGGTAGGTACTTGTTCAGTTGGGCATCAAAATGTAAGAGAAATTAATCACTGCAGTGAGTAATCATAGTCTTGTATATGAACAGTTTGAGTCATGCCAACTAGTTTTTCCATTAATGCATTCAGTCAATACTACAAATATATTTAGTCTCAGATTAAATTTAGTCTGCCTATCTATAGTTTCATGATGGCATGATCATTCATGCTCACACCTCTTCACGTGCATGTGAGGAGCAGATTAAGTGGTCCATCGTCATTTTGAAAAAACAGCAGGAAGTCGTTTCTGTCTGATTTTTAAAGTAGACCTTAAGGTAGCAGTAGGTTTGGGGAGAGTTGATCTGCTTTCCTTAACTTTTTGTTTCAACTGCTCTCTGTGTTTGTCACGGTGCTGCTATTGTGTAATGGAGTGTAAAGAGTGGAGGAGAGACATGGAAATTAGCAGACCTAAAGAAATTTTTTTAAAGGAGAGCTCACAAATGTTATGACTAAATATTAAGCATTTATTGTCACTAATTATGGTAGGCTGAATGATTGATCATTTCGTGTGAAGGGGGCTCTGCATTCTGTTCATAATGCAAGTGTAGTAAACTCTCCAGTGTGTGTCAGTTTCATGAGTAGCAGTAATGCTTTACTATAATTTTTTTTATTAATTTCTTATTTTGTGTGTGCATGTGTATAATCATGGAAGATGGATGGAACAACTATGAGTGCAAAGACTATACGGGTTTTCCAGATACGTGACCACTAACTACCCAATGTTAACTTGTTGATCATTTTTGGATGTTTGACAATCATGTTGACACTGTTGGATCAAATGAATAAGGTTCCAGTCAACAGGCCTAAAACGTGTATTCCCCGAGTGACTGGTCGAAGCCTTGTCGTGATTACGCGCATATTGCTGTAGTTGTAGTATGAATGGAAGTGACAGCATTTTACTTTTTTCCAAGTTGTACTATTGCTCAGCTTGTAGTTAGTGAGGATTTGTAGGCAAGCATGAAAAACTACAAGCAACAGCGGCAATTTGTTAGCAACCAAAACAATCACTTGGAGGTTTTTGGTGTAGCACCTTCTTTATATCCAGTTTCAGACACTGAGCACCAGAAACCTCCAGGAATAACTGCTAACCAGCTGGGGAATTCATGTTTCCCTCGCAGCTGGTGGTTGTGTCATTTGCAATATAGCAGCTAACTCTAACCCAATATGCCCATGACATCACGTGAGAAACCTCAAGAGAGAAGATTGCCCAATCTTATACAATATATAAAGGAGTGATATTTGTATTTAATGCAGACTTTATTTACCTGGGATTCCTGGAAGTCCAGGGTCACCACGGTCTCCTTTTTCTCCTTTAATTGCTACAATACAAACACAAAGTTCACTCACAACACTCTACAGGTTTAATTAACATTGGCACTCATAAAAGCATTGCATTCTACTGCCAGTGATTTCTTCATTCATTTTTCAGATCTAGACTTGAAAGCTTAATCTCCTGACAGTGGAGTGTATATCCTCTGCAGGCTGAAGAAGCAGAACTGAAATGAAATTCATAGATAGCACTGTTTATCTCTGCAGACACTTTGAACCCTTTAAAAATCCTTCCTCCTTTCTACTCTCATGTTTACTGAGCTTCTCCACAGTGAACCCTCCTCCATGAGGAATTTCGTCCAACCACTTTTTTTTTTTTTTTTAAATATACCAACAATAAAACATTGTATGTGAAGATGACATACCTGGATAATTCCTTTCATCATAGCGCTGCTAACAAAAGGAAACAATCAGCAACAACAGAGGGGAAAATGAGAGATATTAACTTTAACTGATACATATAAATGTCCATATAAAACAAAGGTTTTGTCTACTCACGTTGAAACGATCTAAAGAAATGGATGGCCCGGGGGGTCCTGGTGGCCCAGGTGGTCCTGGTGGGCCAGGGACTCCCTAATTGAAAAAATATTTAATAGCTCTTTTTTCAGTCTCAATAGTTTAATGAACTTGATATAAAGCTTTGAGGAGAAGCCATTCATGTTAATATGTCATTATCAATGGTTTTTGTTTTTTGGAAACAAATGCAGCTCTCCTTTAATGAAGAACACGTTACTTTATTGGCTTTAGCAAAGTGAAAGTTCACTTAAATATAACAAAACCTTAGTGAAGGTGTCATAGTCACTAACACCGAAACAACAACAAAAAAAAGACTCGACCATGCTAAAATACTTAAGACAGCATATTCATAATAACCTATAATCTTTAAAGGGTGAGCAGAGGAGCTGCACAAGACTGGCTTGAGAGTCATAAAGTAAGTAAATGTTTACTAACTTTATCCTTTCCTAAGCCTCCTAAGCTAAGGTATTGTTAAAAATATAAATACTTACAGGATAGCCAAAGCCAGAGCCAACCCCTGACTCTCCTTTCTCACCCTTGTATCCATTTATGCCAGGACGACCCTGAAGGGATAAAGTTATTGATTTATTCTTCTGTTGGTGATGAACTTGGAAAATAGAAATAAAGGGGTAAAGGCTATACTAAGGTTAAAAAAATATTTTAAAATATACGATACTATGGCCAGTCTTTAACAAAGCAGTGAGGAAGAAGCACTTACAGGTCTTCCAGGCATTCCAATTTCCCCTTTCAATCCAGGAGGCCCATATGGTCCCTGCAAAAATAAATTATAAATTAGTTGACTGGTGATTGAAGAGGCTATTTAAATAGTTTCAGTACATTAACCTAAAAAAGTATAAGAAGTGGAAAAACTTACAGGGGGCCCAACAGGTCCTGGAGATCCTCTGTCTCCCTACATGTACAAGGTGGGAATGATTGGTTTCAAGAACAAAAGTACAACATCACAAAACACACAAAAAAGCGAGTACATCAAACACGACAGAAATGCAGACAGTCAAATTCACTGAGACTCACCTTTGGACCGGCTACCTGTGCCAAATTCACAACATTTCCATCAGGGCCAATTACTAAGCCTGGCTCCCCTTTATCACCCTGAACACAAAGCAAGCAGCAACAAGACAACAAATACTCAATAACAGGAATGTCTTAATGATGATGACTAGCCAAATTAGCAGTCTAACAAACAATCTAGACTTTACCTTCTCACCATAGCCTGGAGGACCGGGATCTCCTCTATCACCTTTTGGTCCCATCGGACCCTGAAAGATAAGCAAGCAAATAATTTTATCATGAGAGTGTAGTGACAGTGTTGCTCTTTTTCGAATAATAAGTTAGGGGTTCAAATCCCATCCAGGGCATGCATCCAGTTAGAGTCCCAAGGCTAGGCCCCCAAGTCTACCTTGGGATATGAGCAAGGTCAGATCAGGAGGGAGATATCATCCCCACACTCTGAGTTGGTACCAAGCCCCATGGATTGAATGGATTACCAAGATCATGCACTACTAGAGGACCATACCACTTGAATGGATAAGACACTTTCAGAATGACGAGTCCTGATCCCCAAGGATTGGGGGGGGGGGGTGACTCAGGAGGTAGAGCAGGTCATCTACAACTCGGAAGGTTAGCGGTTCAATTCAGTCTGCGTGCCAAAGTATTCTTGGGCAAGATACTAAACCCTGATGCATTCACTGGAGTGTGACTGTGTGTGAATGTTATAAAGAAAGCACTTAAATATAGAAAAAGGTGCTTGGGTGAATGAAGATGTGTTGTATAAAGCAGTTTGAGTGCTCAAGAAGCGTAGAAAAGTGCTATATAAGAACCAGTCCATCCAAATACCAGCCAGATCAATGTAAGATTCATTGGGAATTCAGTGGGGATGTGGAAAACACTAGCGGCCAAATTGAAGCCAATTGCACAAATCACCATCAAGTGCTTGATTTTCCCACTGAACCCTGAACATATGCCTGAACCCTCTAAGCCAGATTATTAACAAGACTGGTTATGGATGGAGCAATGATTCCTGGCATACATGAACAACATTGATTCACTGATCCATAGCAAGGAAGGAACAGTGGTGAACCACCGGAAGGGTTATGGGCAGCCAAGGCTCATTGATGCACGTGGGGAACGAAGGCTGGCCCATGTGGTCTGACCCACTGGCTGTGGGTCAGGAGGTAGAGCAGGTCATCTACTAATCAGAAGGTCAGTGGTTTGATTCCTGGCTGCTCCAGTCTGCATGCCAAAGTATCCTAGGGCAAGATACTGAACCCCAAGTTGCTCTCCGATGCAACTTCGGAGTATGAATGTGTGTGAATGTTAGATAGAAAGCACTTAGCTGTAGAAGGAAGTGCTTGGATGAATGGGTGTGAATGGGTAAGTGCAAACGTGTTGTATAAAGCACTTTGAGTGCTCAGCTAGAGTAGAAAAGCGCTATATAAGAACGAGTCCATCCAAATACCAGCCAGATCAATGTAAGATTCATTGGGAATTCAGTGGGGATGTGGAAAACACTAGCGGCCAAATTGAAGCCAATTGCACAAATCACCATCAAGTGCTTGATTTTCCCAATGAACCCTGAACATATGCCTGAACCCTCTAAGCCAGATTATTAACAAGACTGGTTATGGATGGAGCAATGATTCCTGGCATACATGAAGCTGTATTCCAGGAGTGAACAACATTGATTCACTGATCCATAGCAAGGAAGGAACAGTGGTGAACCACCGAAAGGGTTATGGGCAGCCAAGGCTCATTGATGCACGTGGGGAACGAAGGCTGGCCCATGTGGTCTGACCCACTGGCTGTGGGTCAGGAGGTAGAGCAGGTCATCTACTAATCAGAAGGTCAGTGGTTTGATTCCTGGCTGCTCCAGTCTGCATGCCAAAGTATCCTAGGGCAAGATACTGAACCCCAAGTTGCTCTCCGATGCAACTTCGGAGTATGAATGTGTGTGAATGTTAGATAGAAAGCACTTAGCTGTAGAAGGAAGTGCTTGGATGAATGGGTGTGAATGGGTAAGAGCAAACGTGTTGTATAAAGCACTTTGAGTGCTCGGCTAGAGTAGAAAAGCGCTATATAAGAACGAGTCCATTTACCCAACAGACGAGCTACTTGTTGCTCAAATTGAGGAAAAAGTTGATGATGGTTCTGACAGGCGGGTCAGAACACATATGCATTGCAGTTTGTTGTGTATGGGGCTTCATAGCCACAGAACTGGACCACAGATCTGATGAATCATGTTTTCTTTTACATCACGTGGATGGCTCAGTGGGTCAGGGCTCTTCTGACAGTGAAAGGGGAACCAACACAATATTAAGACAGGTAGTCATAATGCTGTGCTTTATCGGTGAACATATACACACGACATTTATAAGCTCTCATTAGGTCAGAGTTACAGTGATTTCACAGCAGCCAACTCTTTGTTGCCATGGAGCAAAGAAGTCAATATAATGGGTCTTCTCAAAGATAATTACTCTTTGGCTTTAGTATAGTGAATCATTTAATGATTGCTAAATTATATGAATGAATATGGATGAATTTTAAAATACAGATATCAGTTGGTCACCTACCCACGCAGCCCATCCTGCTGATTTAAATACAAGCTAGCCCTCCAAACGTATTTATCTGTAGCTCCAATTAGTCCCTGACTAATTCAGCATTATAATCCCCATTGTTTTAAAGGAACTGCATTTGAAGATTATAAATAGGAAAGTAATGTGAAAGGCAATTAAAATATTTAACCTTTTAACACCAGATTCAAAAAACAAGAACAGACTGGACACAAAATGCTATATAATCTGATCTTTGACATTCATATTAAAGCTTTGATATTGTGCCTATGGTTATAAGAACAAGATTTTAAACAGTAACGCAGGGAGACTCACAGGAAATCCAGCTCGACCAGGTAAACCAGGCCCACCCTGTAAAGGAAAACAAAACCATATGCTTCCATTTAACTTCATTAGATTGGTGCAATTTGTTTTCTTAATATTTGGCTGGTTTAGTAAATTACAAGCAAATCATCCCACAGCTCATGCTTAACACAACTTCTCAACCCACATTTTAGCATTAATTTAAGTGCTGCTTTTGCTTTGTGTAAATGAATGAAAACCAGTGTTCTTGTTTGTCAGTTTTCCACCATCGTTACAAGTCTAACGAGGTAATGAGCAGTAAGGTGTCTTCTAAACATCATAATTACACCAACATAAATAAGTTAAATGTACGCTCTGCTGTGTGGTATAAATCTTGGTAGAGGATGTTTGTCATGTTTCAAGTGACAGCCCACTCTATATGGCAACCCACTCATTATAGTGACACTAATGCCAACCTTTAAAAAGATGGCAGAAGAGAGGAGATGTGCAAATACAATAACTGTCTGTTTAATACACCACAACCTGAAAGAGCAAGTTGTATTTAGAGACACGTTGATTGTGGAAATTAAAACAATTTTAAAATAATTTTATATTCTCAGCCCCAATTCCAAAAAAGTTTGGACCTTTTTTAACAACAGTCTCTAAACGTCTGGGAACTGAAGAGAGCAGCTGCTGGACTTTTTTTCATATTATGCTTTCAGTTGGTGAAAGATCTGGACTGCAGGCAGGCCAGTTCAATATCTAGACCAGAGAACACTTTCCCACTTTGCCTCATATCACCTGTGGGCCAGAGACAATGGCTGCATTTCTGGATCATGTTCACATCTAGCGTCTTCTTTGCTGCACTTGTGCATGGCACGGAGATCTGTGCTCACAGACACAGATTTCTGGAATTGTTCCTGAGCCTGTGCAGTGGTTTCCATGACACAATTAGTCTTCTCGAAGACACTTTTTTTTCTTTTTTTTTAAAAAAAAAATAACCAATCATGTTACTGATGTGTTGCCAGTTAACTTAATTAAAATGTTCCTCCAGCTTTTTCTTTTTAGTACCATTCTTCCAGCCTTTTGTTGCCCTGTACCAACTTTTCTTTTTTTTTTTTTAGATGTGTCACTGCCATCAAATTCAACATATATTTTTAATGAAACAGTAAAATGTCTCAATTTCAACATTTGACATGTTTTCTGTGTTCCATTGTGAATAAAATATGAGGTCGTATCCAAACTGCTAATGTTTTTCTAAAGTCTTTAAGCACCTCATCGCAGTAGCTTTGTATATTTAGGCAGAGCAGAACTTAAATGACACATGATTAACAATGTCAGTGGCAAATGTTAAATGCCACCTTATTTGCCAGTATCAGCAAATATCAAAGTTGAGTTTGATATTTGCTGGTACCATAATACCAGTATGTTTATGTCAATATTGTTGTGCACGATTGTGTATTGTCCAAGTTCTTGCACTGCATGATTACAAAGCCTTTGCATCTTTAATGCTATGCACTGTGCATAGAAGTGAAGTTTCATTAAAACCTATCAGCTCAGATTCTCCCATACACAGCTGGGATAGGCTCCAGCACCCCCATGACCCCAAAAAGGATAAGTGGAAGAAGATGGATGGATGGAGGGTAACCAAACCTGTATGATTCAAAGTCACTTTTCTATAGATACAAACCCCAACAAAAAGAAAAGCAATGGGTCTTCGGTAAAAGGAAGCACAACTGTATACTCTGGCAAAAAGCAGTTGGTTGTTATAGACAAATCTTAGCGGGCTGTGACACAGACCAAAAACACTCTCACAACCCACAATTTATGTGAGTAACATGAGGTGAACCTTCTTTTTGTATTCAGTCTGAACACATTTATAGTGAAAACATACCTGAGGGCCAGCTCTGCCAGTAACTTCATCAAACTGTAGAAAGAACGGACATTATTACCATTAGGTCTGGATTTCAGCCTCATACAATTTCACACTGCAATGCTGACATCTCTCTTGGCTACCTCCATTTGTGCTTGTTACTTACATTTCCTGATGTCTGGTAGATGACTTGACCTGGTGGTCCAGGTGGACCTGGTGGACCTGGAAGTCCAGTTCCATCTCGACCTGGTTCACCCTAAAACCAAAGAGAGAGAGGAAAAATAAACCCTGTTGACATCCAAAACAGAAAGCTTATCAAATAAATAATGATAGGAGGTTTGGGAAAGGTTACTATGCCGAGAGATAGCATTTGTGTCTGAGAAAACTGTTGCATCTTGCAGATGGGTGCTTTGTATTGAAACTAATGTAATCACAATTGCAAATGATATTCACCCTCTCTCCTGTGTCTCCTCTGTCACCCTTTGGCCCCTGTAAAATTAAGAGTGAGATACGTTAGCAACCACTCCATGACCAAATACCTCATCCACAAAAAGACTAACCTCATGAAATGAAACTTACAAATAACACATACATCAAAGCATATTATATCAGTATTAATGTACATGTTGTCCATTTATGCCAACATTACTTATTTTTATACCAAACACAATGAAGAGATAAATGCTTGGAGAAATGGTATCATCACAAGTTGTGCAACAACTCCATTATTAACAGTTTGATGTGTTTATAGTGTAAAATGCAAAGCAGTTTTCAATTGGATTTCAAGCATTATTACTTTCAAATATGTTTTACTTCTGATGCATGAAATGTTCTTCAACTAATCCCATCTCAGTCAGATGTAAAAGAATTTCATCTGTTTTTTTTTTTTTTACCTGAGGTCCAGGAAAGCCATCCAAGCCTGGTTGCCCATCTCTTCCAGCAGGACCTTCGTCACCCTTCTCACCTGGTCTACCAGGCAAGCCAGGTTTACCCTGCAGAGAAACATTCATGTTGACTCAATGGCAAACATTGACTAGACTTCCTGTGGAGCGCATCCTTAAGACAGGTTTGATGCTTCAATCTCAGTGTAGGACTGTGTGTTCTTGCAATCCAGTGGGGCATACTTCCAGTAAGGGTCCCCAGGCTAGTCCCCCCCATGCTAACCAAGCCTACCTCAGAATATGAGCAAGAAATACATGATTGAAGCTTGGATGTTGAGGAACCAGGGCATTCTGATGATAAGTGGGCTACTAGAACTAGAAGGTTATGGCATAATGAGATGAAATGAGCAACTGCTATTGCAACTAGAGATTAACAGGGTACAACAGAAATGCTACGGCAAGGGGAGCCAGCACGACAGGTCAGGGGGGAGATTTCACCATCCCTGACACTGGACAATCCCTACCTACTGAAAGTTGTATACCAGCATATAGAGGCAAATTGCTAGGAGTGAACGAGACATCGATTCACTGATCTACAGCTAGAAACTGGAGTAGAGTAAGGCAAGCTGAATCTGGGCTATCAACACCTACACCAGCTGGGATAAAAGGAGGAATTAGTGGAAAAGGAGAAATACGATATAGTGGCCGAGGACTAGCGACAATCCAGCAAGATCCTACATGGAACATATATAACCAAGAACAAATCAAACAAACAAAGGAAGATAGCAACAAAGGCAACATCAACAAGAAGGAACAGCTTGACAAGGTACCAGGTAATCGGAACACTCGGGGCAGTGACCCCCAAACCCCCAAAGTGAATGATGATGATGATCACTCATATATACTTATGTTCACGTCTGGGGTCACAGGTGTTTCTGCAAGCACTGATAAACATGTTAAATCAGTTACAATCAACAGTATGAAGAAGAAGAAAAAAAACAAACAAAAAAAAAAAACTTACTGGAAGTCCAGGAAATCCAGGAGGACCCTGAAAGCACATAATATTTGTTTTATTTTTAGCTTCCTGGTAAACATTTTCACAGAAATGTACAAGCTACTGATTGTGTTGTTTTTTAAAGAAATTGGATATTTTGGACTACTACTCTCGTTTATTTAAATTTTTTACTCTAAAGTTAAATGTTATACATTTTGTTCCAAAGTCAGTAAGAACATAGGTACCTGTATCCCATCTGGTCCTCTGACACCAGGAAGTCCATTGAAACCAGCACCAGAGCCCTCCATGTCATCCTTCAAATCCCAAAAAAAAACAAAACAAATGTTTTGCTTTTAAGATTAAATATTTTTCTTTTCATAACCTATTCCCCAAATAATCTACCTCAGTGATCAGTACTCAATGTAGTTCATACTGTGCTTCAGCTTTACTTCTCTACATCTATTATGCATGGTTATGATTTTCCAATACTCTGATAGTCATTCAGTTCTAAAAATATTTAAAGCTATGTTATTAAAACAATATTTTATGTCACTATTTATTGCCATTTCCTGTGGAACTCTTAAAAAAAATTGACTACAAAAGGCACGTGGTAAAGTCAGCATGTCACAAGTCTGTCATAACTGCAATAATTTGAGCGTGGTTTGGGGGTGGGGGAAGGGCACTCTCTGAAGACTGGTCAAAAAGTTCCTAGCAAATAGTATTTTTACTTTATATGCTCATCACATATGTGTGTAAATAAATATATGTACATTCAGCCATCCATTTTCTACCGCTTATCTGTGACCAGGTCATGAGGGCAGCAGTCTAAGCAGAGAAACCTAGACCTCCCTGTCTGGGGAGGGAGAGGTTCAAGGGGGCCACCGAGGAATTCCCAAGCCAGCCAAGCGCGTGTCCTGGTGACGCTTCCCAGCAGGCCATGCCTGAAACACCTCACGTACGAGATGCACAGGAGTCATTCTGATTAGATACCTGAACCACGTCAGATGACACCTTGCAATGTGGAGCAGAAGCGGAGCCCCTCCTTTTAATAAGGAAGAGCCCAGATACCCTATGGAGGAAGCTCTTTCCCATCACTTGTATCCACACTCTTATTTTTTCAGTCACTACCCAGAGCTTGTGGCCATAGGCGAGGGAACTTTAATCAACCAGTAAATCGAAAGTTTCATTTTCACAATAGGTTGGTGTAGCATCTGTATCGCTGCCGACACCATTGGAGATACTTAAACTCCTCCACTCTGGGCAGCCCAGAGTGGGCACTCCACCCTTTTTCTGTTGAGAACCATGTCCTCAGACTTGGAGGAGCTATTTCTCATTTCTACTGCTTCACACTTGGCTATGAATTGCCCCAGTGTAAGCTGGAGGTCACTTCCTGATGAAGCCAGAAGAACCACTTCATCTGCAAAAAGCAGAGAGGTGAGACCATTTGCCACTTGGGTACACCTAGAAACCCTATCCATAAAAATTCCAAAATAATTTGTCATAAGTCACCTGCTGTTAACTTTCACAGACACAACAAATCTTTCACTAAACCCTTAAATGATTACTTACAAAACCAACATGATAACTTGGTCCAGGAGGTCCAGGGGGCCCAACTGGTCCCCTAGGTCCAGGCAGACCCGCTAATCCGGCCTGTCCTTGAGGTCCTGGTAAACCACGGTCTCCTTGAGCACCCTGTAGGACAAAAATAAAAGTAAGTACAAAGATTCAATACTTTAAGTACTTAAAGTATTGAATCTTTGTAAAGTGCATAAAGCCATGATAATGTGTCTTTAAAATATACAATCTAATTATTAATTACATTAATTATCAGTAACTTCATGTATTCTCCAAAAATAAACATGCAGTCCTCAGTTATGAGTAAAAGCACACATCGTTATAATACACGCTGTTTTGCACAAAACCCATGCTCACTGTCCTGGGACTAAATTTAGATGTCAAAATATGTTAAATAAAACACATCCAGATTAGACTTAAAGTCAAGTCTGCAACTGACAGCATTTGACAGACATTTGCATATTGTTAGACGACACAAATCCCCTTTGATGGCTGACATGCTGGAGCCCAGTTACCTGCAGAAGGGAAGGCTTAGGAGAGTAGGAGGAGGATAAATAGTGAGGCAGCAGATTGGTGAGAAAAGAAAAGTAGGAACTTAGCTGAGGAAATGAAAGGAATAGGAAAAGTTTTAGAAGGATGATATGACATTCTGGTTATCCTGTGGGCACCTTTATATATACCTGTAGTATCCCAAAAGCATGCCATCAACTTGGAAATTTATTTACCTTCTTAAGATTCTCTCTGAATATTTTGTATCTACTAGGGCAGTTATATCAAGAGCACCTTACATTTGGTTATAGTAGAAAAAAAATGACAGCAACTTTGAAGTAAAATTTTAAAAAAGGAAAAAGAGAAAACAAATTAGGTCATGAATTGGCACCTTTTCTCCAATTGCTCCTGGAAGACCCAGCTCGCCTGCATCACCCTGTTGTAGGAAACACAATGACATTTGAAAACACCATTTAAAGCTGAACTGAAGCTTGAATTTTCCTTCCTTTTGTGTAAAATCAAAGAACTTTTTTTTTCTTTAAAACAATCTAAAGCCAGCTGTAGATATACTGTGCCTCTAATGCACTGTCCAAAGATCAAGCAGTTCACTCCTCCCCCTTCGCTTAGCAGCTTGTAGCTGGTGGACATTTAAGCATATGAGTTGCATGGTTAACTTTTCATATTTCCCATCTCTAATGTTTCTGAGTGAAATGAGCAGCGTTTGTGTCATATGTCAGACAACAGTATCCTTTGCTCCCGGTGGTCAACTCAGTCGAGTCCATCCATTCTTTTCTGCTTATCCAATCCAGGGGCACCCTGGACAGGTTGCCAGCCTGTGGCAGAGCTAACTCAGAAAGACAGACAACCATTCACACTCCCATTCATGACTGTGGGATGTCACCTATGGGAATCACCAGTTAAACTAAGCTGGAGTACCCGGAGAGAACATGGCCATGGCCATTCAAACCCAGGACCTTCTTGCTATGAGGCAACAGTGCTAACCACTGCGCCACCGTGCAGGGTTAACAGGGAACCAGAAAACAATTCATACTCACATTCACGCCAATGGCCAATTTAGAACTGGCAGTTAATAAATTAGTGGCAGGAAGCTGGGGTACCCAGAGATGCACACCTTCACTTCTTGGCCCCAGAAACCCAGGACCTTCTTGCTGTCCACTGCACACTGTGTCACCAAAGCTCAAGCTACCTATTAGCTTCCACTGGGAAAATCGAAGCTAGTTAGCATAGCTCAATAGTGTTTTATTGCATTTCCCTCTGGATGTCAAGTTTTGTTTTTGTTATTTCAACACCAGCAGCTACTGCACACTTAGTGTTCATTACACATTATACAATGCTGTTTTAGTTCAGGGGATGTTAAATATCAGCTTTAGTTCTTAGAGAAGAAATAGTGATGTTCATAAAATCATTACCTTCTCCCCCTTGGGACCAGGAGCTCCAGGATTGCCATCAGTACCCGGTATGCCAGGCAAGCCCTAGAGGCCAAAAGATTAGGTTCAGACAGGCATTTATTTGATTAGTTGAGTAGTAGTTGAGTAGTTACTTCAGACAGTTTGAGTATTTAGTTTGAGTATTTTATTTACAGCTTGACACTTACAGGTTGACCGGGTGCCCCATCTTTTCCAGGTGGTCCAAATGCTGCAGAACTCGATGCTCTTTCAGCTGTAGAGGGGCCAGGAGGACCAGGAGGTCCGGGGGGGCCCGGGGGACCTGGCAGTCCCTACATTAAGAAAAATAAACATTCAAAAGTATTAAATTAGACTTTCACCTACGCAGAAACTAAAACAATGGTAATTAGAGAGGTAACGTTTTCATTTTTCTCACCCGAATAGATTCTAGATCAGGGAATCCCGAGGCCTCCATATCCTCAAAGGTCTGAAACATATTTGGAATCAGTTGTATTTAAGAGACCATCCTATCATTAAGCAGCATGTGACTGGGACCAAGAATAACTCACAGATCTGAATCCTGCTCCAGGAGGTCCTGGAGGACCTGGAGGTCCCCTGGGGCCGGGATGACCTTCTCCACGGTCTCCCTGTAGGTACAAAACTCCTTAAAACAAGGCAGGTGTCCACAGCAGAGATGTCCTTTCAACATAATTATTTTTGCAGCTTCTGCTTTTTCCCCCTTCTTTCCCATTACTCTGTGTTTCTAACCTTCTCTCCTTTAGGTCCAGAGTCTCCTGGGGTTCCTGGGAAGCCTGGAGGTCCTTGAGGACCCTGTGTTGAGAAAATTAGAATGTTAGGGCACTTGAGGTGTCATGAGGTTTCTACAAAGAAAAGCAAAGACATAAATCTATTCTGTATTTAAAGTCATGTATTATTAAAAAAGAAAACTTACAGTTTTTCCATCCTCACCAGGATCACCCTGCAAGATTGAAATAAAGAACATGAGTTAGAAGTTAGGCTCGTATATAAATAAATCAACTTGGCCACAGTTTTCAGTTCAGGGTCCTGTGTGTAGGATTTAGACTGATTTATTGACAGAAATTCAATTCTTTTTCATTAGTTTTCATCAGTGTGTAATCACTGGGGAATAGGGACCCCTGTGTTTCTGTTACCTACAGAGAAATGTCCCCCAGAATGGACAAAGCAAACACTGATTTGAAAGAGGGTCTTTTCTGTATTTTTGCAGCCATTGCAGGTTATCCTACATGCTTGGAAGGCCCAAGTTTAGATGAGGGCTCTTCAGTTGGCTGCAATGTGTAAAGTCACTGCTAAATTCTACACACTGCTCCTTGAAATCTATCCAAATGGTGTTTTCTGAAGTTTCAGTGCTTTGGGCGCTCAGCCACCATATATCCAACCTCTTCAAAAGGAAGAAAATCATATTTGAAAACACTGAATGAGGCTTACATGCATGCTGTGACAAACACAGTAAAGTCAACTGAACAATAAAAGCACATTTGTTGTGTTTAGTGTTTTCAAGTAAGCTGATAATCTTGAGTCTACTAACTGGCTCTCCATCAGTTCCTGCAGGGCCCTGGGGACCCGGTGGTCCAGGTGGCCCTCTGGGTCCAGGAACTCTCGAAACAACTGCGCCGTCACTGCCAGCTGCGTTCTCGGGTGCAGATCCTGGAGGACCGGGGGGTCCAGGCGGGCCTGGCTCACCTTTTTGACCTTGATAGCCAAAGCCTGCACTGCCCTAGAAGTAGAAAGCATCAGTGTTTACTGAGGATGTGATTATGCCGGAAAAATTAAAACAGTGTCTGTCTTTCTAAAGTACATCAGTAACATTTTTCTGGGTGATAACAACTAGGGAAGCCACAATTAGGACCCCTCAACATCCAGCGGATCTGGTGACCCTTCTAGGATTAGGACTGGGTGAACATTCACCCCTGTTTTTTGAATTTGCTTATTTGACACAACCAAAAGAAAGAGCTTGTAACATAAGAACTCTATAGCCAGCGTGCATGAATGAGACTTCATTTGTACGGCAACATCTTCTGAGCCAAAACACTGCATAAAAGCCTACATGTGTCAGCGGAAATCTGATGCATGCTGGGAGGTTTTGAAGTAGAGCTGTCCACCCGATGGACCACAAAGAACAGGCAAAACCATTTAATTTAGTAGTTTAGACTCATTATATGAGATCCAAATCAAGGAGCCAAAAGTTATCCAAATCTGTTATTTACCTTTTCTCCCTTTGTCCCAGGTTCTCCCTGAAAAAAGAAGAGGTGACAGTAAAGTCAGCAACAAAATTTTTCTATTTTAACTTCATTTCATATCTCAGTTGCTGCGTGTCAGTGTTCTATGGGAATGCGATTTCCCAGTTCTGCCTGTGTGCATGTTTGGATTAGTGCACTTGTTGATTTTGTCTCGTGTCAGAAGATAATGAAATCAATACATTCATTTAGATTTTCCCATTTTCAGCTGTAATTGTGGAAGATGCAGTTTGACCCTCATTATTATAATATAAGAACACAAATGTGATTTTCTTTCAGAATAAAATTCTCAGAATCTCTGTGTGTGCTTGTTTCTTTGTCTGCAAACTCCATCAGAGGTTTAGCGGCCAAACATGGCACACAGGTACATCTCTCAGGCCCCTGAAGGTTCTTATCTATATCAAATTACATCACCATGTTGCCTAGCAACCATTTATCAACAGGCTAAAATGTCCTGTTTTTATGGGTGAAATAGAAACTTACAAAAGCATCCTGTTGTTTTGGTGAAATTAAAATGACATTTATATCCATAAAAGTTTAATTATATTTTATTATATAGTATGATGCCCTCAGGTTACCAAGGAACCACCTAGCAATAAGCTAAAATGAACCATTTTTACCATATGAACATCTAGCACCTCTATTTTTTTTATTTATTTATTGTTATTGTTTTACTTTTCTCAGTGTGATTTAGTATATCAGTTTGCCAGTAGCACAAACCGGCCAAACAATAATATGTAATATTGTATATAATGTGTTCATATTATATTAAATTAGAATTTGCAGTTCCCTCTAGTGATCCTTTGGGATAGTTTTTACTAAATCTTTTTCACTGCGATCCTCATTTGTTCCAATGAACTCCAGGGTTCTTAAAGTGGGACCTTTGGGGGGCCATCTGTGGCCCTTAGTAGCATTTTGTGTGACTCACATGAAACACAAGGGGGGAAATACACTACTGTATGCTTCATTCATCCACAGCTCAGGACATTCTGTGATTTAAGCACACAGAGTGAGGCCATGAGAGCGTTCAGATTTTATCTTTCTCTGCAGTTGAAACATCACAGTGGACCACACATGACTAACATTAACAAATAAAGCTGATGTCAAGAAGTGTCACCTCTCTAATAGTTAAAAAAAACTTTATAACCCAAAAACCACTTTTCTCCAAACACACATTTTGCAAACACAGAATAATGAGTGTGTTTGTTGTTGTGCCGTCACTGATGACCCCTGAACTTACCCAGCGTATCCTTCAGTAGGAAGCCTTAAATAAGAAACTTTCAGGCCTTCCCAATACATCCCAATATAGCAAGTGGATAACAAGGGGACAAAAATGATTTTATCCAAAATAAAGGCTGAAAAATGTAATGGAGTCCAGACCTTCTCTCCGCGGGATCCACCCGGTGAGCTGGAGCCAGAGCCTGCTTCTCCCTTTGGCCCAACTGGACCCCCGTCTCCCTTCTCTCCTCTGTCCCCTTTGTCGCCCTTCTCTCCTTTAGCCCCAACTGGCCCGAGAAAACAACAACAGAGGACAGACTCATTAATATCCTCATGAAAAGCTTTCAGAAATGATTAATGATTGTATCCCACATCCCAAACAATAAAACAGGACATTTCCTGTTCCCAAAAGAAAAGAAGGAAGGAGTGAAAGAAAATGACTTTTTCCCTGATGGAGCACAAATCTGTGTGTGCGCACAGCCATAATTTGCAGCCATGTAAAGGTTTAATGGTGGTCACTGAATACCTACCGCACACCCACATGCACAAACACCACAAACCAGGTGTGACCTGGTTTGACCTCAGACTCTTCTCATTTTGAGTATGAAGTATCACTTTTAACACTAACATGCACAGCAAAATGATGTCCACTGCAAGAACATCTTCAATATTTTACTCTCAAGAAAAAAACAAAAAACATGCAAATAAAGGAGAAATCAGCATGGAGCAAAATAATATCACATGTAACAGCGTTAGCAGCGCAAATCAATAAGCAACTGTTCCTGCACGCTTGTTCAATTCTTGCATTTAGTAAAATATCCATGTGAACATTTACCAAAATAGGATCCCCCCCCATACACACACACTCACTGACTCACTCTCACACACACACACACACACACCTCTTTGCTTATGTACTCTTAGGTCTTCTATTTGTCCCCATGAATTTAGTTTTTCAGAGCACCACAGCCATAAATGGCCAGTTTTAACATTTCAACCACGCTTCATTAAAGCAAAGCATTTACACATATGCATGCATTGCTATGCCTGTATGCATTTTTAATGTGAAATCCGGCTTAAGGACTACACATGACATAAGCAGAACATCAGGACAGAGAGCAGAAGGGACAATATGGATGCTTCGTCTGTGTTTGTTTTTTAAACTCCCACCTTGTGGCCCATGAAGAACAGGGCTGGACTCCACAGAAAGTGAAACGTACTGGGAGTCACTTGCTGAATACAATACAAAAGACAGTGTAAATAAAAGTTTCCAGAATATTTAAAGTCAGGCACACAGAAGCTTTGGGGACTTGACCCAAACCCTTTTTTCATTTTGTTTGTGGTGATACGGGGACACTTTTTGTCTTACTACCATTCTGTGCAAGAGTGAGTTTAAACCAGAGCCAGCAGTAACATAATGCTTTGACATGCACTGATGTGCACCCTACTTGAAAATGCGAGGATGGTTAGGCTTGGGCATTATTACACTAACAATATACTGTGTTTTTTGAGTGTTTAGTAATCTGAACAGTGATATTTCAATAACTCAAAAAAAAAGAAAGAAAAGCGGAGCTCTTCTTTTGGCTGAACTGAAGTAACGTATTGTAGCATACTACACAAAAATGCCCCAGAGGTCAGTATGCACGGTTTAAGAGCTGAGCTCATTAAACTGTAAATGGTGACACCAAGCAGTATTAAATGAGGGGTAACTAGTTAAGTGTTAGTAGTTAGTTAAGTGGATACTGGAGGTAGGGGATGTGGCCATCACTAACTCCTAGTCAAGTGTCCAGATGGAGGCAGGAGCCAATTCGAGTAGCTGAGCTCATGACTTTGTTTGTGCTGTTGGTGCCTTTTAGAGCATTTCTAAAATGATAGTTTGCAGTGAGATCCAGAATATCCAAGCTGTTTGTGCTGAACATTTTATTAGTCTGTTACTCTGCACTAATTAGACGATGTATGTGTGTCTGTGTGCTGTCCACATATAGTTTAAGGTCTCAGTTATACTTTCTGCATCCTCAAGTCTGCTAGGATCCACTGGAGTCCGAGTGATGTAAATGTTGTCATCACACAGGTGTCTGCATGCCTGCCTGTTATTTGTAACCATGTGGACCCATCGCCTGAACCTGTGTCCGCAACAGAGCGCAATCAAAGCTCAGCCGACAGATTAGCACTCGTTTCTCTCTCAGATGTCGTAACTTCTGGCTCTTAAAAAATTGTGACATCACTTCGGCTATATCCATCTTTTATATACAGTCTGTGGCTGATGTCCTCAGTGACAACAAGTCAGGTTTTCCAACAAGAATGTATGATTAGAAGGTAGGCTCTCCGTAACTGCTGATTTCTAAAGAAATTAAATGTAAATTTAGACTAATTAACTAGAAAGCACTCTCAGTGCGACTAACAGCAGTGCAGCCTGCAGATTAGCATCCACATGCAGGAACTGACTGTAGCTGTGCATTGCTCTGCTCTAGTTGTTATGTTAGTTTACTTTCACAGATGTATTTTTATTTTACTAATGTCATCTGCCCCACTCTACACCGTGCTCATTTGTAACACAAGTATGGGATATGAAGCCATAAATTAGTTTCACATTCTCCACACTGTTTACGGTTTTCTCTTCACACCTGTTAAAAATAAGAAATTAGTACCAGCAGCAGAAGGAAATAATAGATTCTTATAAACTAGTAGTATCTCACATGCTCAAAGGAGAAATAACCCAGCCTCCATATTGGATTACTCATGTTGTCCACTAGATGGAGACATTTGTCAGCAAATCTGTTTATAACAAGCTTTGACTCGCTCAGCTATGCACACTTAACGAATATGAACTCAGCCATAAAACTCCTAGTTATACCCAACAGGTGAGCTTGTGTCAGCATGTGTAACTATAGCATTTATTTTCCATCTCTGACAGTAAAATGATAAATTTATTAAAGACACCGACATTAGCTAGGGGCTGGTTCAAAGTCTATGTAAAAACATAGGGCTTGCATGAAAACATGAACTGATTGGGTTTCTATGTTTAAGAAAAGAAAAAAAAACTATACAAAATAAATAGGATTAAGTCAGTTTCCACATAAACTCACCAGTCTGTCTTGCAGTGAATAACTCCTTGTGCTCATTCCTGGTCATTGGTGGTTGTGGAATGGGCCTTAAATTTGGACGAGAAGTCTGCAGAAAGATAATCACACAACAGGCAGAGATACATATTTAAAAAGGGCAGGGAGGTGACATTTACTGGAAGCTGCAATAAACTAGATTTCATAGATTTCATGGCTCAGTTACCTCCATTGAGCACACTGAAGGGCCCTGGGAAAAAAAAAATACTGCAGCTTGGGAAAAAAAGTTCTCCTTGTTAACACTGATGCCAAACAATCCCAACCAAAATGACTCATGTTTCGGTACTGCTGTGCCATTCTTCTGCATTAATGTTTACAGACTGTGCAGCCAAAACTCTCTTAATAACTAACAAAACTGTTTCCCAGCTCTACATCAATCCTTTTGAAAAACATAATTGCGTCAACATGTGCTTTCTGTGTTTGAGACCCAGCACCAGATTTTCCTTCATTTACTGGCAAACTGCTTTTGTTGTAGAGCAGTGTAAATGCCGTTTATGTGTTAATCGCCGTCAGAGATCTCATGCCTGGGCACTGGTTGCAGATCGCATCTGCTAACAAGAAACAACCCACAGCCCATCACACTCAACTGGATGAGTGTGTTTATGTCATCCTGATGCTGCTGCAACACAACTTTCCAACATGCAACATGCAAGAACGTGAAAACCAGATTAGACTTTGACTGAAAACATCTAAAAGGCACGTATGGCTGCCAGGTATGGCTGGGCCACTAGTGTTTATTGACGATGTGACTGCTGATAGAAGCAGCAGGAGGAATTGTGAAGTGTGCAGGGCGACACTCTGCTTAGCTCAGACAGCACTTCACAGTGCAAATGGATAATGATCCAAAGCAAGCTGCAAAAGCAACACGAGAGTTTCTCAAGACAAAGAAATCGGATATTCTTGACAGCAAAGTCAGTCACCTGATCTGAACCCAACAGCGCATGCTTTTCAGTTACTGAAGACAAAGACCCACAAAGAAGCAGCAACTGGAGGCGGCTGCAGTAAAGGCCTGGCATGGCATCTCAAGGGAGAAGACAACATGGTGATGTCCATGGAGTCTAGCCTTCAGGCAGAAATTGACTTTAAAGATTTCCATTCAGGTTTTAAAAACAAATCCCGTATGTTAGTTTCTGCAGTTACTTTTGAGCCTCTGAAAATGGGGGCTTGTGTTTAAAACTGGCTGGAATTCCTAAACAGTTAATGCAGAAGGAAAACTACAGAAATCGTGTCTAACAGACCAAACTGTCACTCCTGGAATGAGGTGTTGATTCATGAAGGATTAAAAAGCTGATTAAAAGAGTCACATTAACATATGACCTTCAGATCGTCAACAACAAATCAAAGTTCTTCAAACAGATAATTGCAGATAACATGAAAATCAGCCTCAGCGACACAAATATCACAGAGAACTGCTGCTGTTAAGGATTGCATTTCTATCCGTCTATCTCAGTCTTAACTGAGCGCACACGCAGCTCTGCCTTCTCTGTAAATTAAATGCAGTAATTGTCTCTAATTTAGACAGTTTCTCAGCTTTGAATAATTCCAAATCTCCATCATTAACTAGCTCTTTAGTAGCTTTTGTTTGAGTACATTTATAAAAGCTGGCAAACTGCTCCCAGGCAAGGATAATTATTAAAATCGTTATGCTTTTGTCCCTTCAATCACTTACTGTCAGTGGGTTTTTTGGAAAAAGAAAAGACAACATGCAGTCTGCCAACAATCTTATGTTACTAAAATCAGCAAGCCTTAAGAGACACAACAGGAACAATTAAAGGTGAGGTGAGGTCAGTAATGCTCCCAAAGCCACAGGAAATAACATGAATACTCCCTCTCTTTGGCTCATTCTTCACCGGTGACACACCTCAGACGGTCACCTGAGAAATTCAAGAGGGGAGTGGGGTGAAGAATGTGGGAGAGTGATGCCATTGTTGATTATTAACCACTTTCCTCTCTGGGACAAATTTCTTCCCACTGTGTTTCACAGCAATGACTATGCCAAGAATCTGGCTGGACCCCTTATTGACTCTTCTAAACTGTATTAATGTGATGGAGAATGCCGGACTTGTTCACCCCCTTACGGATCCATCATAGTAGGGGATGATGGGTGGGAGGCTCATTTAGAGCATAGTGTTGATGGATCTGAAGCAGACAACCCCCTGAATCTAAGTGCAGGTATGCAGCTCCCTCAGCAAGGAACATATTCCACCTCCACAGCAGTGCAACCCCCCCACCCCCTTCCAGCACATGCCCTCTAAAGTATCCCAGAAAAAAACATCTTGAAATCTGCACATATTTGTGGTTGGCCAGTCTATCTGTTTAGAAACTGCACCAAACAGGGTGCTGGGCAACAGAGGAATCAGATTTAGGAGAAAAAGAAGAAATTATCTAAACAAACAATTCACCAAAACGGCGCTAAATCTCATTACGACCCGACTGCAAACAAAAGCTTTTCTGCAGAAATGCGACATGTTGGAGTAGCAGATTCTTATCTTCGCTGCTTAACCTGATTACGTGACTTGGGTTTTTTAAGTGAATCAGTCTAAATTCACTGTATTCTCCCTTCTGAATATAAAATGGTTTTTCACAGGTTCGTGGTTTCCTTGTTGAGCAATTGAAAACTTATGTGCATGTTTATTGAGCCGAGATACTTTAAATGGTGGGAAATATGCATGGATAAACTCAGGAATTAGTGTTCATTTGTTCACATTTAGAATCTATAAACAAAGCTTAACTTCAGTCTTTCAAAGAACGGTTTCTCGTAATTATACAGCTTTCCTCTTTGGACTTCATGCTGAAGGGGACGCTTCAATCCCAGCTGTGACACCGTTACGGATGACTGACTCACTCTGCCATCTATCACCATGAATTCCAGGATGACAAAATGGAAAGTCTCACTTTTACAACTCTCCCTGTCTAACTCGTCTTTGCCCAGACTTGCCTAAATTGCACCACTTGGACAATTGTGCAGAGTGCAAGTTATACTTTGTGTGAACAGATTATCATAATCAGATGGAAAACACTGGCATGTGGACATTAAATGCCAGCTGTTGTCTCTTCCATTGCATTATATATTATATGATGCTGGTAAAAGTCTTGGGGGGAAAAAAAACCACTGCAAGGCACTGAGGCAGAGTATGCAGGCCTGTAATGATGAAAGTACTTCCGACTTGAGGTGCCTGCCCTCTCCAACTTTCTTTCCACCCGTCAGTTCCTGTATACACAGTTGATTGAGAAACCAGTCAGAATAACAAAGCCTTGAGGCCGAGGGCCTCTAACTTGGATCAGATTGAGTCCAAATTGACATCTGGTTTTTCTAACTCTTCACTATAATTGCGAGTGGGAGTGAACGCACGCGAGCACGGCACACGGTGGTGCAGGGTGGAGAACTGTGCTACCTTTTTAGCCTGCGTGGCTATCTGCGAGAGTGGGAAGATGTGAGTGGGTGTCTGTGGAATCTGTAGGTGAGAGTGACAGAGACAGAAACCAGAGAGAGGAAGACAGAAAGACAAAGAGGTTACAGATAGAGAGCGCCACAAAAAGGGAGATGATGAAAGTCACTAAAAGATAGTCTTATGGGTGAAAGCAAAGACGAGCCAAAGCATGTGAGTGTAAATGTGAGGAAACGTGTGTGAATACTGTAGCAAAGAGATCAAAAGAGACTAGTTTGTGGCCATGATTGATCCATGTTACAAGGTTATCCAGACATAACTCCACATAGAAGTGTAACATTAATGCCAGATAACTACAGTGAAACATTAAAAGCTATACACAAGAATTGGAGTTTGTCTGACCACAAGACCTCCCTCTCCCTGAGCCTGGTTCTGCTGGAGGTTTCTTCCTGTTAAAAGGGGGATTTTCCTTCCCACTGTCACCAAGTGCTGCTCACAGGGGCTCGTTTTTTTGTTTTTTTTTCTTTTTAGCCTGTCATGTCTGGCAGTTTTCACAATCAGAAATGAAGAGCTCTATAGGCTACTCTTGTTAATGTTTGTCATTTTCTTTTATTTATTCATTCATTTTGAATATGACAGCCAGGTCTGACAGACAGGAAGGAAAGAATAAGAGAAGAAGAGAGAGGAAAAAAAACAGAAGAGATAATGGGACAGAGCTAGATACACACACAAACATATTCACATATATATACACATACACACACGCAATCTTGCTGTCTTGTGCTGTAATGTATTTGTGTCTCTGTCATGAAACGTACTCGATAATGAGGGTGATAAGCCGTAACGACGCTCCCTGGGATCTAGAGGTAAACAGGGAAAGACCCCGGGGAACCCGGGCCATCCACAGCCCACCAGGAGCTCAGAAGACCTGTGGCCACACATCCCAAAGATAACTGCACACACACCCCAAAGGAGAAAGGAGAGAGACCCTAGATGGAGCTCCCATGGCCAAAGGGCAAGAGCCCCAGAGAACCAGAGACAATGAGCATTCCTCCAGGAATGCATCAATCCCAAGTTAGGCATTTTGGCCAGGTAGCCATGCTTTAAATCATATTCTTCTTTATTATTTACTTTAACCTAACTGGGACCCCAATTTACAAAATAATGTTGTATTAAATAAGACTTGAAACTAATGATTCAGACCATAAATGTATCAGTTCCATGAATCACCTCTGCTGCCCTTTACAAACAAAGAGGTTTAAGGCACTTTAACATTTTCTTTCCATTTTATACCTTGGGACTATGGTACTTACAGTCTATAGTTTCCTCACTAAGGTCATTTCTGTTCCAGTCTGACAACAGCAAACTCTTTGTAAAAGATCTTCGTCCCTTTGTATCCTACAGAAGCAGCTCATTTTCCAGACGTCAACTCAGCAGTTTTTAATCTTCCACAAGGGATGAGTGGTTACTCACTTATATGGAGTAATGTGAGACATCGAGGGGTATATTAAACACTGGGATGATAAAGTTTACAAGAGCACAGTGGGCTGCATACACTGTGTGCATGTCAGACTTGATCAGCGGTTCAAATCCTCATTATGCAATTAACCATTCTTATGCACGTTTGAGCCACAGCTTTGAATCAAACTCATTAAAAATCCATTATGTTTACAACAGTGCATCAGGAAGAATAAGCAAAATAGCAGTGCAGTCAATCAAACAGAAAACAAAGTGACAAAGATAAACTTTCACAGAAAATAAAGAAATTCTGGAATATACAAAAGCTGTTCCATACCGTCCACGTGGGTCTTTCCACTTCTGGTCTTGGAGGTCTGGATTCCACATAACCGCTTCCTTCCCCTGAGGCCTGAGGAGACCGATCATACACTTTTACACTTCATTTTATTGTTAACAAGACGATGTTCTTGGTTTTATTCAGTGCTGTGAGCATTATAAACCTGAAAATGTTCTTTTAACGGCATGCGTCCATAAACTCCTTACCTGAATTATTTTGGTTAATGTACAGAAATTCTATAATCTATGGGAGAGTTTGAATTAAATGTGTGCACGTGTTCATTAACAGCAGAAGCTCGTTCCTTTCTGTGCTCCCCGTCACTGTTTGTGGCCTCTTTTGGTCAACTATTTCGTGTTTATTGCTGTAAATCTGGTATTTATGTTGCCTTCTTGGCTACGTTCCATGTTAAGCAGAATTTATGTATGCATTAATGCCAGTAAGTCAAATGCATACATATTTGCTGTAATAATTTACAGTATGAACCCTCCACACAGTAAATCCCCATTAGGTTCAACCTTTCTTGATATTTCAGTGTATTTGATGTGTTGTCAAAACATGGAAACAGCTGTTACGTTGCTATTGGAGATAAAAGGCACATCCTGAAATTGGAAACCTGTGATTTCCCCCATCTAATCCAAACAACATCTAAAGATTTGATGACAACAAGCAGTAAAGTCTTAAATTTGATTCTGTCAGTAAGGACATGGTTTTGGTGTTCTGGGTGAGCAGAACAGCTGTGAATGTTTTACTAAATAACAGTTATGGCTGTTGGTGGGCTTCAGCGAGGCACCTGTGTTTGTGTCTGGGTGGTCAGGGTCAGCGCTGGAAAGGCTGCTCTCAAACTTTGTGCTCGTACGGATTTACTGTTGGTTTTAAGTGAAGTTGCACACTGAACTAAAGCTGCAGCATCACTTGTGTTACTTTAGGACATCTATGCCACCATTTAGCTGCCTGGTATTTCCTTTCTGTTTAAAAATAGCAGTTTGAGGATTTATTTAAACAGAACTCAACTGCAAGTCTGATGTTAACTATGTCGTTCTTTGCATTCTTGTGTACATATAACACTGCTGGCTATAACTGAAATATATCCATTATCAGAATTCACAGATTTGAAATAAATCTCTGATTTCAGACTGGTAGATATAAGGTAGCTTCCGAATTTAGGCCAATAACTAGATTTTGTCAGCTTTAAAGTCTACTACTGAGCTTGCGTTTATCTAGTTAATTAACCTATCATTAGCTCCATAAAGCCCCATTAGTTAGTGGGTTTAGATTAACTGGTGATTCTAAATTGCCCATAGATGTGAAGGTGAGTGTAAACGGTTGTCTGTCTCTCTGTGTTACCCTGCGACAGAGTGGCGACCAGTCCAGAGTGTACCCCGCTTCTTGCCCTGTGGCAGCTGGGATAGGCTGAACGCCGGGACCTTTAATGTTGGTAACATTGCTTTGATTTAATATGTGTTCAATGAGATTCTGGTGTGAGAACAGCACCTTCACTGTAGGGATATTTCTGGTGACCAATTTACTACTTAAGCATAAGACAAAAATCAAACTACTCATATCATCTTAACAGAAAACTTAATCCATTAATAGCATTCTTCAGTAATCAAATAGCAGTAGTTTGCACATTCACATCAAAAGTGGAAGATCCCTGGTTTGAGGGGAGGAGACATAAATCCTTTAGCTTCCATTGAGCACCCGCTGTAAAAAATCTGCCAAATCAAATACGGGGCTACCCACTGTAGCGACCCCTTATGAATAAGGGAGCAGCTGAAAGTAACTAATATGTGTGGCACTTTGGACTATGCATAACTTTACATGTACTATGTCAGATTATTTTGGAGGCTAATGATAATATTATCCACAGGAGCAGTCTGTCCACGCAGGTTAACATCCATAACATAGACAGTATAAAACATCGATGTAGAGACATCGTGCAATATTGGGTCTGAAACGTGAAACCAACACTGAAGTGCTTTATACTTGCATTCTATTGAATAGCCACCAGGGGGTGATGCCTGTAGTTGCAAAAAAGACCTAGAAGTCTATGTGAAAACAGCCCTGGGGCCTGACCGCTGTAATCACTCTCCTGATGAGCAGAAACTCATACGAGTTCAGTCATTTGGCCAATGCCTACTAATTGACAAGCTTTTGGCCAATGAGCAGCTAGATCCACCCTTTACTCATCACATCAGAGTTCAAGACGACAAGATGGCAGTGATGAAAACACTCATCTCGAAGCTTCAGAGTGGGCCTTCACAATCCACTGGGTCACGCCACCTTAGCTACAGCCATCTTTTATACTGTCTTTGGTCAATATACCACTTTACTTTGCTTGTTCATAACTTTGGATCACAGGCATAAGGAATACTGCATCCATTAAAACATCTTAGAACCAGTAACATAATGTATAAATAATTAGTTTAATCAATAGCATTTCTAGTGCAGACTAGTGAGCGTACCAACATTTAGTTTAGTCAGAGGTTGAAGTTTATTGAAAATAATAATTTTTTGGCAGCATTTCTAATTTCAGTAACTATAATACAGAAGTTCCGTCACGTGTAATGAGTCATAAATTATGCATGCGATAAGCTGTTGCTCACCATATCTGAGTCATCTCCATCCTCTTCACAGTGCCTGTTGGCAGCAAAGGGATCTCCCACCACTCTCAGCTCACTGATCACACCCTGTCGCAAAACATGTACATGTTTAAATGTTTGATGATAATCAAAACAGTGCAGCGCTTCTTCTCACATATAGAACATGGACTACTGCCAAAACATAAAGCAGAGCTTGGGTTAATTACAGTATGTTTCTCAGGGAATTTCCCCCTTCCACAAAATCAGAGGGGCTATTGATGTCTCTGTCTGTTAAGTGCCACTATGTGTGCCTCAAACACACCATCTGATACATGTTCCCACACAGGATACTCACTCAGATTGCATTCATGCTATCTGAGTGAGTATCAAAGGGCCATTAGCTGTGTATGTCGAGGTGGTCTCTCTGCTGTGGAGTTATTTGAAGTTGACTCGTCTTCAGGACACATTTATGTCCTGAGGGAAAAAATAAAAAGAGTCAAATGGATTTTTTAAGAGAACTTTGAAGATAAAGAGCTCTGACATTTTAACCCTGTCCCTCCACAGACTTTTAATGGTTGTTGCACGGACCTATTCAGAAACATTTCTATACAGGGTATGTCCCTTTTTATCTTTAGTGCTTTAGATTTTCACAATAAATCTCAGATTTTGTTCACAAGAAGATCAAAACCTCTTACTCCAGCATGTTTTTGCTAGTCATGGATAATAAGGATGAAAGCTAAAAAAATAAATAAATTTTAAAAAATCCAATTTTAGAATGGAATGTCCTTTTTAAAAATACAAATGGTAAATATTTAGATGTTTGTAGGAGCTTGCCAAGTCTTGATTTGATTAAGAAAATTAAATTCACAAGACCTCAGGAGCCCTAGGGCCATGCTCAGGTCAACACGTAACACATGGAAAAAGACTCCTGAAAAAATAAAAAGAAAAGACTTCTCTTAAATAAGCAGTTAAGAAAACGTCGTCCTGCTTAAACATCCAACCACAGGAAAATTCTTTAGAGGGGATTGTGCCAAAAAAAAAAACCTGAAGCAGAGTGTAGCAGTGTTACAAAGCGGTTTTCAACAACATAAGCAGCTGCCGTCAGTCATCAGAAATGACTAAAACAAGTGTTACAGCAGAGAGGGGAAGAGAGAGGTGATTTTTCAACTAGGAAACACTAGAAACTTTATTTTAGGGGTTGGTGCCAGATGGAAAGAAGTCATTTAATGGTTATCTTTAATAAAATTGTATCTCATGCTATTATTTATGTAACACATTTATTAAATAGACGCTTTTAGCAAAGGATGGAGGGGATATCTGTCTTTTTGTGCATTACTGTTAAGTCAAAAGTGCCTGTAGCCCTGTAGTTTCCAGCCATTGTCTTCTCTAATCTTCTCATTTCTGCTCCTTGTCTGGGGTGGGGTTTTACACACAGAGTGGCACACACAGCGAAATGGAGAACAAAGGAGAGAAAAAGGACTAGTGCAAGCAATATCAGTTATTGTCTAATGGCCAACGGCATTAGGTACATGTAGGACTGTGCATCTGTATGCACATAAAGCTAGAGATGTCACCATAACTGATACAATACCTTTCAGTGTTTGTAGACATAGTTACTGCTATCCTTCAATCACAAATCAACAATAAGAGTGAAAAGAAAGGTTTACAAGTTGGTAGTGAGACCTGATGGATGGCTTGGAGATGGTGGTGCTAACAGAAAGACAGGAGACCGAGCTGGAAGTGACACAGCTGGAGATTTAAGATTTTCATTGGGAGTGACCAGGATGGATAAGATTAGAAATAAGTATATTAAAGTATTGAGCAGTTTGGAGGCAAGGCTGAGATGATTTGGATGTGTGCAGAGAGGGCATGGATATATTTTGGATATAGTGCATATATTTGATAAAAGATGTTGAATATGGAGCTGCGAGGCAGGAGGAAAAAAGGAAACCCTCAGAGAAGATTCAAGGATGCAGTGAAGGAGGACATGCAGAGGGGTTGGTGTGACAGAGGAGGATGCTAGGATAGGGTGAGATGGATGCAGATGATCCACCTTGGTGACCCCTAAAGGGAGCACCTGAGAGAACTAGTACAGTAGTAGTGACTATGGACAGCGTATGTATAAAAATTAATGGGGGCAGCATGCACCTACAAATGTCCGACTCTATCCTGCACACAGGTACAGGAAAGATTACAGGTGAAATATGGCAAATAGTGCAGCTGCTGTGATAGCCCCTCCCCTGATAAGAAACGCATAGTCATGTACAGTATGTTAGTACTTTGCATCGAGAAGTACTAACATACAAGGGGTGATAACTGATTCACTAAAGGCAATATTTAACAGTGCTATCACGATTTTCAGAAAACAGGAGGAAATACTTCCAATTCACATACACAACATTCTTTTTATGGGATCCTGAAATACATGTTACATCATTTTTTTTTTTTGAGAAAGTCAACATTGCTGATGTTCCACAGGCTAAAATGTTTTCAATGGCAGCGCTATAGAAATGCATAAGCGAACTCATCTTAACATTTCAGTATGTGTCCTGTCAACAAGATACAATGTTAAACTTTTAAATAAATGGACTACTGCCACCACGTCAGTGGTTTAAGACAACAGGGATGTGGAGATTCCTTTCAAAACCCTTTAACTGGAAAAGAAAAGGTTCAAAAACCCATGAAAAATGATGCAGCATCTACAAAATGTGTTGCAATACTAAAACATGAATACAGCCCATTCTATGTTGTTGCTTTTATTTACAGAAAACCCATTTTTGTGATTATTTTCATAACAATTGTTTACTAAAAGTGTTGAATTTCTGCTTAAAAATAAGAATCCATATTATATTTTCCAAAAACAAAAGCATTTGCAGAAATTAAAGATTGTTCCCCACCCAAAAGGGAATTGGGTTTCAAGTCACAAAGATATAAATCTTTTGAGCTTATCAACACAACTGTTACTAAAGAAGTGCGTAAGAGCATTACATGGATATAAAACGATGATTGATTGAGCTCCTAAGTATCCAAATAACTTAAGCAATTTAGTTTTTGATTTTTCCCTGACAAATTTCTGCTTATATGGAGTTCTTCTTTCTCTTTTTCTGTTGATAATTTTAAAATAATTGCATGCTCAGAGGCAGAATGAACAATGATCACTGGCTGTTTTCACCATGTCATTAGCCACGGTTGAACGACCATAACCCTCGCAGCTAAGACCAGCAGTTGTTGTGGCCAACCACTGAGATGTACACCAGTCAAATGACTGGCATTAATTACATCACTACTGTGAGGTCTTCCAATTAGTTGCAGCCTCTAAGGAAGATGGTGACGTGATACAGACATTAATGTTTTGGTTTGGAGCAGGCAATTTGAGAAATTGGATCACATGAGAGGTCTTCAGCCAAAATGTTTCACATGATGATAATAGCCGTGAAAAATCAAAACACTGAGCTGCACCTTTCCAAGGCTTCACGCAGCAGGAATCCTGTCTCAACGTTAATGCTGGTTATAAGAAGCTGTAGTTTGGGAATGCAAGAGTCTGATTTATTCAATGCACACATAACATGTACTTCTTTATCTATTATGAAAGCATTTCACATAAATACGGTGTATTGGTATAAAATGATAAAAGCCTGTATACACACCAGGAACTTCTCAGGATCAGCCCCTCCAGCCTGCCCGACAAAGACCCCAGCACCACTCTCGAGCTCCATGTCCTCCGGCGCCCTCTTGATGCGTGTCACCAGGGGGTCCGTGTCACAGTTGAAGTAGAACAACACCATGTCATCTTTCACAGCAAGAGCAAAACGGGTCCAGGTGTCCAACATGGAGGGCACAAGGAACCTGGCTGCCTCATAGGACCGCTTTGACTTAGGCTCAGTGTAGTACAGGATGACATTTTGGTTGCTGCCCTGCACGGCTGAGAGTTTAACGCCCACATGCATAATATTCTGCCGGGGATCCGTGATGGAGAAGATGACCCCGCCCTTGTCAGTGGTTGGTTTCAGGTTGAATATGAGGGAAAAGTCTCGGTAAAATGGGTTCGGGAAGTGGGCGCGTGCCAGCTGGCCTGTGTTGGCATCGGGTCCAAAGACATAACTGGGGGTGTTGTCTGGTCCATCTACTTGGGTGATCTCATTCGGAGGAGGATCTCCAATGAGTTGCAGCAGGGAGACTCCACTGTCTTCTAGAGGGAGAGAAGCAAGACATCAGGACACAGTAAGCATAAATAAGCAGGGATTTGAAGGGAGGGCAGAGTAGGGGTTAGAGCAGGAGCTGTTAGGTTGGTGGTAGGTGACAAATTGTTGATGTTTCTGATGGATGCAGGACTGTTACTTGCACAAACTGAAGCTGAATTAGTCTCATCAACCTTCCTAAAGAAATGTATTAGACAACTTTTATGAAAATGTAAATGTGGAGGTACCACTTGTGTTTTTAACCAAACTATAATTGTTTTCTAATGTAGAAGCCTGACAAAATCAGCAATACTCAAGAGACCACAAACAAACAAGCTGTTGTATTACTTGGAACATGAGATGCAAAGTGCACTAAATGTACCCAAAACATACACACACACACACACACACACACACACACACACACACACACACACACACACATATTATATATATATATATATATATATATATATATATATATATATATATATATATATATATATATATATATATATTCTCAGACAGGCCTGTACACCAAAGGTAAGAACTTCCTAAACTGAAAATTAAAGGCAAATTCCATGAGGACAAAAGTCAAAAAATGATGGTCAAACAATGAAGTTATTCTATACCCTACAAGTGTTACTGGAGTTTTCAGCTCTTCAGACTTTATCCTCTTCTTCATGCACAGTAGAAATAGATGAAGTAGTGCCACAAGCCTCTACTTTGCTGTGCTACTGTCCCAAAAAATTATTTTAATATTTGAAACCATTCTTTAATTTTGAAAGCATGAATGCTGCAGACTGTGGAACTGATGGATCTCTATGTATCATTTCCCGAAAACACTAAAAAAAAGACAAAACTTTTCCAACTTGTGTGACATCTGCTGGATGTCATGACTTGGGGCACCGCAGAGATCAACAGCTGGGCCTCCAGCATGTCTTTGCTGACTCTTCCATCACCCTGGGCGACACTGGCAAACTCAGTGCATAATTGGAAGTGTTTAGGAAATACAAAGAACACAAAGAGCAATGTGTATTCATGCACATGCACTGTGAACACAGATTTTGATGTACTGACATCAAACTGAACCGCTGTGCTTTGATCCCCCCCCCCAAAAAAAGGTTTCCCAGAATTACCAAAATGACTGTTTTTTGGAGAACATGTGTTGTACTTCTGATTCTTTGAAGAAATGCTTTGGTTTACCACCTGGTGACTAATGAGCAAGATCTATCACTCAGTTCAAAGCTTCCCCACTGCCCTGAGTGCCGGAGATCAATTGGGTCAGCAGTTGGCTTCGTTGAGAGCCTAAACACATGAGCTATTTTATCTGAACCTGAGATCCTGCTTTCTGCTGTACCACCATAAATGCCACTGAATGTTCTGCTCACTATCTGAGGACTAAAGATGTTTTCATTTGAATCTGAGCTAACAGCGAACCCAGTCAAGCTGTAACAGGAGGGCAATAAAAATACCTTCCATTATGCAGTTCCTCTTTGCACCAATCAAACATACATTTCTAGAGCAGATTTATCAGTAAGCGGATGACACCATTAACAGATACACTATATTGCCCAAAGTATTCACTCGTCTGCCTTCAAGTGACATCCCATTCTCAATCCATAGGGTTTAATGTGATTTCGACCCACACGTTGCAGCTATAACAGCTTTCCACAAGGTTTAGGAGTGTTTATGGTAAATTTTGATCATTCTTCCAGATGTGCATTTGTGAGGTCAGACACTGATGTTGGATGAGAAGGCCTGGCTCACAGTCTCCCCTTTAATTCATCCTAAAGGTGTTCTTTCGGGTTGAGGTCAGGACTCTGTGCAGGCCAGTCAAGTTCTTCCACACCAAACTCACTCATCCATGCCTTTATGCACTTTGCTTTGTGCACTGGTGCGCAGTCATGTTGGAACAGGAAGGGGCCATCCCCAAACTGTTCCCACAAAGTTGGGAGCATGAAATTGTCCAAAATGTGTTGGTATGCTGAAGCATTAAGAGTTCCTTTCACTGGCAGTAAGGAGCTGAGCCCAACTCCTGAAAAACACCCCACACCATAATCCCCCCTCCACCAAACTTTAAACTTGGCACAATGCAGTCAGACAAGTACCAGTCTCCTGGCAAAGAACATGTCTCCACTGCTCTAGAGGTGTAAAGTTTACACCACTGCATCCAATGCTTTACATTGCTTTCGGTGATGTAAGGCTTGGATGCAGCTGCTCGGCCATAGAAACCCATTCTATGAAGCTCTCTACAGACTGTTCTTGAACCAATCTGAAGACTGCATGAAGTTTGCAGGTCTGTAGTGATTGACTCTGCAAAAAGTTGGCGACCTCTGTGCACTATGTACCTCAGCATCCACTGAACCTGGTCTTTGACTTTATGTGGCCTACCACTTCCTGGTTCAATTGCTGTCATTCCCAGTTGCTTCCAGTTTGTTATAATCCCACTAAAAGTTGACTGAAATATTTAGTAGCAAGGAAATTTCACTACTTGACTTGTTGCATCCGGTCACGCTGGAATTCACTGAGCTCCTGAGAGCGACCCATTCTTTCACAAATGTTTGTAGGAGTCCACATGCCTAGGTGCTTGATTTATACACCTGTGGCCGTGAAAGTGATTGGAACACCTGAATTCAATGATTTAGAAGCATAACCAAAATCCAAAGAGTGCTAAAACAATACTACCCAAGCCTGGAAAAGATGGCAATATAATTTAGAAAATTAGAGACTAAGTTACATGCAAACACTGGATCAAAACTAATAATTACATTTTACAAACCTGCTACAATCAAAACGTGAGTATAAACCAGGCATGTTCTACCTAAATTAAAAAGAAAAATCACCACAAGTTGACACAGCGGCTTCCAGGTTCAGAATAACTCAGACATAGGTCACTGACTGTCGTCTGCACCCGGCTGACCAGATGTTTACTCTGATAAAATCAGAATGAGACACCTTGAGGGTCCATTCGATGGGCATGTGCTGACATGTCTGAGCCTGGCTCCCTGTTTTGTGCATAATCTGCTAAAGGAGGGTTGAGAAAGGTAAAACCTTGTAGTAATTCAAAGGGGAACTCCATTATTTGGGGAAGCACATCATTTCACTTTGTACATCCTTCTGCTTTGGGTGCTGAAGCAGTTTTAAACCAGATGCATGTACTGTAATATTCTTTTTGCAATTAAAGCAGAGATAATAGTTTATGTGCAAATTCAAATTAAAGGTCTGTAATAAGGTGGAATGTGAGGATGGCTCTCACAGATCCTGGTTATCCTTCAGCATGCAGCATTCCTCTGCAGCGCAAACTGAGGATTCAACCTCACCATCTACTCTACTCCTCACAATTTCTCTTTCACCCACACTTCAAACATCTGATTTTGATGCTTTCTCCAAATGAACAGCCGACATCCTGTTTGGAATGTGCACGCACACAAGCTTTCCAAACCCCTAATTAACAAACCATCTCACCTATTAGCCATCACCCACACAGACCAGATGTGCACTCTCTTGAGTTGTGTTTAGAATTTACCAAAGAGAAGTATCATTTTCGACCCACCTATCCCGATGTAACTGTGCCAGGTGCCATTTTGAGACTTAAAATTCCATCACCGGATTTAAAGCTGATTGAAAGGTTTAACCTTCTTTAGGATTTCAGAGGAATGCTTTTACTGAACCTGGTTTAGTGTCTCTGCATTGTCAGCAAAAGAGCCAACCAGCCATTCCATCTCAGACATCAAAAGTTGTAGGGGCCTCAGAGGGGTCACCATTAGCATTTTAAGTGCAATCTCAATTCAGGTTTTCTCAAATAGCTTTTGTTAAACGCTGACAGCTTCAAGGTCGGTTGGGAATAGAAAAGATCTGTGATGAATGGAGCACTGCAGGGTTTAGGGTGCTAGTTTGTCTTGTCAGGAAGACCGCTCCCTGACTCCTTTTCATTTCCTCACATTTCAAGATGGTGTAGCAGACTTTGTGATACCCTGTTGATAAAGCTGTACACACTGTCAGACTGTATGCACAGCTTTGGAAAGCACAAGGTCCTGTATAAAGCATGGGAAAACATTTGAACATCTGGACAGTGAGAAACTTTGTGGTTTTACCCGACTACACTCCATCACCATTTAAAACATCCCTTGAGGCCTGCTGAGACGATCTCTCGCCTCACTCTGCAGAAGGCAGGGCAGTGGTCGGACCCTGTGTTTGGAGTGTCAGAGTTCAGCTCTGAAAGTGCTGTCTGAAAGGTCTGTCTCTGAAAATCCCATGATTTTTTTTTTTTTTATAAGTCACAATCCTTGTGCATCTGCAGCATAAACTATATTTTAAGCAATTCGCGGCCAATTTAAAGTGAAGCAAATTCATTTTGGTCACATGGTCTGGTGTTTGTGTTTGATGTTAATTCTTGTGGTTTTGACACATCTGGCTGCTTATTGGATAAAAGAACATCATTTTAAATCGATGCCAAGCACTTAGTGGTTTACTAGAGGCTGCACTGTGGCTTAAAAACAACATAATGTTTGCACTAACTTTCTTATTTGCAAGGACAAATGACACTGATTACTTTCAGCAAGGTCTAAGGTGGCAGAGATATTGAAAAAAATGTAGATCTAAAAAAATGAAAACTAAACACTGTTTTTAAACAAACATTATTAATAAAGTTCCTTCCTTTCTATAGTGAGTAACTGGTCCAATTTCTTTAAATCTAATGCTCAGAAAAGGAAAAGAAAAGAAAAACCATCAGAGTCCAGGAAGGAGATTTCATCCTGACTCAACCTGAAGACTAAACTGTAATTCTTAAACCACAAAAAAGGAACACAGGTCTACCGCAAGCTGTGAACTTCACTCTTTGGAAAAGAACCAAGTTCCCCATGTGTGAAGTAAGAGTTTTTTATGCAACCCACCCATTGCCACATACTGCTATCTTCACGGATGTCTTCTTTGGAACTACAGAAGGAAACGATGCACATGCATCAGTACAAATTGCAGCAACAGCTCCTCTCGCCTCAATAAACAAAACATGCACCAAAATATCAGCTGAACATCTGGATCAGTGTCGGTTTGAACTCATTCTCTTGATGATGTTGTTGGCACAGTTGCACACTGATACTAAATATAACAAAAACACTATATAGATACTATTAGTGAAGTACCAAAATATTAGCTGAACATCTGCACCGGCCAATATTGGCCTTGTTGACTCATATGAGCCTATCAGAAAAGAAAAAAAAAAAAAGGCCTTCATGGATGCAATTTGGCATTATATTCAAATAGTGTGATTACACCCTAAATTGTTATTTCAAACATGATTATCAGTGCAGAATTTCACAATCACATAACTTGTAAACCATTAAACACTTTAGGCAGTTACCCAGCTCGAAACACCCTAGTGCTTGTGTGCTGTGTTTTTGCAACACAGACTCATCACTTCTCATTTTGTACTACTGCAACACAAACCAGAGGGGGCAATGGTTTTCTGGCAGCGAAGAAGTCGGACCACACTGTGCCCATAATTGGAACCCTCCTGAGAGCCAAGTCAAAAGGATTCCCTGGCAAGCAGCATGGTAAAGGACTGGAGCCAGTCTGGGGCCTTCCTCTTGTCATGAGATAAAACATCAGTCTGGGTGCAGTGGAACCGTGGTGCTACAAATCAGTGCCAGACCACCAAAAGGGTACATGAGCCACAAAGCCAAAGCTAAATGCACACAGACACTCGGGTATCATTTTTAAAAAGGTGTAAGCAACATCTTTCAAAAGACCAGCACAGCCCAGATAGCTCTTAATTTCCAATAAACAGTCTGGCAGGGTTTCTTCTGCAGGATATAGGTTTGTTATTAAACATTAACTGAACTTGACATCTAGACCCTGATGTGGTTCACTGCTCATCTTTCAAGCTGGGCACAGAAAACCATGCAAATCATCACTAAAAGGGCTACAGAGCAAAAATAATCTTCCCAGTGTAAAAGGATCGCATCCAATAGATCCCACTCGAAACCCCCACATAGATGCATTAAGATTACATTCAGTGATTTTAGTGTATAAACTATTTCTTTGTGGGGATTTTTTTTGACCCATGCCAATGGGTCTGTCTTTAATTCACCCAAAATATCCACAAAGGTGGCAGTAAGCCATGAAACATTTTTGCACGACAGGCTACATTTGCATGATGTGGAAGTGTGGTGGTTTAAGGCCCAAAACAAAAAGAGAGTGCCCTCCTCCCTCTGTGGGTGGACACAGTCTCAGATAAAGGCACTGGGCAAATGAGCAGAGAAATAAAGCACTTTTGGCTTTTAGGCATGTGTTTAAATGCATTGTCCTGGCCAATTACAGTATGTGTGACCTTATTCAACTTACAGGACATCAAACTTGTTCACTAGTATGGATGCTGCAGTGAGATACTAGGAGACATATTTTGTTATTAGGAACCATATGGAATCAATAGGTTGCTTTTTTTTATAGGCAACATATAATTGAATCTATTAGATATCCTTAGGATTTGGGGCTGAAGAGGCCTGATAGGCACAGTAGTAACTCTATAGCAAAGCAATGCTTTTCATCACCTCTATTCAGCCATCACTCTAAACAAGCAGTGTGAATCAGTAGATTGCAGTTTGAGTCATACCAGATGGTGTTGACTGCACTGGATTTCAGTCTATGCCAGAATGATTTAGAGTAACTGAAGGAGCTCTGGTTATACCTTGAGGCAACTTTCACAAGCAACTTGCATGCTTGGGTGATGAACTAGCTTCTAGAATTGCAAAAAAACCTGCCCTCGGGATATAAAGAAGGCAACACGACTGTTCCTTTCAGTATGCTGAAGGTCTGTCAGCATTGTCTGGATTACTGCGTCTAGAACGTTCAGAAACTTCTTCTACCTTGCAGACACATGTGCCAGACAATCTGAAAAATCTGTGAAATTTAATGACCCAAAAAAGTAACACCAAGATTTTTGTCATTTGTCAGTTTAATTAATAGTAGCCCTAATCCTCCATGACCTCACTCACCAATAAAACCATGAATATATTTAGGCTCACGTGTGTCACTTAGTCCAGGAAGCAGAAACATCTTGTCCACTCATGTCTGTCAGTGGATCAAGCTGCCAGAAAGATAGCGAAGCTGTAAAAAGACATAATCTTGAACTCGCAGAGATACAAACAGAGTGGGGGAGACAGGGCAGAAACCCAGCATCAGGGGACAGGCTTTAAAAAAAGATTTTCTAGAATAAGATTATTTGATACAAAACTAGGCTTCTCTCATGAATCAGTGCCCACTGGTACTGAGGCAATGAACAGATGAGTCATTTTTTCCAACATTTCTTCGGTCACTAGGGGCATGTGTTGTACATATTAGGACATTCAAGTGTACACTGATCCGTTTAATCTTTAGGTCATCATCAGTTTGTAACTACTAGTTTATTATGGAAACTTATACAGCCCTAATACTGCTGAATAACAGAGCCATTCTTCATTATAAAACACCTTTTTAAACCCTGCAATCACGAGAGACTACAGCATTTGTTACTCACTTCAATGAATTAAACAGCAGCAACCTGCATTATCCACAGGAGACAAACAGCTGCTCTTAATTTCTTACCTTAAAAATTTTCACCTGTCAAATATGTTACTTGAGTCCAGCTGTCAGAAATATTTTGTTCTACAAATTATCATATCTAAGAAAAAAAAAAAAAAAAAAAAAAACACATTAATGCAAACATAAGTGCTTCTCGTGCATGACAAGCTCCTGTGTCCAGTCCTGAACAGACAAATGCACATCAAGCCTGCAAGCCACTCACTGTCAAATGAGATAATGAGATATGCTGAAGTAGGTATTTCATACACACATGGCTCAGATTAGCTTCTGCCTTATGCAGTTCAGATGCACTGATCAGAGCCATCTAAAATTTCCTCAAAGCAAACAAATACAAGAACATTATATAAATGACTGAAGAATTACTATTAAATTTGAATTTTATTCCAGATAACTGCAAAGCCAAAAACTATTTTTTGTGAACTTGTGTTTTCCGATGTCACTACAGTCTGAGTTTAGGCGCTCAGTGGTTAAACTGGAAAGGCTGTTTCAATTCAGATAATTTCATCTAGCAGGTATTTAATTATATATATTACTGTAACAAACCAAATAATTATCATCTGAGCAAAGTGTTACCCTTTGAGTGTAATTACTCAAAAAGGAAATACATGAGACTTGAGGTATGTGTGTGTGTGTCTGTAGGTGTGTGTGTGTGTGTGTGTGTGTGTTGGGGAGGCCGGGGAATATTATGACCTTCACAAAGTAAGTGACATGCAACCCAAGAGACAACCCAGAAACATGCAGCAGTTAAACACATTAAAGCGATGACATCATGCTTGTTAGGTTTCAGCCTCAACTTAAAAATAAGCATGCAAACTTTTTGTAAATAATTTTGGATGGGAGCTAAATAAGTAATTCCTCTCATTCAGTGCTGACAGGGACAAATTTTTGATTAATTAGGTGGGTACTGGATTGGCGGGGGGGGGGGGGGGGGGGGGTGTTTTTAAAAACTGGTTCAAAAATGAATCCCAGATTAGATTCATTTGAACCACTGATTACCTTTCTGGTTACTAACTGACAAGCACTGATACCCATCATCCTCCTCATCAGGTAGAGTGTGGCACTCCACAGGGAGGCGTCCCTCATCCAGGAGCATCCAGCAACTGTCCCGCAAGACTTCGCAGAAACTCTGGCAAGGTAACACAGGCAGTGGGGCCAGAGAGCCACACTTTGGTACCAAAAGAAGGCAGAAAAACCACTCCAGACTATGATGGCATTGTGAACTCAACAGCCATGCCCACTCATTGAGGAGCGCTTGGACTTCCTCCACGCTGCTCTGGTTGAAGTAATTGGGCACGACAAACCTTTGCCCAACCATGGAGGAGCAGAACGGAAGAGCATTGTCTACCAACAAGCACTGCGGGGACTCGGCATCCAGTGCTGACTTAACTACTTCTGGCGGTTTTTCACTTGTTGCCTGGCTAACTGCAGCTGTCTGGCTCAACAAGATTGTTTGGTTCAGGTCTCGCTGACTTATTGATGACTGAGTAACATCTTGGATGTAATCAGTTTGGTTGGTCACCATTTTCTGGCTTGTTTCTAATGCTTTATTGGGATAGACATTTATGGATTTTAAGTTAGTGTCTTGCCTCTTATCTATTTGTGGTTGTCTTTTTAACATTTTGGGGGGTTTAGTTGGTATCTGTGTTACAGAAAGTACCTGGCTGGCAAGCGGAGCTTTGCTCGTCTGTAATGCTTGGTTAGATAAAAGTTCCTGGTTAACAATAAATTCACCATCAAGCAAATGAGTAACTGTCACTTTCTGATCATCCATAGATACCTCAGTAGTCTTTAGAGAGTTGTTACCTACAATTGGGGTTAATGAATCTTCTTGGCTTTCATATGAATATATTGTTAAATTGAAGTCATTAGCACTAAAACTGGAACTGCTGTTTCCTTTTGTGTTGTTGGGGGAATCAAGAGTTTGCCCTGATTTTAAGCTGCCAAGACTGTGGTCCTCATCTGCACTAACTCTAATATCTAACCCCCTATGAGTGGTGGTCATTACTGCACCTTGTTGAGGCTCATGGGTTCCAAATCCAGATCGCCAACTAGTCTCAGTTCCTGGTGCAGACCCATTGTCTGATGCCAGTTCCGGTTCAAGCCCAAATCTGAGTCTCGTTACATTTCCTGTAAAGCTTGAATTAACAGATCCTTTAGAACCCTTTAGTGAAGATGTGCCATTACCAAGTTGACTTTTGTGTGATGAAATCCCTGCAGTGCTCTTTTTTGATTCATGTTCATTCTCTGGTTGTGTTGTAGGCACTACAGTGGTCAGTTGAGGAGCCTCAGAAATCTCATCTGAAGTCTGCACAGCTTTTTCCATCCCATGTCCTTCATCAACGATGTCTTCTCCAACATTTCCAATCATCTCTGTAGGTGGTTCTCCACTACCTGCTGGACTGCCAGATCCCTCAGGTTCTACTGTTGGGGCCAAGGTTGTTGTATCAGTCCAGGACCAGAACCAGGCATCAGAGTGGACCGCCCACTGAGCCAGCAAAATCAAGAGTCCAAACTGGGTCCTCATCTTAACCATTATGTCAAGTCTTAACTACATCCACCGACTTGATTAGACTCCCAGAGTGAACTATGACATGTCCACACAGCCACTCCACACCACTCACACTTTTCCTTCAGCTCTGTCTCCACACACACTTCACTAGGCAGAGAGAAGAACTGAAGAGGAGTGCCCCATTCAAGAGTGAAGAGAGGGAAAGCAGGAGGAGGAGGTGGTCTCCGTATTGGCTGCCCTGGCAATATTTATTCTCCTAACTCCTCCTCCTCCCTTTGTCACAGCAGTGAAAAGCGATCTCTCCTGCTGACTGAGACCTCAGAATTACAGCAGCGTTTCTTTGCAGAGCACAATACTGATGCTTTCCAGTGTTTTACAGTCAGGAACAATTTGTTGTCCTTGATTTGTTTTTTTTGTTAAAATATGATAATACAAAAACCACAGGCTTGAAAAACTGCAAATTGTGGCCGTGATTTCCTACAAAAAGATTCAACACATAATACAAAGATACATACTGTGGTAAGTTTGAAATGTAGGGAGCGGTGCTGAGATCCCTCAAACAGATTAAATTAGTCTCGGCCCATTGCAATAATGCGGCCAATTACTGAAAAGAAGTTGCCATTGTGATGTGTTGGTATATTTAAATATAAAACTAATTTATTGCACTAATGGTATTGTTGTATAGAACACCTGCAAAACATAGTCAGCTACTAATATAAACCAAAGCAATGTGTCTTTTTTGCCTATTAACTATTTCTTATTCAAATTCTTGATCCCATTGTCTTTCACAAGCTTGAGCACACCAAAATAACCCATTGTCCATGCATTAGCTGTCCCTTCTCTACATGGTGCCGTTTATTGTTCAGTCTAGATTACACGCCTATTTTCAATAGTCTGTGGGTACACAGTAATCCAAGCCTCCATTTCTTGTCCAGACTGGTTTCTCATATCGCCTACGGGACTGGCTGACAGAGACCCTCAACGACAGCTAATGGAGGTGTAGTGATAAAAGGAAGAGGAGGTTTGTGTAAGTGTCTTTCTTAAAGGCTCACAACTGCTTGCAGCCTCAGCTGCTGATTGAAAGGAACTCTGAAGGTCATCTCTATAAAGCTTCCAGATGTATATATGGAAAAGTCTTGAGAAAAGCTTTACAGCTTTATCCTGTAATACTCTCTCTCAGTCTGTGGTCACTAATGATGCAGTTGACCCCTGCCTCCAGGATTATGTGTACCTGTACTCTAACTTTTCTAATTGTAAAATCGGTGCTGCCGGCTTTCCTAGATGGTTGCACCAGCACAGGGTTTGCTCACACTCATGGAAGAACAAAAACAGCACCCTCATCAATGTAATTTCAGTCATAATATCAAAAGGCTTTCCTGGTCGCAGTGGACCTCAAACTGTGGAAGATTTGTATCATTATTATCTGATTTCATCATTTAACCCTTTTTAACCATAAGTACAACATTGTAATTTTATTCTACTTATGTGTCTACTTATATGTCTACTTATGCATGGTGTAGTACTGAATTAAAATTTATAGACAAATTCTAAATATTTGACAACTATATTGAACTTGCAAAACATTTTTTTCATGATCTTTATTTGTCATCATATTGAAACAAAAATTACACACAACCCTCACCTCTGGTGAGGAAATAAAAGTAAAACATCACGGAAGCGCTAAAGCCAAAAATCCAAAAATTAAAAAGGCTACACAAACTTGGGACATCAACAAGAACGTGCTCCTCACACCTGATTTATTGACTCGCGTCATCGTAGAAAAACGCTTACGCATTTCAGCACCAGTCCTTCGTCAGAGCAATTGTATACACAAGGGAACAGCTCACGGTTGAACCCACTTGTCCTAAAATGTTATTAATGATTCTGCACTTTTCCCCTTTGCCATCTCAATACATCGCTCCTTTCCTCCACCTGCACGTCCTCTGCAGCCTCCACTCTCATCATAAGTTGCGTCTGAGCCGGGTCCTTTCATTGGCAAACAATAATCAGCTCTAGACTGCTTTATCTTTAAAACACTACAACAGCTTAAATGGAGTGTTTCACTCCTTCATCATCATCATCTGCTGAGCACATGAAAAAGAAATAAAGTGGTACTTTCAACCACTGTGGCAGTAGTTGGCTGTGCCAGAAGCGAAACAGACTAATGATCATCATACACTCGCACAAATGCGACCACGTGAAATTCTGACACTCCCACCCGCACAAATGGTTTCAGCCTGGAGCCCTGGCAGGGTGTTTCCACGTGAGCAATTCAGTCTTCATCAAAGCACATTTTATGCAAAAAGCTCATAAAAAAACTGCAGAGGATAAATCTGATAGCTGGTTACCTGTGACCTATGAAAGAAAGTGTGGCTCACCTCAAACAAGGCCAAACTTTTTGGCACTTCCATCCTGATGAAAGGAGAATATTGTGTCCAGTCATATGACAAGAAGTTTCCTTTTGGGCAAACATGACTAAATAACTTAGCTCATAATAGGTTGTGGGATATCTTGTGGGAAGCAAGTAAGTAAGTAAGAAGTAGGTAAAATTTGATTTATATAAACACCTTTCAAGATAAATATTGCAAAGTATTTCACCACAAAATGTTAAAAAGGAAGAAAAAAGTTAAAATGATGAGTTTAGCTGCGTTTTTAAGAGATATCACAGAGTCCAGAGATCCAGAGCCTGAGGGCCACTGTTGCAAAAGCTGTGCCTCCTTTTTTTTCTCAGCCTTGTATGCCGCACAATCAGGGCCTGCTGGCTGGTCCAGCACAAAATGTTTGAGGAAGAATTAAAACTCTAGAGCTGATATTTTATGGCCAACTTTACTGTGGTCGGACAAGCTTAATGATCTATAGCCTGTAGGGATTTGGGTAATAAATTTGAGGGTAATAGACTCTAGTCTTGTGATGGATAATGATTAGCCTAAAGCTTCCCCCTCTCAGGCACTTTGGTTGTGCAGGTATTGTGTAGGTTAAACTTTGCAGAGGTTTTACTACTGAGAAAAAAAAAAAAGGTCAAGTTAAATTTTACTTGATAGATGCAGAACACAAACATTATCTGGTACATTCCCTCCCTAATCTATCCATACTTTACACGAACAAAAACTTAGTACATCAGCATGATCTGCTCTGTTACCTAGGCCCTTAATGTTTTCTTTACTAAATCAGATGCTACATCCCAGAGAACCTCTAAATCCAGACAAAAAGAAGAAACTGTCTGAAGAAAATGAATCATCAGGAGTGTTATTTTTCTAAAGATGACAATGAATTGCCCTGAGGGTGTGTTCATGTGTGAGTCAAAGACAAGCAGCTTAAAAATGTTCATGCAAACTTCCCAGACAGACAGAACATATCGTGCCATCAAGAGTGTCATTACAACTAGGAAATTATTTGTTTATTCACAGAAAAACCAGACAAAGAAAAGAAACTGCATTTAATGACTGCAGGACATTCATCACCCATCTGGACTGATAGTTTGGGGGCTTTTTTGTTTTCTTTTGTTATGTCTTTCCTGCAGCAAAGGTAATTTCCAGAGATCATATCATAAACTTTGTCAGAAACATGTGTCCTTCTTTCCCCTTTCATGTTAACGGCCTGTATAATGTACAAACCATAAGAGAAGAAGACAACACAGCTATTATAATAAGAATGGTTTGTATTATTGAATGCATCAATCCTGCATTTAATCAAGGTAGCCTGATGGTAGGTGTGCCAGAATGTAGCAGGGGTGGGGAGCACATGTTAATTTTGGCAAAGGGAATACGTCCTTTTATCAAAATTACTTATGTGTAGTTGCACATCTTTTAACTGAGGTTACCTGCTTGTCACCTGCTTGCTAACAGAGGGCTGTAATGTCAGCAGAGATTCCTACTTGTTCAAAGAACCAGTCACAAATACACACTAACAGAACAGTGGATATCCTAAATCCTGAGCAAGCAACAATAAAACTATGCACATTTCCCAATACTAAAATATGTTTGTGTTTGTAATTAACAGTTATGTGGACTCGGACTATAAATCTGTCAGTTGTTACTGCTTTGGTTTGGCCCTCAATATTCTTTCTGCATCCATCCAGTAAAGAATATAAACTGGGGTCCCCCAGGAGGCACTACTGCACTACCCATGCATGGAGTGGAAGGATTAGCTAACTATTGCTATTAATGAATGAACTGAATGGAGCTGAACAGTTACTGGTTAACTAAAACTAATGCATGTCAATTAGAATATAGCAGCCAATATGTATGCATGAATGACTAAAGTCCAAATAACAGTGAAGAAAAAAGACAAGAAAGAGCAGCTTATAGTTTTAGTTGCATCAGATTTTTTTAAAGCTAACAGTGCAGGGAAAAATTAATTATTAGCTAAACATGGATAAATACTGCTGGATACAATTTAGAAGTATCAAGCCAGTATCACTAATAGTTTAATTGTTATGAGACAGTATGAACTAATAGCTATTTTTAGGTAATAAAGCAAATAAATTATTAGCTAAGATTATAGAAAGTTGAAATACAGTAGCTAGGGAAAACTAGCAATAAAATATGATTAATGTGTGAATTAAATAGAACAACAGCTAAAAGCAGTGGATGAATGGTTATAAAAGTGACTGGAACTTAAAAAGCACCTTTCTACTCAATCTGAGCACTCAAAGAGCTTTCTAGTACAAGTCTCATCCACCCAATCACACACACATTCACACAGTGCTTTTATGTATGCTTAATCACTTATTTAACAATTACACACACGCTCACACTCCGATGGATGCATCAGGGGCTACTCTGGGTACAGTATCTTGCCCAAGGATAGGAGGAGCTGGGGATGGTAGACGACCCGCTTTACCACCTCAGCTACAACTGCCACCCAAAGGTAAGCTAATAATTGCTAATAGAGTTAATAGTAGCCAAAACAGTTAAAATGTGGAATCCATTTTAAATGAGTCGAACTGAACACAACAGGTGGTGTTGAGGAAGCGGTATCAGGCCCATCTAACAGCTAGTGGAGGTACATCACATGTAGCAGAGGATCGTAAAGGTCCCGCATAGCGGTCAGCCTTTTTCTTTCTCCATTTCTGTGATGTCTGTAAAATCCTGAGATGTTTTAGGAGGACAAATTCCAGGCCTCCCCTGGAGGAATTCCTGTCCTCACAATGCACAGACAAAAGCATGAAACCTAAAACCAGGAGCGTGTCTGAAGGCTGAGACCATCAATGGGAGGTGGATCATCGACTAATCACAACACCAACAAAAACCTCCTGAAGGGAGGGAGCCATTGCAGTGGTATTTTACTCCCCATTAACTGTCATTCAGATATTGCATTTCATGTGCAGACTCCCAATTTTTACCTGTGCTAAACATAACATTTATGAAACACATTGGCAGAGGGGGAACACACGCATTCCCCCATCACCTTTCTATGCAATCTCTATTACTTCTTACATCTTTTAGGCTAGTGAAAGACTGTACAGTAGTTACACTTCAGGTAAAAAAAAAAAAAGAAAAAAAAAAACATACAAACAGGAACAAATGGTGACCCAGCAAAAGGAACTTTTAGCAGCCACCACACATGCGTACATCCTTGTCTGCACATGCAGCTATGTTATTTCAGCAAGTGAGGGTCGTTAACCTCTCGCTATGAGTCATGGTGTAGTCACTATGTCAGTGGGTATACAAGCATTAAGTTCCACAGCAATGGGAGAGCTGGGAGTTTTAAATGACACACACAAATTAGGACATCTGCTGACCTCACAGGTACGAGCCCACATATGGCTGAAATACATGTGTAGGACACACAGACGCACAGCATGTTGCAGCAGAGCAGCAGTGTAAGCAGTGAGACACAAACATTATACAAACTGTAGTGAACATATGGTTGAAACACATGTACACACACACACACACACACACACACACCCTTGTCTGAGCTGCAGCAACGAGACCATAAGTGGGAGGTAAACCAGCATGTCACAGCTGAGCAGCAATGCATCTCAAAATGAATCAACCACAGAAATTAAAAACACGAGGGAATGCCTGTTATACCATCATCTGATAATCTACCCCACCGTGCCTCCACTCTCTCTCTCCGCAGGCTGCAGTTCCCTGTTTGCAAAAAGAAAACCTATCATGTAACCTTGAGCAACAAGTTTCAACACAGTGGTAAACAGCTGCACAAAATCCAAAAAACTGAAAGCATCTAAAATCTATTTTTACCCGGTTTAAAAGCCCAATCAGTTGTTAATGAATTGGAGAATTGAAGTAACCCACTGCTTTATAAGTAAGGTTAGCCCTGGGAAGCACTTGTTTAAGGACACGCATGCTATAGGCTTGTAATTTGAGTTATCTGCTGCAGATAGACAGATATCAGATAGCGTTTCTATACTGCCACAAAACACTGGTTTTCAGTCAGAATGAAAGAGCCTAATTCAAATGACATCCTCTTACATCTCCAGGATCTCCAGCCACTGAATGTGTGTCAGTGTGTGTGTATGAGAGACAGCCAGGGAATGAAAGGTTTGGGGGGGGTTGGGGGTTGGCTAATAAGAATGGAGGTCAGAAGGTCACAGCTATCACATTAGGAGGGAAGAGAGTCCTGTTTCCCACAGACACAGCTCACGGTCCTGGTGTGACCTGTAGGAGCAGTGCACGATGTGTCCAGCTGCAACATTTGGAGTATTGTATCTGGATTAGGTCGGATTCATGGTTGCACGTTTGTGTTTCATTACGTAGCAGTTCAGCTGCGGAGAGAGATAGGAGGATTGTGGGAATTCAGCCAACACATGAGGCAATGAAGATAAACTTGCATGCTGTCATTCTAGAAGCCCACAACACGTTGCTCTATGGCAATCCTTCAGTCGACTGCTGATGAGTCAAAAAGTTGGCTATTAGCAGAAAAGAGAACCACAGTGAAGTTCAACACAAAGAGGAAGAAAAATAAAGAAAAAGTCAAGTACCAAAAAAAAAAAAAAAAAATATCAAAAGTTTACATAGGTAGTTTACATAATTTTTAACACTTGGTTTCACTCCAGTATAAAGAAGTTCTTTGTATATTATGACTTCTGTCTTCTCCATAGCCTTGGCTTAGCTAAAGGACCATCAACTGCATAAGCATGAATTAGGAGCAGCCCATACTGATGGTTGTTCCAGTCACTTTTTGCCATTGGTTCAAGTTTCTGCATTGCGACAAGGCATATATGTACAGTACTACAAGTACCAAGCAAGAACCTTTATAAAAGTTTGCTACAGCCATTCTAGTTCATGTGGTTCTCCTGTGGACACCTGATTCAAATGGCTGAATTACCTCCTATTTGACTCAGGTGTGTTGGATCAGGGACACATCTAAAACCTGTAGGACATCGGACCTCGAGGCCTGGATTTGAGGATCCCCGACCTAGATGCTGTATATAATCTATGTGCTAAAAGGCAGCAGAAAAGACCTAGCGCCTTTTTTAAAGGGTGCATCTTTGCACCGAGCGGCCCAGTATCCTGCAGAAAGAGACAGACTGAGCCCTGCAGGGATCCACGCAGTCCTGCTCAGACAAGCAGAAACAGCTTGGCTGTCACTCTGAAGGAGACACATTCCACAACAACAGGGGAATATGTAGCCTGTGGGGCCTAAACAACGGTTACAGTATAGGAAGGAGGTGAGGGTGTGCACTGTATATGGGATAGAAGACAGACAGCCATGCGTTACTATACTTAGTGCATTACAGAAACGTAATTTTCTCAGTAAACACTATCATTAATGCAGGGAAGATCAAAGGTGAATAAATGTTCCATACATAGGTTTAACCCTGAGAACATGTCAAGTGTATGTACCATAAAACTCCCTGGTGGCTAATAAGAGTTTGGTTCCTTTGTTTATTCTTGAGATTGAATCAAACCCCCTGATCCATGTGTGTTTTGGGAACCGCAACTCATGCGCCAGCAAGTCAAATTCTTTACATTGATTGTGAAAGTTAACTACAAACAGCATTTTCTAGGTCCACTAAACTACTACGATCTAAGACCCACATGTATCTCCATTCAGCTCAATCATCACTCGGGCAACTGATAGAAGTAATTAAAAGGAGGTGCAATGCAGGAAATTACCAAAGAGCGCACGGCCTGCTGCCTTGTGGTGATCTTTTTTAAAAAAAAAAATTCCAACTCCAAAGAGACTACTTTGAGATTTCTTGTAATTGTAATGACTCCACTAATTAGCGCGCTGTCAAGTCAAAGCATCCGGAAATGTCTAAACTGTAATTGGCACTCAATGCCATGCCTGTCAGCCGTTATCTCGACTAATGACAGAGAATTGAATCTTCCGCCTGAAACAAAAACCTCGTACGAGGGGAGGCAAGCTGAAACGTTTCTCCATTTGAATGTGTGCTGCCTCAGAAAGAGTTTGACATTTACAGTAAAAGCTGCAGATGTTTGCAGGAGATGTTTGCACAGCATTTACAAGGTGCTAAGATGTGTTTTTTCTAGTTATTGTGGAAAGAAAGCATATCTACTATTTTCTTCACCTACTAATTTGAACCAGGTGGCTACAGACGCATGACAAAAAAAAAAAAGAAAAAGAAAAAGAAAAAAGAAAATGTGACTGTTGCCTCAGCTCATACCCCCAGCAGTGAGATGTAAAGTTTAGGAAATAGCTCCCTCTACTGTCTGCAAGGTTAACCACAGCTACAGAAGAATACAGAAGCCTGAGCTACTGCCTTTCACGCATCCTTTAAGTTTTATATTATAGACTGGTTAATATTGAGGTGTATTTAAAATTGAAAAATTTTAATGCCTCAGAGATTAAAATACTCATTGCATAAGTCTCAAACTAAAAAAAGAAAAACAGTCCAGTCTCCCTCATACTTCAATTTTTTATGACTCCTTAGGGAATTAAAAGGAATCCAAGTGTAATTTTAGTGAACATCAGCAAGCAGACTTTTTATTTAATGTCTTTCAGAAGGACAGTTACATGCCTCCTGGTCATGCACCTCTCCTGCTGACAACAACCACAGGTGTAAATGAACGAGATGAGATGCTAACAAAAGTTACATGTTTACAGTGATCTCTAAAATTAACTGCCCTGTGTCCTCACCGCTGCAGACCTCAGCAAAAGACCAAAAAGCAAACTTTACTCAACAGGTGGTGCTCCCCTAACAAAAACACACCTGTAGAAAACCAAACAGTGTACGAGAGGCCTGTCAAGTGTCAGCAGCAACTCGTGGCAGATAAATCACAAAGTCACGCTTGTTTAAAAAAAAAGTCAGTGCTCACCGAGATAATAAAGCAATTACAAGATTTTCTTCTGCTACAGTATTGCATCAGCCAAGCCTGCAGCACAACTCAAACACACCATGTTGATGTGACAGCCCCGATAACAACCACAAACACCTGTCTGGTTAGTATGTTTCCTGAATGATGTCTTTTAAATAGATGCATGGAGAGATTAGAAAATGAGGGCCCCTGCCAAAAAGTAGTCAAATTTATAGCAAAATTGTGCACACTGTCATTATTTTCTCAGTGGACATTTCAGATGTACTGGGAAGAGTTTATCGTGAAAGATTTATTGGCCATTTTAGTTCTGATATCTACTGTTTCCTTCCAGTAGAGGGAGATCAAATCAGCGATAGGTTAATTACGAGGCTTAGCAGGACACCCACCTCATTACAGTCTGAGCACTTAGGTCACAGGGCTGTCATTAGAGTACACACACACACACACACACACACAAACAAGAGGCTGGTGCTGCGGACGAGCAGGATGACAAAGTCCATCCACGTTGTCATGGGAAACAGACCCTAAATATTTAGTTCCACTAACCCTCAGGAAAGAGCCGCACTGCACACACGAGTTTTAGATGAATAGCTTCCTCTAGCCGTTATTCATCACCACAAACCTTCACACTGAGCAAGACTGCTTCTGATTGGCTGCCCCTCACAAACAGCCGATGGGCAGGTTTTCTGTCTGTGTGACTGAGAATAATCATATCAGGGACATCGACGACATCAGAGAACCAAGAATAAAACACAAAACAAAACAGCCTTTAGAGTATTATGCTGGCCACATTATTTGAAACTTCACTCATATTTAGTAATTTAATATGAGCATCCACCACTGAGACTGGACATATATGACAGAAAATAAAGAAAAGCACAATATATGACCTTTAATTTGTAATTTTATTTAAAAATGTCCATTTGAACTAAAATAAAAAGTAAATGCTTAACATCTGTAGTCCTTTTAAATAATATTCACTTATAGGCAAGTTAATAATTTATTTACAAATTCTAAGTAAAAACTACAAAGTTAAAATACTTTACTCCAAAAGATGCTGGCTGAATGAAAGTCTGTGTAATGTGTGATTAAATATACCCAAAATACGTATTAATCAGATCTTTCACCATAAAACTGATAGAGATGAGGGGTTCACAGCATAACACTCAGGGAATCTTATAAAAACACTTTAAAATCAACCAAAATCAAAGTCATAAATCCATTGTATAACTTAAAGATATCCCCCACCCCCTCTTTTTTCCCCTTCTCTGCAGCTTAGCAAGTCAATGCATGAACTTGAAGTGAATGGACCCCCCGTTCAGATAAATCATTTACCAGGTTTGTGGGCTTGGAAACAATGGAGAGGGACTCTCCCACCCCTGGAATCCAGACACTGCTCATCTAGCATGAGCAGGGTTTGAGGGTCATCGGGTTTAAAATGTCGGATTCTGGATAAGCTACGCATTTAGTAACGAATGTCAGAGTCTGGAAATGAGAACACATTCATAATAATGACTGGGTTTCACCTGCTAGCATTTTAGGGCCGGGAAGTTTGATTTTTGTAGATTTATTTATGAAAAAAAAAAAAAAGAAAAGATATTTCAGCAATAATTAATGTGTCACCAGCAGACATCACCACAGGTTAAAACAAGAGCAGTTCATGAATGCATACCTCCACCAAGGCTAAAAATTCCCTCCACATTACACATGAACTGAACTGGAACTTTGAGAAGTTTTCATGAGTACATAAAGACAATCTCAGTTTTTTCTTATTTCCATTTTTGCCCTCACAATAGGAAAGAATCCTCATACAGTGACTCCAAAAGTTATTCACTTGCAAGATGGCTCAAGATCCACCTCTGGTACAACTAATCCTGCTAACAAACAAAAACACAAGTGGACAGAAACCCCAAACCTCCCTGTTGGATGGAAAAATAGATCTCCTGAAACTCACAAGAAAAATCAGGATTCAGGGGAAAGCAGTCCTTAGACTTGGAGCTGCTAGTTAAACCACATGAATGTAGCTTTTTGTCCCCCATTTATGTATTGAATTTCTGTCCTTCAAATCCTTCCGGTTCACACACATTGTCAGATTCCAGAAGAAAATAGTTCAAATCCCAGTTTTCCCCACTCCTAAACACCAGCCACAGTGTATGTGGAGGTGGAGAGGTGAGTAGAGGGATTGCACACACCAGCTGTTTCTCTGTAAATGTCTAACAAACAAGACTACCTACAGTGAGTCTGAACCTTCTCTTCTTCATGCATCTGACTGCCATGAAAGAGGCCAATTTTGAAGAAAACCTGCCAAACAAAAATGCCTCCACACTAAGCAGCAGATTTGTCTCTGCCACTGCTTGGAAAAAGAATTTTGCAGTTCCAAATTGTCACCAATCAGAGGCAGAGGGGGGGAAAAAAAAAAAAAAAAAAAAAAAAAACCTGATGCTTGCTACCTGATCAGCTGCATGTGGGGGAAGTGTTGCCAGCCGGTGATGACAACACTGTCAGTCTTGCTTCCCACAAAGATGAAACAGCATGGAGATCGGAAGTCTGGAATTGGCCGTGTTGACTCTGGGGATTAGGATCCATGGCCGGATGGGCAGAAAGAGAAAAAATTTTCCAGATACTTCTGAGAGGCATCTGAAGCGACTGCAGGGAAATGGAAAATAAAACTGGCATCTTTTACATAATCCCCTGACCTCTCCATCTTCTCTTAAAAAGGTTGTGTCTGAAATGTCTGTGCTGAAGTACACACTGTATTTGTCCCCTGTGAATTTGTTCTAGTACATATTTATTTGCGCGTGGGCGATTGTTGCCTTTACTATTATTACTTCCCACATGAGAACACACACAAAAGAACGTGGGTTATGGGAATTCCGTTCGGAAGCGCCAGATTGTTTATTGGTGAATTTTCACCTCTGATTGGAAACAGCCGCTACGTTACAAAGATCAAACCTCAATGTGAAAAGAAAAAGAAGTGGATGTTGTTTGGTCTTACTTTGTCCAATGTAGCATTAAAAAGAACAATTCACACAATAACTGAACCTTTTGAATCCTTTTATGTGGGACTTCACTTCATGTTTTCCTTCTGTAATGATTCTAGATATGGGTATTTGGCTGTTTGTCCACATTAGTTTTGGTCACACACACTGAAAGTCTTTGGCTGTTAAGCAGTGACCTCTTTGAAGTTTCTCACCCAGTCTGGCACATTTGGCGTCCGTACAAACCAACACTCCTCATTTTGCCAGGAACGGCTTGAGACAGCGATGGGCTGAGACATGAATTCACAGACAATCTGAAGCAGCTATTGTGGCTGGTTATACTCGCCTCACAGGAGGCGAAGCTCTTTTGTGTAATTCACAAAGCTACCTAATGTAGATCATTCCCGCACGTGCTGTCAGACGCTTACTGATATCTCCTCTGCTGCTCAGAGCGCAACAGGTTTAAATTAAAAGTCCATTCATGTGTCACAGATATCGCAGAACAACCCAAACAAAGCATTTTGGATTCATTAGAGATGTTATCTCAGTCTCAAAGAGCCTCACACAGTGTTTATTTCCGCTCGCTGACTCATTCCAAACTGAGCTTTATAATAAAAAAAAAAAAAACAAAAACTCTGGTGTGCGGTGAAGGAGCATGAGTCAGGCTGAGCAGATGTAAATCGGAAATTTCTCCTGCTTGCTAACAGATGGAGGGGAAGTCCAGACGTCTCTGTTACCACATGACCAATAACCCCGGCGACTGGCTTTGTCGTGCAGGAAGGACTTGCAAACATTTATACCTTTACAAACATTTCTGCCTCCGGCAGACAAAGCATTTTTTTTTTTTTTGGTAACACAAGCTGTTCGGCTTTGGGGATGGATACATCAGATTTATCGTTACACTTTATTGCATTTTCACTGGAGAAAGCTGCATGCTGATACATCCAGGCAGTAGCTCCATACAACAAAGAACAATGACGCCAAAACGTTGCTCAGTTTTGACGCCATACAGCCAAGCAAATTAAGCTGATGGCAGAGTTTAACAATTCACTGGGAGGTTTCAACAATGCCAACCACACAAATTTCCTCAGCCTCTTAATCCCATAATGAGCGAAGCATGTGTTCGAACATCAAAAGGTCCTGAGATGGTGGCCGTTCTGTGACTTCACCAGTGAAAGGGAGCCGTTTCCTTTGGACAACAAGCAGTGTTGCCTCTCTATCCTACAAAAATTAACACCAAATGGTAATTTAACTATTAACTTCTAACTTTGTGTTTGGGTTAGGTTGTGTATGTTTTTTTTCCTCTTTTCCCCAACAGGGTTAACATTCACATTTTTAGAAACTTGAAGAAATTACTCTTCAAATGAAGTTTCATGCATTTTGGCCTCTTATCCCGTTTTCCATTTTTGTAGGTTTTATACACAAAAACCCCATCAGAACAAATAGATGTTTCCTGCATTTCAATGAAATGTCACAGATGTGTAACTTCCTAAAACACACATATCCTTACTGTTTATTTTGCAGGGTTCACGTGAAATGACTGCACTGCAAGAAATGTATGAAATGTTTGTAAGGATGCTTTGATAGGCTCCCTGCTACTGCTCATGCTTATCTTAATGTATCGTTCCAGTCAAGAGTTTGGACACATTCACTCATTCACAGTGGGTGAGCGTGTGGGTGAGTTTGCAAAGAACCAATTTTAAGTTGTATCTTCAGGCATGAGAAGAAAGCCGGGATGTAACAGAGCCGGGTGGGTTTTGCTTGCTGGAGGCCCATTTAACCACTGATGAAGACGGCTTTCTCACAGTTTCTTCGTCATTCAAGAGGTGATCGTGACCTAACTTGACTCAGCTTACTTTTTTCACCTTAAACCTAATTTCACAAACATGTCCCGCCAAAGCTACGAGGGCACTTTGTTACTAGCAGCCTGTCACAAAAACACATAATTTGTTCCCATTTCTTTAGTTGAATCTATGGAAAATGCCAAAGATAAATGTTTAACAGGCATAAAATAGTGTTTTTGAACCAAAAAGGTGATTCCCAAAGAGCGATTAGCCAAAAAATTTGACCTCTCTCACCATGTGAGACGCGTACAGTGAGTCCTTTAAAAGAATTGAGAAAACTGTACAAGTGGAGAACAAAAAGAACTGACAGGCCTAAAAGTCTATTTATAGCAGATAAACAGCATCTCAAAGGAATGTCCTTAAGAAATAGAATAAAATCCAGCAAAGACCTGACGCAGATGCATCTGACCCATCAGTTAATCCATCTACTGTTCACTGAAGCCTCATCAGAAATGGTCTCAGTGGAAAGGTGGACGTAAAGAAGCCATCTGTAATGAAGGGCACTTGAATGAGAGCTGACAACAGCAACTGGAAATTTAGCAATGAAAGGGATGACTCCAACTGACCTTTCAAAATAAGAGCGAGGGGTTTGTCCAGCAGTAAATCAGTTGCAGATTGCACCCCCCCCAAAATACTACTTTGGACTCCATTAATAGAGCTAAGACCACCCATGTAAATCTATGGGAAACTCAAGTCATCTCTTATACTGTCAACATTTACTTCACCTCTGAACATTATTCAGACTCTCCAAAGGCTCTTCTAGTCATCTTGTTGTTGCCTTGAAGGATTCAAGAAATACCCTGAGAACAGATCAAATACAATCATACCACTTTCATGTGTAATTCTCAAACAACACAATATGGCAACATTTCATATTTAGGTGCACACATCTTTTACCTGATATATTCATAAACAGCTCAACACATCATGAGCCCATTCAGAGGGACTCATTCTCTTAGCTCAGCAGATCTGTGCATATGACTATGCTGCGTAGAGAAATCTGGGATAAAGAGGAGGAAATTCTCTGGGTTTGAATTCTCACTGGAACTTCATCTACATAATCCGCTGTAAGCAAAGAAAAGCCTTCATGCAAGGCAAGACAACACAAGCATGTAAAGGCTGTGGTATTAAACTCTGAAATGCTGCTGGGTCATTATCATACAACACAGAGCACACACACACAAAAAAAAAACAAAAACAAAAAAAAAAATCTGTATAATGGATGAGGGAAAGCTTCTTGTTTTAAGAGGACAACATATTTAACTATTTTCAGCCTCTTCTCTTGATAAATAAACCCTGCATTTCCCAGGCAGTTTGAACCGAGGCTTTCCGATATAAATTTCAGGATTGGCATTATTTTTTCAAACTTAATGATGTTTTTACAGGCTGATGTAAACTAACCATGACTAATAGCCTGTAAAATTGGAGTTCTCCTTTAACTGTAAGTGAGGCAGTCAAGCTCTGATACCAAGAAAACAGCGAGCTGTTTAGATGCAGTGTCAAAGTTGCATAAATATTGAAGGATGAAAAATGACCTAAATGACTTTAATCAAAGAAATAATACATGGGGGGGGGGGGGGGGGGGACTGGAACAGACTGGGAGAGCAAGAGGGAGACCATGTCTGACCAGCAAAAACTCTTTCACTAATGTCCAACTTTTCATTCTTTACTAATAACCCAAAACAACCCCCCCAACCCCCACCCCTGATCCCAAAAGCCCAAAGTGAAAACAATCCTGGTTAAATTGGCCCATTAGAACAAAAGGAGTGTCTCTTCAAAAAAATGGGACAGAAGATGAATAAAAAGGCATTCCACTCGTGTTGGTTCAGGCTTTACAATACCGAAAGACTGAAAGAGGAATGGCAGGCACCAGAAGTATCGCCCCAGGGCTGAAGGTTTTTTTTTGTGGTCAGTTAGAGAGGGTGGAGCATTCTACCACCTACAGCCGCCTGGAATGAAGACAGTGTGACTCAGTCCAGCTGTCTGAGATTTGTCCCTGTAACAACTTTATTTCTCTTAGTCTAAGAAACAGCAGCACATCAACAACATCACATCCCACAATATTTGAAAAACTACATCCCTGAAACATGAGATTATAAGAACGCAGCATTGCTGTAAATAATGAATCTTCTGTCGACAGTCCACATTTGCAAGCGGGGGAGTCAGGGGAAAAAGAAAAAAAAAAAAAAAAAAAATCAAGCATCAGTTTCTGGTAAGGCACGTCTAAATGATTTCTAAAGGGATTTGGCATGGGGAAAAGATGGTTTTTCAGTCCACATGTGATTTAATCCACATCCGTAACACTTTCATAAAGCGTTAGGAAAAAACTACAGCTGAGGGTGTAGGAGGACAGAGAAAGAAAGGGAAAGGTTGTGGCTGAATTTCTATCACAATTGCCCTCAATCTTTTAAACAGACGTACAGGGATTTCCTTCATTCTTGCTTTGCATTAGTCATGACGCTGAATGGCTACAGATGGCTGCAGATTCATTTTCTTCAATACAAGGACTCGAGGAAGGGAACTTGCTGTGGTCTCAATTATAACAGATTCATAATATTATTAAATCCTACCTGAAGTGATCACATGCATGTTAAAAAAAAAAAATGGCAGAATTGTAAAGGTGGATGTGGCAAAGCTCGTGTGGATATGTGCTGCAGGCAGTTTAACTGCTTTGTCACCATTTCATTTCAATCCTGTGAGAACAAACGGGTAAAAACTCATTAGTTGAACTTAAAAATATTCAGTTATGACACGATTTCTGATGTCCATCTACTTATTTCCTATAGTGAGCAAAAGCATAGCTGTATATAATGAGGTTAACCCCAACTCAGTGCTGTCTCGTTGGTATAGACTACAGCCATGAAAAAAAGAACGTTTTCACTGGATTCTGTGCAGTCCTGTGAAAAACTAAGTACATCCTTACTGCTTCCATAGGAATTAAGAGGGTAAGTAAGTGCGAGGACTTCAGTAAAAGCAGAAGTTTGGGCAGTTTGCTGGTCTGGAGTATTCAGGTGTGTCTTAACACAATACCACAATCTTTACAGCAAATTCACCCCCTGGGTCAAAAATGGCTTGAATGGAAGGTTTGCCAGGAGAAAGCAGCACAGCTTCAGTTTGCAAAGTTGCATCTTGACAAACCACAAGAAAAAAAAAAACAACAAAAAAAAAAAAAAAAAAAAAACACTTTTAGCTCTTCTCTTATTCACATGGGTTAGCTCTGGATAGTTGATTTGGCAGATTTGTATGTGTGATGCCATTCCTGATGTAACCCGACAGGACTTGATAATAAACCACAAAACTTCTGGAACAATTTCCTTTGGACAGACAAGACCAAAGTGGAGATGTTTGGCCACAATGAACAGCGCCATGTTTGGAGAAAACCATTAAAAAAAAAAAATATCTCAGCACAAATCACCTCATACCGACTGTCAAGCACAGCGGTAGAAGAGTCATCACATGGGCTTGTTTTGCAGGCACAGGACCCGGGCACCTTGCAGTCATTGAATTGAATCTGTCCTCACAGCTATGGTTAGGTCCAAATCAAGTCAATTAACCCAAAGTGGGGGGAGTTAAAGGTGTTGCAATGGACCAGTGAAAGTTCAGACTTCAACCTGACTGAAATGCTGTGGTGGGGCTTTAAGACAGATGTGCATGAACAAATGCCAACAAACCTTAGTGAACTGAAGCAGCAAGAGTTTTTGCTACTAAAGGTGGTTCTACAAGCTACCGAATCACAGGGTGTACTTAGTTTTTCACACCAGAAGTGAGAAATAAATTCCAGCCGTCTTTCGCTCGCTTTTCATCAGCAGCTGACACAGTTTAACCCACATTGGCTGCTGTTTCACCTTTGACCATTTCTTCTTCGCTTCACAGTTTGTGGTATAATGGGTGGACAGTGTTATGTTGCCAGCAAGCAAAATAAAAAAAAAACAGACATCCTCCCACCACCTAAGCAGTCTCTGTACAGGTGTTACTATGCTGCTGCACCAAAATTGTTTCCATCCAAAATGTCCAGCAATTTTTCAATAGGATAGAAAGAACCCTGTGAAAACAGCTACAGGAAGACAAGTTCCTGTGTCCTCCCTGTTTTACAGTCTTGGTTAAGAGTTTCAAAAATAAAAAGAACAAGTGAAAAAAAAAAGCAAAAAAAAAAAGTTTTACATCCAGTCATGCTCTTAAAATGGACATTTTTTTTACTTTAATGGCATGATTCAAGGAAAGCAGTAAAACTGACCCAAACAAATCAAACATCAACAAAAATTTACAAGGCAGGATTTGGGAAAAACAAAGAAAGCAAAAGAGTTCTGCAGGGTTGTGTCACCTACATATAACACTACCTTTTAAAGTCTGGGTGGGGCACAGAAGTCTGACCATCTGATTACCAGCTCTCTTTACCTGTCTCTCTTTCGGTCTCCTCCAAGTTAACTTTTATTGCCTGGTCCAAGTGGAAAACATGATTGGTGTGGAGGACACTTACACAGGTTGTCCAAGGAAGATCGGAAGGCTACACACTTTCATTCCAAGATCAAAAGATCCAACAGAACTCAGTGGGTAAACCTGTGACCACCTGTAAAGTTTTTCAGCTGCTACTGGAAAATAAAAATGGATTCTTTACTCTTTTTTTTTTTTTTTTTTTTAAAACAGCTGTTGTCTTTACACTGTGACTGTAAATATCTATGATCCATCTCGGGACACCTTCGCTTTGCAACCTTTTTTTAAAAAATGTAATTGTGAAATGTTGGTGTGACAGAGAAAAAGTTGGTTTACAATCAAACACCTGCAAAAATAACAACTCAGTTTCAGCTGCGCAAACTGAAAATCAGCTCAGGGAAGTTAGCATATTCAAACAGATGAACACGGCCTGTAACACATCTGCAGCCTGTGTTAACACTTGTGTTGTGAGCATGTCATATAATTATGTCTAAGTGCAGCCACACACAGCTCTTTTTCCAGATCTGCAGATTTTTTTTTTTTTTTTTGACTGAAAGCATCAACCCTCAAACACTGGAAAACAATGTAGCAAACATTCAGTGCTGGACAGCAACAAAGTTACAGTTCATTAAGAAAGCAAAATATAGGTGTGTTTAGTTTCAGCTACAAATTATTTAATAGATAATACATACTGTTAAAATCAGCAGATTACATAAAGGGATTACATTTTGTAAAACTGCACATGAGCCACAGAAAACAGGCTCCCTTACAACCAACCAGACAAACCTGCTACTTCCAAAGACACATTACACATACTCTATTTTTGGCCAGTTTTTTTCCATCCTTTTAATTTTTTTTTTTTTGTCCTTTATTTTATTAAACAACCATTTGAGAACTGTAACCTTTAACTATGCAAATTAGTTTCCCCACTTTGTGCATCACTGTAGATTCACTTTACTGTTATTTATATCTTCTTTTTTTGAGGTAAAAAGTGATTTTTTTCTGGTTTCATTTTCCTGTTAGAGATTTAGCAGGAAGGAAATAAAGGGAAAAGAGTTCAAGCAAAGCTTTAAATTCACAGTTTTCTTTTCATCTTGTTTACTGTTTTCATTCTTAACTTGGTGCTTTAGAAAATAAAAGGTCAAAGAGGTTTTTGGTAGCAGTACTGTGTAAGTGTCACATACAGTCACATTGCTCCATGCAATAATAATGCAAGGCAATCGTGCAATAATCCTAAAACTTGTTTGAGCAAACAGGTGTTAATAACTACTTTTAAAGTCACGTAACACTACAAACGCAATGAAAGTTGTTTTATGCGTTCATGTGAGAAAAATGAACACTCATCTGTTGGTGCAGAGCTAATCTGCGACCGCTTTCTGTCTCTTTCATCTGCAATGTCCTGCGTTGCATTTGGATTTTATTGACAGAATAACATTTCTTACTTGGTCAATCTACACACTTTCTTGCTAAACTGGACTTTGTGGTCAAATTTAAAACATTTCAGCTCAAGAAAATGAGTCCAAAATTGGGAAGTAAGAAATTTAACATCGCTTTAAGCTGCACAACATTTTTTTCTGGATCATTGTCACAAGTATTTAGCTGTTCCCACAGATTAAAAATCTGCAGTGTCAGTCTACTTACTCAGTTGTGTGTGTGTGTGTGTGTGTGTGTGTGTGTGTGTGTGTGTGTGTGTGTGTGTGTGTGTGTGTGTGTGTGTGTGTGTGTGTGTGTGTGTCAGACTGGGGCACTTTGAGCTAAGGGGGAACACACAAAAGATCTCAGAGTCCTCAGCGTTTCAGTTGGATGGTGGGAGAAGTTAAGCAGGGATACTTGCTATTGTCTGCACTGAGGCATTCCCCACAAGTCGTGACTATTCACCAGGGAGATTTCTGTGTGTGTGTGTGCGTGTGCATGTGTGTGTCTGTCAGTCATGCTGACCCGACTTCAGCCACTGAGCTTATGGCTATTTGGGCTCACTGAGGGGGAGCAGACACAAAATGAAGTCTGGAAATAGAGATGGGGTGAGGGAGAGTGGGAAGGGACCATTTCATTGTAAGTGACAGAAAAATCTTTTACCTATTTACCATGCACCATAATCTGAAAGTACACACACTCCCAGCACAGCAGCATGGTATTTCTGGCAGTGGAAAAAGGTGAACTCCAGTGTGTGTGTGTGTGTGTGTGTGTGTGTGTATGTGTGTGGCCTGGTTTTCCTCTTTCTGACAAACAATGCACCATTCAACTAGGGAATAAATACAACAAAAACTACAAAAGTACGCCGCTGCAGCTACAAATTGTTACATGAAGGACATTCAGAGGTTGAATTTCACGAAGGCACCCACAAGAGATAAAGCAATAATAGGAGTGAATTAATATCCCTCGAATTCTTTTTCAAGCAGCACATTAAGTTGTAATTCTCTCCCTTACCAACTGCTAAGTGAAAATTATTTGCCAGAATGAAATATTTCAGTAGATTTGGATGAGTACCACCCATGAATTCTACCTTCTCTGGCTCCAAGAAAAACAGAAAAGATCCCACTTTCATTATTAAAAATCCAGGAAACTATCAGTCACGGCCTGTTAAAAGGTGATGAACGTTGAAAAGCCTTTAAGGACCCCTGGGAGGGCTCCACTGATCCAACATCAGCGGGTCAACTTTCATCTTTTGAGGGGTTTTTTTTGGTAGGAAATGGTGCAGCTGTAGGATGTTTAAGCATTTAATGCAGTAGGTGGAAAGCTTCGGCTCTTATATCATAATTTGCAAAACACAAACAGTGCAAACTCCTCTGCTTCCTCAGCTTAATAAATAGAAACCAGTCTTGAAACTATGGTGCATTTGGGCCCAGACCAGATCTATTAGGCAGCTCCACAATAACTCAGTCGCACTGTTCAGCTGTATGGGCTGAGTGGTGGTATGCATGGCATGGCAGAATGAAGAAGACGTATGGAAGGTAAAGAGTAGGAAGTGGAGGAAAATACACATCTCATGTGAGCCAACACATCCTTTGAGCTTTTTTCTCCTGACACTATTCAAACACAACACACAATACACTGAACCTGTTCAGTATCCTGAGTACACCTTTGCAATCTTTTGAAAAATAGCCTGTCATTAGCTCAGCCTTGCACCGAGTTTATCAAGGAGTTATTTGTCACCCATGTCCTTTTCACCCTATTGTGGATTTTCAGTGATGTACTGAACTCTTGGAAAGTGGCCAGCCTCTCAGAGAAAGACCCCTGCCCCCCACCCATGTACACAGACAAACCTCATCAACCCAATTTTTTTCTGTCCTGCCCTGAGACACAGTTAGAAACTTGAGGCGAGACTTTTGCAGGGGTGGAGACGTGGGAGGTTTGACTTGCCCTCAAGGTACGTTTGGTGTTATTGGGGGATGTTAAAGAAAACCCACCAAGCAATGCAATGCTGGATGAGGGCAGCACACATCAAAATCTGTAAGTTTACTGCCGATAGTGAGAAAATATGCCTGAATATCCTCATTTTACCTCCAAACATAAACTACAACTGCTCTTTACTCAAAAAGATAAGGTGAATTATCAGTTTGATGCATGCCAGTAAAACAGCATTTACACACAATAAAAACCGCCATCATTATGACTACAATGTTAAATTGTCTTGTAGCTGGAGGGAGACGTTTAAAACCTATAAGAACAAGTTACTTCAGCATGGAAGTCTTTTGGTGGTTTTGTGAACGAGTTGGAGCCTGTACACTGAGCTGGGCTGTGCTGCGCGTCTCTAATCTGACACTGGAATCGACTTTGTTGTTATTTTTCTTGTGCAAGATCTGAAACATCGGGAACTGATTAAGATAAATCCACGATCAGGTGTTAGAAATGAATCAGACCAGCACCAGTATTTACATGAGATTACCAGAGGTCCCGGGCTTAGTTTCTCCCATGACAAACTTTGAGTAAAAGTCATAGGAAACCTACCGTATTTTCCGGAGTATAAGTCGCACTTTTTTTTCATAGTTTGGCTGGGGGTGCGACCTATACTCCGGAGCGACGTATATGTGACATTTATAACACATGAACCAAAATACTCCAGCCACTTGACATCTCCGTGAACTGCAGCTTTAAGGCAGTCTTGCGTAACCTGTGGGCGCAGTGGATGATGGATGGAGAGCACAGCTTAACGGCAACTGGGAGAATGCGCCACCCAACTTTCCTGGAAGTCATTGGATGGATCAAGAAAACATGGACTTCAGTGACAAACCATCCTGTTGGGATTCAGAAAGGCTGGAATAATTGGAACTGCAGCTGACGACGAGTCTGACTAACGCGACACAGAAGAGGAAGCGGCGCTTCGTCTACGGAGTGTACGGAATTGTTTAGAAGTGACACCGAGGATGAAGAATTCAATGGATTGATGGTTTGGTTAACTTGTTAGGATGTTCTTTATGCTATGGTTATCTGAATAACTTAATGTTACGTTAACATACCGAACACGTGTTCGTTGTGCGTCATGTAGCTGAATGTGCTACGTTAGCATAACGTAGGCGTAACCGTGTTCGTCCTGTTCTTTAATCCATTATTATTTTAAATTGCCGTTCAAGATGGAATTTCTGCTCTGGGTCTCGGATTCTATCAACCCCCCCCCCCCCCAAAAAAAGTGCGACTTATAGTCCAGTGCGACCTATATATGTTTTTTTCTTCTTTATTATGCATTTTTTGGCTGGTGCGACCTATACTCCGGAGCGACGTATAGTCCGAAAAATACGGTAATAAGCAATTAACAGTTTTGTTACTTGGCTTTAAAGCTGACATATTTTCTTAGGCCGGTGTGGTACAATGTATCATTTACACAGTTCTTGGCACCCAATAGGTCTTAAACATGCTTTCCAAACTTGGACAAATAAAATGAACCAACAGGCTATATGTGCTGTGATGTAAAACTGAACCTTTTGCCTAAAGGTTAGACCTAAAGTAATCCACTGCTTCCATTACGTGGCTGGAGCTGTCAGACTCCTTTCAGAAACAGATTCTTCTCTGACTCCATATAGGAGATACCTGACAGTGAACTCGTAAGGGCACGCCAGACTTCATCAACTAAAAACAACACTCTTTGGAGGTGAAATCGAGACCTAAGCGCAGCTTTTCTAACAGCAACATGAACTGTGGAAAGAAAAGAAGTTGTGCACAGTGCATAAGACAAATCCCTAAACGTCATGGGTCCAAACCGCAGGGTTCACACACTGTGTGCTTAGCTCTCTAATCTCCACTCTTGACCCATTTTCATCACAACTTCAGCTGTTTGCTCAAAGAGAAAGCCGCCAGAAACATACCAATAAAAAAGCAATGAAAATTATTATTTGATTTCATTACTTTAAGACATTTAGCGGCACATTCAAAGCAAGTTTTTTTTTCTCTTTTTTTTTTTTTTTTTTTTAAATGTGTGGAAGTTGAAATAATATTCTAAAAACATTTGGAAGAACCCAGTCTGACGCTGATTATATGTTTCTGATATTGGTTGGATGAGTTATTTTCTTCCAGACAATGATGATAATGATGATGATGAGTGTCTGCAGATGTTAATCAGATCCAATTAGACTGAAGCCACAATCACTGACTCACTGATGACGTCAGAATACATGCCCTTGAGTGTAATTTAACAGTGGGTGCAGTGGAGTTCATTTTAACAATATGCTACTGTGTTATAGTACGAGACTGAGTTTAATTTGCCTGACAGCTTTAAGCTGCAGAAAGCACTGGCCGAGGAGTCAGCGCGTCGGGTTTATCACAAACTGTTTGTCGACTGAAGAGAGAAAAAGGAAACAAATTACATGTTGGTTAAAAATGCTCATCTTACTATATGAAACAGAGAGCACAGGCAAGAATTGTCCTTTATTATAAGTCCTATTTTAAGATAAAATATTTTTAAAATATGGCGAAAAGGAGAAAAACAAATTAGTATTTTTGACAAAAATGGCCTCAAGAGTGAGGAATTCAAAGGACTCTGAGCTGATAGGTATATTATGGTCACATTCCAAGACATGCTCATATCTAATAAAATAGAGGCCCACCTCTTTAGCGTGCAGACTGTCCACTGACAAATTTCCCAGGCTATCAGCATTCTTAAGATTCTCCTACCAGTCACACAGAGCAACTTACTGACCGACCATCTAACAGCCATGACGCAATGCGTCAAAACACAAGATTCCATGTTTTTAACTGCCTGCATTACACAATTAAACCATAACAATAGTGTAAGCTGTACAACAATGTTTTAAAAACTTAACATCTGCAACAAACACCGACACGTCACGGTTTTTTGGCAGGAGCGGGTTCGTTTTCATCACTCTGACAGACTTAAGACTCCCAAAGATCAAACACACAACAAAGAAGTCTGGATCACTGGTTATGAACTGAAAAGAATATGTCCAGGCATGTGTCTGGGAAATGATTGTTCAAACAATATCCAAATGTTGCGGACTTAAATAACAGAAAAGCAGACAGTGTTTGCATGCTTGATTTTAATCAAGCATGCAAACACTGAAAAGGTTTGGCCCGAGAGATCAGAAATAGACATCCATAGCAATTCAGTGCTTGAAGCATTCCTACACTATTACCTAGCTATAAGGCTGGTTCATGATTGCAAATTTCAACTACAGTATGTCAGGGAAGTTGTATGATGTCTTACATGTAGCCAAGATTACTGTATGAGGTAATTTGGGGGCAACCGCCTGTAATTAAAACTTCCTCTAATTTTCTCGCTTTTTCATCTTTGTGAGGATTCTCAGGTTAGAACCTGTTCAGTGCAACAAACTCAAAAACCTGTTCGGTTCAGGTTCGACTTCAACCTTTGAAACTTTGAATTATAAAGAAAGTTTTTTTTTTCTTTGAGCTTCAAAATTTGGTTTTTCCTCTTTTGAAGATGCAAACTGTGCCATTTCAAAAACTCCTTCACCCTTCGCACTGTATCCTCACATTTACCACGAATGCATGATTTTCTACCTGCCTACACAGGTCTGTGATTTACTGAGCAGGTAAAAATGCTGGCAAAGGTGCAGACGCATGTGTGCAACCTCTCAGCATTCAGCATATGCCAAAGATGAATTTCCTTCCATTCCTGTTGTCCTCACTGAATGCATAAAGTAAATAACATCCTCTGCACGGGCTTCGTGTGGAAAGAATGTGCACACAGTTCTTGTTTCGGTTGCGTACGGCGTGGATTGCTCGATCATTCTGTTGGCCAGTGCCGCCTCTTTGTTCTTTTCTGGTTCTTTGAACCCGCTAGCCCTAACTCAAGTGTTGAGTTTCAGCTTTGCGCGGCTTTTCAAGAACATGTCAATGCAGATCAACACTTTGAGAGTAAATCCAGCTATGAAGGAGGATAAAACACTTGCTTTTTGTCACAAAGCTCCCTTTTTGCATGAGAGGAAATCATGGGCCTGAAACCTTGACATCTGCAAATTCCATGAAGAAAAAAAAAAAAAAGGAGAGAGCAAATGAGATAGAGGAAAGGCATATATGACTCCCTTCATATTTACTCTTCAGTGGCCAATACAGAAATAAATATGTAAACAAATCACTTGGTTTAACTGTAGCATGAGATTAATCTTATTTTTGGTTTACAATAAAAGCAAGATAATTGAGCTAAACATTGATTTGTAGCCTTAATTTTCACTAAGAAGCTCTTTATCTTGTGTAATAAATCAAGGACACCCTTTCCTTTATAGCAATGTGCTTTCATTTTTCCATAAAAGTCCAAACTCACTCAACACTGAGTTCAGCTTGAACAAGATGATAGCAAGAGACCCCTTGGTCAATAAGTCGTATATTTAGGAAGTAAAAGCTGTAACGGAGCTTCTGCAGCTGAGCCTGTGGAAAGGTCAGCTGCAGTTGCTGGCAGCTGCCTTCGTCTCGCGATCGCTCTCTCGTGCTGTCCAGTTCAGCAGACTGTAACCAAGATGTTGGTTAGCTGTCAGTTTTGGCTTTCCATCACTCTCCCTCTGGCTACCATGCACGCCTCTCGAGGTGCGCAAGTCTGCTGCCACTGAGGCCTCTCTTCGCCCCCATCTGTCACCACAGATATCCCATAGTAGAGGATGCAGGCCTGCAGAGACCACTTGCCCTTGCAAAGACAAACATCACGGTCAAAGACACCTGCTACTTTGGACCCAACCGACCAAATGACCTCAGCACCTCCGCCTCTTTTTTCCCCAATTTATTTTTTTTCCATTTAGCATATATTTAAAGAACCACTGCAAAGATTATTTTTTTAAAGTTCAATAAGTCAATGATGCTTTAAGTTAATGAATAACCATGTTAAATATTACAGTATTGACCAAAACAAGTGTGATTATGGTATGAGCCACAACTGAGCAGCCCCTGCTGAGAATCACATCTATTAACCTTAAACCTTGGCAGCTTCTTGGAAGGGCATAAACGTTTTGATTACCAGACAACATCTTCAAACACCCATCAATGAATAATGTTGGCTAGCTTATACTTCACCTTCAACTGACACTTAAATCCCCTGTAATGAACAGAGACAGTGGCTGGAAGAGAATGACGTGGTGCCTATGGCTATATCAGAGGCCGGGGGGGATACAGTAGAAGAAGAGAAATAAGTGGCACAAAGAGGGCTTTCATCCACAAAGACAATATCAGGGCTCTCAATTAGTGCAAGCCAGACTGGAGTCAAGGGTCCCAGCATTGATTATTCCCCCCACCAGCCTCTTTAGCACAAAAAGTCCACAGGTTTTCCTGTACTACAGCTTAAGCCAAGCAAAGGCATGTTAAAGTACACGTGATTGGGATTTTTTTTTTTGAGCTGGTGCACCAACCTGGTCTGAAACAAGTGAACTTTGTGAACCAGCAGGGGTAGTAAGGAATATTTTCACCCCAAAGTGGACTTGAAATATGATAGTGGTCATTACTGGTATTCCAAAGTAAACTTGGACTCTGCTCCACGAGCTCTTCAGACGAGCAGCAGGAAACATTTATTTTCAGGGCTGAATGCAGACAAACAAATGACCAGATAAACATCAAAAATAAACTGAAGCCACAGAATTTAATAAAGAACCACTTCCACAGATGGACGGCATGACGGAAAAAAAAAAAAAAAAAAAAAAAAAAAATCTACTTTTATTCATACCTGAGGGCAGAGTGGTGACCTTATGCTGTCTGACTTTAAGGGAAAGAAAAGAAGGGAGGCAATAAGAGACCGGCTGAAAACCAGCACAAAACTAGCCAAACCCTAAGGCGAACACGTGCCTGTTCAAGGGCCTACACCATACCATGCAGATACAGTCGGATCACATATTGCTGCCAAGTATAGACTTGATTACTTCCTCTCACACAGGTGCAGAGTGTATGAATTTCTACAGCATACTCAAGTGGAGTAGAAATGATGTAATGGAGGTGAGCTGAGTGTGCGCACAGCAGGTTAAAATTCCCTTGTTTCCTCAAACCAAAAATACACACAATATAAAACACATCACCTAATTTTATATCTCTTGACATTAAATCAAGAATTTATTTAAGTTTTAAGTTGCACTTCAGGACACATTAGATATGTATATTATGGGTAATGCTTGAGTTACTGTGCAGTAACTATGTTGATTAAAACAGACATACATCTGACATAAATCAGTGAAACATCTACTGCATTAACTGGACACCAATTTACAGTTAAAACGAAGATCGCTAGATGTGCTCAAGGGGGGAAATGCAGTCAGCCATTATATAAAATACAGTGTCCAAATGAACAGGCACTGCATTTTACACTAAGTGTGTCTTTTTGCATTCTTAACTCATTCTTGGCTTTGAGAAGACACATTACAAAAGGAAACTTAAGGTTACAAGGACTTTACACCTTTTACCAAGCCTAAATAACAAGGTTATCAATTGGAGCTGTGAAACAGAAGAGCTCAGCTGAATACAACAAAGGTTCCCTGGATGTTTCAGGCGGTTAGGTGGCCAGTGTGGAAGGGAATTTGACTGCAGGCCTTCTCAGCAGACCAACAGCCCTGCAAATCTTTCACTGGACCTCTAAATATTTAACATCCCCATGGTTGGCCTATGTTTTTCCCTCTCTAAGCCTCTTAATGGATGGCGCTGTGCCACCTGGTTGGTAACAACCACTGAGTGAATAGAGGGCACCCTTCATTGTCTCTGAGCTCATGATTCACACAACAATTAGCAGCTTCCAAGTTATGAGCAACTGAGGCATTCACTTTGTAAAAATCCAGGCTTAGCACATGATCAAACAGGACAATAATTCCTCCATTTCACTGTAATGGTAAGCAATGGCATATATACAAAAGGTAGATACAATGGGATGCTGGATTCTTTCCAAAGTTGATAAAAGGAACTCACCTTCAGAGCAAACAGATACCTTTTTTAAGGTTGGGCCATCCACAAAACAGTCGCAGAGTCTCTGGATGATTTCAGTTTGTTTCTTTCTCTACTTCTTTTTTATCTTATTAATTAATACCAAGCACACCTGGAAACCTCACCTCTTGGCAGGTACAGTAAGGACAGGTCATGTCATCAAATCTCATACCTCGCCCAAAGTTCTGGCAAACATATAGGAAAGTAAAGGATCGAGGTATAGGACTCAGCAAATCCGTCTTTTGTCAGAAGATCTCTAGGCTTGATGGTAATCTCCCTGTCCCAAGGGATTCTCCTCAGTTCACACCCCCATGTGAGATTTGTAACAGGGTAAAAAGAGAAGTGCCTACAGACACAGCAGATCTTGAAGGACGGGTGAATGAGTGGAATTCAAGGATGCCTTGAAAAGCAGTCTCCACATCACAAGAGTCAATCAGAAGATAAGAAGACGTGGAGAGCGCAAAAAAAGAGGGATATAACGGCAACGTGAGGTTCAAAACTCACAATGGCATTCCTGAGAGGGGCCTCGTGAAATGCTGAATGGTCTATTCATTCATTAAAAAAAAAAAAAAAAACTCGTTGGGTGGTAGCTGCTTGTGTTAACAGTGCTCACATTTGACAGTTAAAATAAGCTTATTTCAGATTTAAATCTGCAAAGTACGTTCTAAATAGTGTAAGAGGATCACATCATAACTAGAGACATGAAGCAGTCTATATGGTCTTGGGCTCTCTGAACCAGTCATAGATCATGGAGAGTGAAAAGCCCACGGTTTAGATTTCTTAGGACAAGAGAATGTAAATGGGTGGAGTGGGGGTCTCTAGTTTCATGCCTCTCTGTGTTCAGCAGGCTGTCAGTGAGGACAAGTGAACACTACCTAAAGGTGGAGATTGGGACAAAGTGCCAGGTAGATAGATCCAGTTTCCCCTGCTAAAGCCAAATCCAGCTTTGTGGTGGAAAAATCTGCACCTGGTGGCCATGGAAACCAGTTTTCATCCAGGCGAGAGCCAGCAGTGCTGATAAACTGACCACACAGAGGAAAAGTGAGCCTTGATGAAAACGTAATAGTTTCTAAAGAAGCTCAGCGGCTTTTGCAAGTTTAGTTTGGGTGTCTAACACTACACTACTGCCACTGTTAGCTATGTTCATTCCTTCTTGGAAGAGGCTTAGCAACATGCAGTCGTCTATATACTGTAACAAAAATAATGGATTTGTATATTGGATTTGGATTTGCAGGAATGTCCCGGCCAATTAGGAGGCAGCCTATACAGCAATGTTCTACAGTGCAATAAATACACAAAACTGATAACACAAAATTAGTATTGCCATATACATAAAAAAAAAGACCACAATATGCAACTAAGGACAAACAGTCACTTTTGTTTATGAAGTCCTTAAACTTATGAATAGATGTGTGTCTAAAGCAAACTTAAGACAATTTCACATCCATATGGTTAGAAGATTTTCCACAGCTGTCCCTTCTCAAACATAGCGGACATCAGTTAATAGTCCACTTCAGATGTGTTTGCACTACTGGAAATACACTGCTCAAAGAAATTACATCAAATCTTAACAGGAAAAGATCATGCTGGATATCTATACTGATGTGGACTGGGAAATTTGTTAGGGATGAAAGGATGCCACATTGTTTTATGGAAATGAAAATCATCAACCTACAGAGGGCTGAATTCAAAATTAAATGAAATGAAAAAAAGTTGCGGCAGACTAGTCCTTTCTGCTGAAATTGCAGCAACTCAAAATGGTACTCAGTAGTTTCTATGGCCCCCACGTGCTTGTATGCCTGCCTGACAACATCAGGGCATGCTCCTAATGAGTCAATGGATGGTGTCCAGGGGCATCTCCTCCCAGATCTGGGCCAGGGCATCACTGAGCTCCATCACAGTCTGGTGCAGCCTGGTGACGTTGGATGGACCGAAACATAATGCCCCACAGCTATTGGATTTAGGTCAGCCGAGCGTGGGGGCTAGACAGTGGTATCAATTACTTCATCCTCCAGGAACTCCCTGCATTCTCTCTTGCCACCTGAGGCCGGGCATTGTTGTGCACAAGGAGGAACCCAGGACCCACTGCACCAGCGTAGCGTCTGACAGTGGGTCCAAAGATTTCATCCTGATACCTAATGGCAGTCAGGATGCCATCACTGAACCACCACCAAGCCGGTCACACTGAGCGATGTTACAGGCAGCATAACGTTCTCCACGGCCTCTCCAGACCCTTTCATGTCTGTCACATGTGCTCAGGGTGAACCTGCTTTCATCTGTGAAAAGCACAGGGTGTCAGTGGTGGAGCTGCCAATTCTGGTATTCTATGGCAAATGGCAATCATGGTGCCTGGCAGTGAGCACAGGACCCACTAGAGGACATCGGGTGCTCAGGCCACCCTGCAAGTCTGTTTCTGATTGTTTGGTCAGAGACATTCAGACCAGTGGCCTGCTGGAGGTCATAGGGCACTGGTAGTGCTCATCCTGTTCCTCCTTGTACAAAGTGCTGCGGATCGGTTAAGGACCTTCTACGGCCCCGTCCAGCTCTCCTAGAATAACGGCCTGTCAGTGGCCACCACCTGTAAAACCATTCCTGTTTTGGGGGTGTTTCATTGTTGCCCCTCTAATGCACCTGTTGTTAATTTCATTAACCGGGTTCAGCTGCTTTGATGTTAACAGCCCCCTCTGCTACCTAACTGAACAGATCAATAACCCAGAAATTTAACTGACTTGATGCTCTGGTTAAAAAAGTTCATTTAATTTTGTTGAGTAGTATACATTGCGTGGTTTAGGCAGGGGACCTGTCTTTATAGGGCACTAAGGGAAGAGCACACATGATGCCCACTCAGTAGCAGTTAAGTGTATCAGAATATTGGATGTGTAAATCACACACTGTAGCAGTCCAACATCACACAGGAAAAACTGGTCAATGTGTGATCCAGCAGCTTTGGACTTTTGCATTCTCGCATTAAGTCCTAGAAAAGTTGAGGACTGCAGTGCGTGTGTGAAAATGGCTTAAATTTAGATTACTCTGCAAATTCTTCCACGTCAAAGGTGCACAATAATAAAAAGTACTGGGTTATTATGTTTCAAGTTTTGGGATATATATATATATATATATATATATATATATATATATATATATATATATATATATATATAAAAAACCATCTTGGTGGAGCTAATGATAAACCCGTCACTCACAACAGTCATCATCACGCTTCAGTTTCACTTCACCCTGTTACCAACTTAACGATTTTGTCGGCAGATTTCACAACTTTTCAAAACCCTATAGTGATTTTATTTTTTATTAAATGCAGCAAAAAAAAAAAGAGTGAGGCATACCTGTGTCTTCTTTTGTACCATTTAGCAACTTAACTATGTTCAGATCTTTAATTTAAAAAAAAAAAAATGCATATACTATAGTGTCCTGTAATTTGCACACCTTAGACTGTTACATGGATTACAGCTGGGAAAGACCAGCAATGACGCAAGGGTTTTTACCACAAACAGGAAAGAGGTGCTAAGTGGTAAGAGGGCACTCAGTGTGCCATTATTGCGGGAGATAGTTGGGCGTACAGAGCAAGTGGCCCGACAAATCCTCTTCTGTTGCAACATAAGCAGTAATTATGGTGTTCCTCTGTATTTTGCCACAGTCAACCCAGCATTTTGACATCAGGGACAAGCATGAGAGAACAGCTGAGTGCACCTGAAACACCAAGTGGTAGGAGCACATAAAATAACAAATAACAGCTGTGAGCAACATTTAAAAGGATGCCCTGTCCTCAAAAGCAAGATAACAGGGGAACACAGCAAATAGTGAGTAAATCCTGACTGAAGGCCTGCAAGTGCATTGACTCAAACACAGCAATGCAAGGAAAAGTATGTCAACATAATCAAAATCAGATTTATACGTACATCCCAACATCTATTTTTTTTATTTTTTATTTTTTATTATTTGAGCTTTGATTTAAAGAAAATGCAGACAATTTTAAGCTAATGGTTTCAAAATGTCACGTCAGGAAATATAATCCCTCTTTTGCTTTCCAAAGAGATGGTTCACCTGCATGCAACCAAAGTCTACATTTATGGTGTCGGTCTTCTGTGTTGGAACTGAAATCAAACGAGAAGTAAAAGTGACTACAGGAGGTTATGAGGGTAAAAATAGTCTTCAGCTGAAATGGTCTAAATGCATCTGAAAAGAAAGAAATGTTTATGCAGCAGATGATAATCTATGTGAAAAACAAAGGAAAGATATCCAACATTTACGGTGTTTGTACATACGCCTAAAGTGTTCCATGTCATGCAGGAGTGATTCCGAAACTGTGCCGTGTTTTTGGAAGTCTAGGGTAGATGTAGATATACAACTCTTCAGATTCACTGCATGATACAGATGGGTTCGATTAAGCTCTCAAAGCAGGATGTGACCACCGTGGTTTTCTTACAAAAACACACCGACTTTAAAGTAAACGACACCGAATGTAAATTTCCTCTTCGGTCTCCTTGGGAAATGTGTTTCTCATATAGACAAACTTTTATTTTTTACGCCAAGTCTTTCACAAATGTGCAGGGTTGAAATTGTCTTTAAGAGGTACACGGTTCTCTTTGAAATAACAGCGTTTAGATACTTTCACGTGAGGGGACATTTAGTTCATTATTACATTCATTCATCATTACTGAAGTATGTTAATTTTCTGACCCTTTATCAATAGCACACTTAGACCCAACTTTAATTATCATGATTGACAAACATGACCAAAAGACATATGGGCACATGCAACAGTGATGCATACATGCAGGTGTCAATCCCCTGTGTCTCTTTTGAAAATGTCTAAAGAGAGACTAAACAAAGAAGGATATCCAGATAACCCCTCTACATTTTGAATGACTCCCACCTCACACACTAATGCATGCTTACACTGAGTCCAACCCACCCAAACTTTCCACAGACATAAACCTGCTTAGCAGAGGTTTAATTAACTTTCTAAATGCTAGTGGCTCCCACAATATAACAAAACAAACGCAAGAAGAAACCTCCGTGCCTCATGCTTATAGACACTTCCAGAGACGGTGATTGTGCATAAGCAGGTTTACTGACTAGAAAATCCAGGGATTAGACATCACAAGGTTCACTGAATCAACTGAATCTGTGCACAGTCGCCCCATTTATTTCATTTAAGAGTTACAATGATCCTAACAGAGGCACCAATCCAACAGCCACCCACATAAGAAAACTTAACTTTTATTCCTGAATGAGTGCTTGTTTTCCAATTAGAAAGTGCTGGGTCTGCAGTTTACAGCGGGGGTTCCCTGTCTGAATCCCTGCATATACATTTGTTATTTTTCGTCACAGTTTTTGCATATTTTCCCCAAATGTTACTTTTTTTTATACATATCATTACATTTTGACTTATAAAGGGATGCCAGCACTGCCTAAAATCATTTTTTTGTGATCAAAAGAAACACATTTTGCACTTTTATTTTGAAATGCAAGTTTCAAAGCGACTAAAAGGAGCGTTCTGATTGTGAATCTCCGGACAGATATGAGGTCTCAAAGCAGATGTTTCCCTGCAAATACTGCAAGTGCATATTACAGGACACATCAACAGATGTTAGGGTGCTCTGTTCCAGCCATACCTTTCCACCATATACACCAGCAACAACAGCATCAACATATAAGGCATACAATCAAGACAGTCAGTTGGAATCTTCTGAAAAACTTCAAACTTTAAGCAATTCCAATTAAAAAGCTTGTAAAATACAATCCATAATCATCAAATATGTCTGCCGTTTTGTTATCGTGGTCTGTCAGATAAAGAGCCTGTTTAATTCATCGCTTTTTCAAATGTTTCAAATAGCTTTCCTGTCCCTACGCTTCAACACACAAAAAAAAGGAGAAAACCCCAAGCCAGCTGTGATTTTCAATGTCGCATCTAATTCAGCCATTAAATGGCTCAGTGGGGTGTTCCCTCACAGCCGTCCCCCACCCGTCCTGCTCCCCTCAGGCAAGACCATGCTGGGTGCATGTCAAAGATCACATGACAATAGGGATTCCTGACCCAGCTGGGGGAATGGGAATGAACTCAATTCAACCATGTCGCAAGCTCCCGAAGCATTGCTCTTGAGACAGAGTGGCGGGCCGGTGAGCAACATTCCTGTGAAAATGTCACGTTGTTAAAGAGTTGCTCACAACCAGCTATAACATTTTTAAGTATTAGTATAAGTAAGCATCAGGCATGGCAATATAAGAGGGAAATCGCAGGAGGTGAATGTTTGATGGAATGGGCTGCATTACTTATAAGAGACAGTACATACAGGGTTAGTCATCTTGACATTAAATAGTTCCCCAAAGCCCCTACAAAGCTGATCAAATATTAATTGTCATCCTCTCAGTTTCCTCTCGCTATCATCTGACAGCCACACAGTTCTCCAACTTAATGTTTACTAAATTAAATGTATGACGTTAGTGAGGCTCAAAGATAAATAATTCAGGAACAGAAGTGAGTTCTTTCATTCTGTGGCTCTTACAGCCCTTTAGCACAATCAGAGAGGAATAAATGCTCCACTGTCTTCTCCTGCTGTTCAGCTCCATTGGCACTGTAACTGCTACAAGGATACAAGTTCTGCTGAGGTCGTTAGACAGGAGGGAAAGCGAGAAAAAAAAAAAAAGAGCCTCCTTTCAATGCAACCACTACAAGGACCAGATACAGAGAAAGACACAAGAATGACAAAGAGACAATGTAACTGTGTTCAGAAAACACTGCAGACTTTGGACTAAACTGCCCCAAAGCCACTGCAGGTTCTTGGAAGAGAGAGAGAGAAAAAACTGCTGTGTTTAATCACTGAATCATGGCAACGTGTCATCACACAGAAAAGCTAATGGACCCGTTAGTGGCACATAAAAGGTTTCTGTAGAGTCTTAGCAGATCACACAACAGTGCCGCCCAAGCCAAACAGTGAGCAAACATCATTCCCAACACACTGGTATGCACACAGGAGCGTTCCTGCAACCTTCTGCATTTTAGTTTATGGAAAGTACACATATAACGTATGCTGGCATGTGTGAGCTTGTATTTTACAATAACAAGAATGTATTGTGCAGAAAAAAAAATTGAGTGGATCAAAAGATTTATGCCCCACTGGTTAAAGGTTAACTTAACACATTCCGATTCTCGCAAAGGTCTCTAAACTAATTATTTCTGGTGCAAAAGCGCCACCAAAGCCACGACATTCACATTTTCGGCATTACTTCTCACCTGACCATTGCGACGCAGCGGAACTGACGAGAATAAGCACGCAGCAGGCGAGGCGCTCCAGCCCCGATGAACACCTGCGGAGGTAACAAGCAGTCACGTTAACTCCAGCGCTTTGCTAACAGCTGCGCAAAAGTTTCAATCAAAACGTAAAGCAGTACCTCATCTTCAGCTCTTCTTTCACTGGGATCGAATGGAAAAGCTACATGGACTGTTTGTCTGGGGAGGTGAAAGCCGTGTAAAAAGTGTGCTCAGCTTTCCCGGTCCTGCAAATAGCTGCTGCGCGCCGCCAGAACAGCTGATGAGGACGCAGCGCTTCGCTGGTAACAAGAGCAGAAGTGAGGAGGAGAGAAGTGACCTGCAGGGCTCCACATCAGGACTTCCGCCAGGTCCTAAAAGAGAACCAGCCCACACTGCGTGATTATGAAGATGTTTAATAATAATAAAAATGCATTTTTTCCATCATTATTTTTTTTATTAATAATTTATTTCTCATTACACAACAAAACTGTCACGGAAACCTTTTCCCCATATTTCTCACATTTAATACGAAAAGGAGAGCACACAGCGCAGTATGGCTGAGGTGACCAGCTGCCCCGCTTTATGTGAGAAACACGGTATTTTTGAAACAAAACCTTTGTCTGAAGGTGCTCTTGCAGTAAGTAAGGTAAGCACCGTGCAACATCAGAGAGAGGTCCCCCACAATCACAAGATCCCCAACAATCACAAGATCCCCTGTGTACTTGACATCAGTGGGGAAGAAGAACTCCCTTTTACCAGGAAAAGGAGCAGCCATTTACTGCAGCAGTAAAAGGGAAGAGTGGGATCAGGGGAGCATAGAGACACCACAAACATGTATTAGCAGCATACAAACACAATGGAAGTGAGAGACAAAACAGATTTTAATTAAATCCTGGATCTAACAAGGACCCAACAAAGAGGAGTTATTATGGCAGAAATATGATCTTTCTAGTCCCCATTTGTACTCTCACTGCAGCACAGAAGATAAGCAGAAGGCTTTTGATAGAGCTTTTAGAACAGCCTAATAATAATAATAATAATAATAATAATAATAATAATAATAAGGTCATCTATAGTCAAACAACAAATGCATGGACTGATTTTTTACTCTGAGATTAATCTTTCCAACATAAACACTGTTCTTGTGTACAGAAGAAGCCAACATGAGTGTCAGAACAGTTGCAGTAGGTACTGCAATAGAAAGATAACTGCATAAAACTATAAAAGTAAACTTTAGCCTCCAGCTTTAGCTTTAGCCTGCATAATTCATGGGTTTGTTTTAGTTTGTTATTTCAAAATATCGTACCACTTCTCATCACCATGTCCCAAACAAACATACTCTCTGCCCAACATTCATTTACTGGAATTAGAAGCCCAAGTTTTTTGACATTACTGTAATGTGAACAGGTGAAGAACTACAGCGTGAGCTGTGTAAACTTCAGGTTTCCACTGGGAAATCTTCAGTCATTCATGCAAAGTTTGCACTGTCGCTATATTCTCGAGATGCAGTGGCCTCACAAGATCAGGCTTGACGAGATAATGACCATTTGTGGCTTCAGTGAGGGCTTACTTCAGTTTATCTTACACAGAGGTAACAAAAAGGTGAGACCTACCCGATGGAGCTGGGGAGGGGGGTAAGAAGGAATTCAATTTCATTGAATCAAACAGTTAAAAACAATAATTTTTGCTTTGTGAAAATACTGACTCCACTTGGTTCAGCATTGCATCTATATTATCTGAGTTTTTTCATATCTGTTGTATTTTTATGAGGCCAAATTTTGAACGATTCAGACATCAACCAGTACTAACAAAACAGCAAGACAAGTGGCATGAAAATGTGCAAACACACACACACACATACATATACATACATAGATATATATATACATACATATATATATATACATATATATATATACATATACATATACATATACACACACACACATATATACACACACACACACACACACATATATATATATATATATATATATCAGAATACTTTGCAGCCCATTGCATCTCAAGAATATAGCGACAGTGCAAACTTCGCACAGTAAGGCCTGTAGTGTTGTGACTTTATATATATAAAGTTACTGCTCTTACATACACATCTCTCCTTCTATGTAGAAAACTGTGGTGTAGGGATTAATGGATTATAAGTGGAAGTGTTGCTCACTAAACTAGGACTGGCTGATAAAGTACCTGAAGCATCATAATCATGGTCACAACAGCATTTTTTTAAGGGACAACTTTAATACCTCGTCTTGTTATCTATTTATTTTTTTAAGTCTGGCATAAATTCAGCAATGTGGAACATTTAGCACTGATTATGTCTACGTGGGGGGAAATATTAACACTACAGGCCTTACTGTTAGCCAACAATAGACTGCAAAGGTCCAGTGTAAGTCTTCTGATGGATGAAAAAATAATTACAATGAAGTCATCTTAAGACTACATATGGATTGGATTTACCTTCAAATGCCTGTGCATTGTGAGCTGTGTTGAGTCCTGTTGCATTTACACAAAATGACCAGCAGAGGATGAAATTGGTTTTCTTTTGAGGACCTGCAAAGGCAACGTTTGATCGTTGTCCTTTACCATTTGATTGTGCTGAGGGGCTGTAGTAAACGACTTTAATATGACACAATATGACACTGACCTGTCTGTGTCTCTGTAGGGCCTTTCAGTCTGAAGGAACAACAACAATAGCATCATTAAATACTTCATTGTAATATGTCTGTTATCTTTTTTTTTTTTTTAAATATATGCCTTTAAAATGAAAACTATTTTTAAAAAGAGGCACATAAATATAAATACTAATTATGTGCTATATTATAGTTTTTTTTATTTATCAGGGTTAGTACATACAGTAAAGCAGTCTGTTTATTGATCATATTAATCCTACTGACTTAGGCAAAGGTAGCAACATTTTTCTTGTAGTTACAATTTTATAGTTTTTTAGGATTATTAAACATTTCAAATAATTAATTTAATGATTTCTTTCATTCATTATTTTGTGAAATAATAGAAAAGGCACTGGGTTCAGTCCTGTAAGGCCGAGCAACTAGAATCTGCTGTATTAGTCTGGAGACCTCCAGGCTGCTGTCTGAACATGTCCACAGCTCTGTGAGTGTCTCCTAACATTCCTGCCTAGGAAACGAGAGACAAAATTATCCATTAAATGTGGTGTTTCAGGAAAAACTTTACAGTAAGCAGAGTGGGTCACTTTCCACAAAAGATTCATACATAGAACACACTAATGTAAACATGTTACAGGGGATTAGAAGTTTATTTTTTGTTGTTTGTTTGTTTTTTAAATAAAGTGATAAATCTGTGGGGCTCCACCCTGGAGCCAGTCCTGGAGGGAGGGGCTCATTAGTGAGCGTCTGGTGGTCGGGCCTTAGCCCATGGGGTCCAAATGAGCCACATTCAGGCTGAAAGGGTTGCTTCTCTGCACCTTTGGTTTGGGGAACAGGTCCTGGCTGTTGTCTGTGTTTACATGCCAAACAGTTCAGACTAGTTGGCCTTCTCTGAGCAGGGTTCTGAAAAGTCCCCATCTGGGGATTCCATTGTCTTACTGGGAGACAAGTGGGCAATGACAATGTGACCTGGAGGTGTGTGACTGGGAGGAACAGCCCGACCTGAACCCAAGCAATGTTTTTTTTTGTTACACTTCTGTGCTAATTACAGCTTGCCCATAACAAACACCATGTTTGAACATAAGCATGTCCATTAGTGCACGTGGCACCAGGAAACCCTGGGCCAGAGGTTGATGTTTGAGGTGTATCAGCATGGGGAGAACGCTGGACAGGCCTAGCGTACAAAACGTATAGTGAAGTTGTGCTAGGAGCATCTGTCAGAACCAGATGATCGACACTGGAGGTGAAGACAGCCATCAGGTTGAAGAAGGAGTCTTATCAGGCTTGTTTAGCCTGTGGGACTCCAGAGGTAGCTTACTGGTATCGGCACGCCAAGCGCAGTGTGGCTTTGGTGTTGGTGGTAGCAGCCAAGAAAAAGTGGGTGTGGGAGGAGTTTGGTGAGCCATGGAAACATTTGTAAGCCTCAAAGTGATTCTGGCAAACCTTCAGGCAACTCAGGAGGGAGATGCATAGTAGTGCAGTGGAAGGAATACTTCGAGGATCTCCTCAATCTCACTGACACACCTTCTGTAGTGAAAGCAAAATCTGGAAACAAAGGGGATGATTTGCCCATCACTGAGGCAGTTACTCAACTCCTTAGTGGCAGGACGTCTGGGGTGGATAAGGTTTGTTGTGAGTTTCTCAAAGCTCTGGATGTTACGAGGCTGACTTGTCTCTGCAACACTACATGGAAGTCAGGGGTTGTGATTCCCCTCTACAATGAAATCTCGCAACTATCAAGGGATTCAGGAGTGAAATGTGCTGCCCAGTGTCAGAAAGGTTTGTCTCAGTCGCAGGTCATGGGTCCTCGATAAGGACCTAAAACACACAGCTAAAAACACCCAGGTGGCTCAGAACAAAACACTGGACTTCTCTGAAGTGGCCTTTTATGAGCCCTGATCTAAATCCTATTGAACATATGTGGAAGGAGCTGAAACATGCAATCTGGAGAAGACACCCTTCAAACCTGAGACAACTGGAGCAGTGTGCTCATGAGGAGTGGGCCTGCCAGTCGGCAGGTGTGGAAGTCTCATTGAGAGTTACAGAAATCCTGTGCTTGCAGTGATTGCCTCAAAAGGTTGAGCAACAAAATATTACATTCGGGGTACAGTCATTTTTGTCCAGGCCATTTTAATTAGTTTGTTTTTTTAAATAATTCTGTTGAAACACAATTCAAAAGCAATGTCTGATTTTCATTAGTTAATTTTTATTTATTATTACTTTTGTCAGTTTAAAGTTGAGTCAGTGACCATTATGGGTTTTTCTTTCTTTATCAGAAGGGTACCAACAATTTAGTCTACATCTGCACATGAATGTACCACCAAGGGATAATTATTGGACCTTAAGGTAATGTGTATCTTTTGAGGACCCAAAAGATTCTATATTTTAAACCTAAATTTTAAGTCCTCATTATGTGTGACTTTTGAAGTATTCATGCTAAAACACAACAAATATTAGAATTATATAAATGAGATAACATTACTCGACAGTTATTTTGATGTGGTAAATTTCACCATTTTTAACGTATGACTAAATTATGATATACAAAATATTCTTTAAATTTTTTACAATGTATACATTTTTAGAGCTGTTACTCAATATTGGGCACAAATTGTTTCATAACCAGCTTCAGGGGTCTAAGTTATATCACATTACTCCCAACAGCTGAAATCTGGGAAGGAGGGAGTGTGAGCTGTGGAGCCACTAAACAGCTGAAGGGACACTGTAGCCCACATTAAGGGCAGATCTTGTAATCACAGAACAGCGTTACACACTGAAAAACCCCAGCCTATGCTACAATCCTCCTCTTTACCACAGGGTTAGGGTCAAATGCAGGCTGTCGGCTACTGCAAAAGAAAAGACAAGTCAAATTGTAGAAACAGGCGATAATCTATATAACACAAAAACTTCTCAGCAACAGCTCAAGGACTACAAGAAAGAGCCAAGACTTTGACTCCTCAGCTCCAATCCGAACAAGCCTTTGTGAGATGTGCCAGAACAAGCCAGATCGAGGAAGGCCCCACCCTGCAACTAATGTAGGTGCCAGACATTACAGGACACCCCCCAGAGGTCTTATGTCTTTGCTATGATTAATCTGCACTCTCTTAGCAGCAGAACAGGGATCCACACAATATTATACAAGTGGTTTTCTTGTTTTTGGCTGATTGTTGGCTTGAGTCTTTTCTAATGCAGCCCAATAACAACAGGCTAAAACTTTATGAAACCAGTTTAACTGTATTAACAAATAATGCATGCCTAAACAGTGCAAAAGATAAAAGGTGAATGTGAGGAGTTTAATGAGGATAGACTTCATTAAAAATCTAAAAGCTTGCTCTTTTCATTGCAAAACCTTTTCATTGCAAACCTCAAGAAAGCCAAGCGGTTTGCCCTGCATTGGCCACCTAAACTATCTTTAGCCCCTGCTGGCAAGTGAGTGGAAGTGCCTGACTTATCTTCACTGCTGTCATCAAGGCAGCCAGTATTTTTAGGGGACAGCAGCAGCTGCAAAAGCATTTAACAGTATTCCACGAACAATGACACTTGGGGTGTCGAGAGCCTGAACAACACAGAGATTGGGGGACTGCTCTGTAGTAGTTAAACAGGAAGATCCTGTGGATGCTTATGTTTCGTTTTCTATCTGTTCTACTGGACAAAAGTCCGTAAAGATGTACTGGAATAGAACTTGGGACCTTTGAGGAGCATGTGGTAGCATGTTTCTGAATCTGAAGTCAACTTGGGACATTACTCAGCCTTCAGGAGACGGGTGGCATTGCCTCTTAACTCGGATAGAGATTGCAAGTCCGGAATGTATGTTGACGATCGTTCCTGGCGACTGAAGCGAGGTAGGTCATGTGAGGGGTACACAGCACAGCTTCACAAGGGGCAGAGGTCATTCCAATTAAATCAGACAAGTAAACACAGGGGTTAATCTCCTCTTTAAACCTCCACAGGGAATATCTAAGACACTTATAACGCAATGTCTAAACTGTCTGCATGAAATTTTCATGCAATGTATGAAATGTAAAAATCTGAAATAATTCAAGAAATATACAAAATATTCAACTTTTGCATCAGCTTTCTGTTAAGTAAGAGATTAAAACAAAAATTAAAATTTTATTTGAAGGATGGGAAAGAATATAAGACAGTATTATTCATTTTTCCAGCACTTTACTTTGGGTTGGGTTTACAATAACAGCAATATTTGATGCTGATTACCATATTATATATTTCCTGTAAAATCTATCTGTCAAAAGCAATTATCTGTCGAAACATGACAGAAAACTTGGCTTCAAAAACTTAGATTACTTGAGACAGGAATATATTTAACTGAAACCATAAGCATGAAGTTACAATTACAGGTGGATAGTGATAGAATTATATTCATGTTAATGCCATTATTGATTCTCCTTATAGACCAAACTCTTCGTTGCTTTATGGAAGTAAGATAAAAGTTTTGTATAGGGGAACAAAAAAAAAAATCAGGCCAGCACAGGTTCTCTATGTCAATGTAACTGTTTAATTATCTTCGAATTTGAATACAGAAAAGGTTGAAAGTAATTCAGGTGTACAAAAGCTCCTTTCCAATGAGTGTGACTTCATGGTTTTCCAATGTGCAACTGCCAGGAAAACATGCCAGCACTGATAAAAGGAACTGATAAACCCGGGGGAAATGTTCCTGATGGATCTGACAAATTGAAACCAGTTCTCAACTGAAACATGTTCTCCATTCCTATCTCTAGTTTCAACACTTCAGGACGTGTCCTAAAACACACACACTTTTCCTATTAATAAATATATTCTATAAGCTAACACAATGAAATGAAACTAATAAAAGTAATTAAAGTTGTCACAAGAAAAGAAAATTTTTGAAACAAGACTGTGAATTACATACTCTTATACAAAAACATCCCTAGGATTGGCTCACTGATATCAATTCAGGATTTTGAGGGGAAAAAATTTGTAGCAGTGACATTTAAAGAAAGAATTCCCCCAACAGCGCTGCCAACAAAGGGGGGTGATGGAGGCTCACCATATTTTGACAGCAAGGCCTCTTGGGTGGGCAGACTATGATTTCGGCTGGTGTTTGTGTGAGCACGCGGGTTTCTGAGCTGTCTTTGTGATACCTGACACACACTCCCTCGCAGGTCTTTATTTAGGGTGTACTATATTAAGCACTTTCCCATTGAAATACAGCACCAGCTGTACTGGCTATGTGTTGTGGCTGCCATTGCAGTAGAACTAGGCTGTTCCCCCTCTCACTGCTAGCATGGGTTTTTCTCTCATGCAGACAGACCTAATTAAATTATCCCTAATAATCACACCGTGAGTTTGTGCTGAAAAGCATGCACTTAAAGGGGGCGGCGGCTGAGTGTTTTAATGTGTGTTTGAATCCATTCCAAAGGATTCATTTCCTATGGGAAAATGGAAGAATAATTACAGGCAACCGACAGGTATTTAAGGCTGAATCACCTATCAATCACCTATTTTAAGATGATTGTTATGAAAGTAAATCATTTTTCTTTCTTCTTTCAGAAACTTGCCCTGTGGAAGTTGGACAATCTTGCACCAGCGAATAGCCACTTACTGCTCTCCTAAACTGCTTAAGAAAAAAGCAGTAATGGATGTGTTTGGTGGTGCACCACGTTTCTTAGCCTATCCAAGACCTGTAGTGGTACAAAGTGGGACTGATGCAGTCCTAAAGTGTCAAATTGGTGGTGATCCAAGGCCTGCTGTTATCTGGGAGCGAAACAATGAAAAGATTGACCCACAAGGACGATATCGGGTCTTTGAGGATGGCAATGTTTACAATCTCATCATCACAGCCGTTACCACTGAGGATGGTGGACAGTACATATGCAAAGCAAAGAATAGCATCGGGGAAACCTATGCAGCTGCCACACTGAAGGTGGAAGGTGAAGCACAAGAGATGGAGCTGCGGGAGGAAAACAAGCCACGATTCCTCATCAAGCCCCTCTCCACTCGTGTTGGTCGTGGGGAAGATGCTGTCTTCTCTTGTAAGCTTTGGGGAAACCCGAAGCCAGAGGTTATCTGGGAAAAAGATGGTAGAAGACTCAATGAAATATTTGAAAGCACACATTTCAGTGTGGGCTACCAGGATGGTGGATGGTTCCAGCTCAAGATCTTTAAGACCCGTGCTCCTGATGGTGGTGTATATACATGCAAGGCTAGAAATGAGTTTGGGGAAGCACTAGCAGGAGCTGTGCTGCTTGTTGATGCAGGTCCAGGACATGAAGAAGAAGGAAATCGTAATGGCTATATAAATGGCCACTGGAAAGTCCATCAGGGAAAACAAAGGAGTGGTAGGCAAGTGCCAAACCGCCTAAAAGACGACAGCATGACCAAGTCAACAAAAGTAAAAATGTTTGCTGTGACAGAGGGCAAACATGCCAAATTCCGCTGCTTTGTGACTGGTAAACCCAAACCAGAAATAATTTGGAGGAAGGATGGCAGACTGATACTGTCTGGAAGGCGTTACTTGTTGTATGAGGACAGAGAAGGCTACTTCACACTTAAAGTTCTGTATTGTAAGCAAAAGGATAATGGAGTTTATGTCTGTGCTGCATCAAATACTGCTGGGCAAACCCTTAGTGCTGTACACCTCTCTGTCAAGGGTAAGTCAAGAGCATTTTCAATGTCAACATTTATTTATGTAACATTTATGTATGTACATAAAACTATAGTACTGTGCCAGTCTTGATCACTTCTTCATATTTTGCTTACAAAATATGCCAGACTTTACTGCAATTTTTTAAAGTGGTTTGGAACAAAAGTTCTCCAAGCTTTCTGAAGGTCTTTCAGGGTTTTTCTGTGGACACTCGCTGCTTTTTCACTCATTCAGTTCATTTCCAGAGGAAAGTTTTTTTTTTTAAAGTTTGTTAAGCCACTTTGTATCATTAGCATAAAATGGCACCTAACTTTAGGGATGAACCAGTGTTGTAGATAGATAGATAGATAGATAGATAGATAGATAGATAGATAGATAGATAGATAGATAGATAGATAGATAGATAGATAGATAGATAGATAGATAGAAGAAATAATTAAGAAATAGGAAAAAAATCCAGCAAAGACCTAACACATGACCTGAGAGATGGCTCTGGCCTATCAGTTGATCCATAAACTGTTCGCCGAAGCCTTCAGTAATGGTGTCAATGGAAAAGTGGCTGTCAAGAAGCCATTCTTAGGGAAGTGAAACAGAGAAAAAAGGCTGAGGTATACCAAATTACACAAGAAGTGGACTGAAAATAAGTGGCAATAGGTTCTATGGATTGATGAATCCAAATTTGAAATTTTTGGTTCAAATTGTCATCAGTATGTAGGAGGTCAGGAAAGAAATATATCTTGACAGAATGGAACAGAAGAAATCCAACATCCAAAGAAGAACTTTGCATGTCCTTCAAAAAGCCTGGAGAACTATTTCTGATGACTACAAAATTACAATTAAAAGAAAGCTGCCTGAGAGAGTTCAGACTGTGTATAAGAATAAAGGTGGTCATACCAAATATTGACTTTCACGCTTGTTTGAATTGTACAAACTCTGTTGTTGCCTTATAGACTGTATTTCGAGGTAAGTTTGGACATTTCCAAAAAATCACTGCAACTATTATCCATTTTCCTAGCAAAATATAATGATATGAGGGGTGACCCGTGACTTTTGCACAATAATGTGCATCTCAAGTAGCAAATGTAGATCAAGTCGTAACCTGTGATGCTTTTTTTTTTATACACTGAGTAATGGAGTGAGTACAGAGTGGTGTGTTCTTGTATTGAATTTCTATCCATTTGATGCTAAAATGATGTCAGTGAGATGAAGCGGTACTCTGAGATCATTTATTGGGGTAGGGCCAGAAAGGCATGGCTATATATATATATATATATATATATATATAATTGATTTATATATATACATAAATCAATAATATACAACTTACTAGTAAAACAAACATGAATACCTTACTGATAATGTTATGATAAGGATTAGTGAAAAGAGAAAGCAAAGACACTGTACTTTTATAAAAGTGATTTTCACTTTATGCCCAATTTTCTGCCTATCTAAAGAACTCATTCAGTTTAATATCAATTTGGCCTTGCATTTTAGTCAGTTGAATTCATTAAAGTCTAGGTCTGCATGCTACTGAGCTGTAAATATAATCAGTAATCAAATTATCCCTGGTCCAGTCTAATGAAATGTATCAATGCTCTGAAACTGGACCCAAGCGATGCCTAAACAGGCAAAGCTCATTAGCTTGGAGAAAAGTTCAACAGTGATAGGATGTCTGCAAAGGTACTTAGTCTGTGGAGGGTCCAATGCTGCGTGTCCATGTGATCGAAATCTTTGGAAAGCAGATCATATTTCTCACATGGCCCAGAGAGGTCCAACCTCAAGTATTGTACTGTATCAGCTGGAGAGAGAAAATAGAACTGAGATAGGGTTAATGGTTAGTGGTGGCTATGAAGAAATTTTAAATGGAAGATGGTTTGTATAGCTGTGTGTTACTGGCCTTGTTAAAACATTAGCAAGGTAAGGTAATGATGAGCTTTGCACGCACACACCACTAAATACAGTCCACATTCTTTTGCATACAACTGTCTGGTACTGTCTGATGGTGTCGGTTACAAACAGGTTATTCCCTATCTAACACCCGAGTGTGTTAATGACCTTCCCATTCCTCAACTAAATAAGCTACTTGTCTCATGCTTTTGCTCATCTTGTTTGCTTATCTGGAATTTACTGCCAAATATATTTCAATTTACAGTGTTTACTACAAGGAAGTATGTGCTCTGAGTTTTCGCTAGATCACCTTGCTTTAAGAATTTTTATGGAATTACTCTGGTCATTGGATAGATCAAATAAAAATATGAATATCTTACATTTACTACAATAAGAGATGACATATTGGCTCAAACTGTTGCTCTTTTTCTTTGGTCCCAGAGCCGCCCGTGCGGTTCAAGCAGCCTCTCATTGATCTTGAAGTATGGGAACGAGATTTGGCTATTCTTGAGTGTGAAGTTCCAGAGGACTCTGTTCCCATCACATGGTATCTGGAGGATAGACGACTACAACCAGGGGCCAAATATGGAATGGAGGAGTGGGGAACGAAACGACGACTAACAATCCGTGACATTGGAGTCGATGACGATGGGATTTACCTCTGCGAGATGCCTGATGGTGGCAGAAGCATTGCAGAGGTAGCTGTAAAAGGTAAATTAGGATCCAATAATAAAATAGCTCTATTTGAAAAAAACAAAAACAATAAAAAACAACAAAAGCAAACTGCAGGGGTTTCGTATACAGACTAAGTAATACAATTACCATTTTTATAGGTGGAGAAGAATCACTTTACTAGTATTTAACCAGTATGCTATTCTAATTTATACGTACAAATGGAAGCTTTTAATGAAAAGAGATCAAGTTTCACGAGTTTTGTCGGTTTTTCCTCTTTTTTCTGATCACAATCTGTCCCTGTGATAAGGATATGGAGAAATATTGTATTTTATAATTCCCTCAGGAGTCTCTGATCCAGAGAACTCAAGGCTGTTCTTTTCAGCTTTATAGTTTTGTAGCTGTTTGTTGTTTTTACAGTGACAGCATCAATTTTCTATATGTCTAAATCTTAAGAAATTCACACTGAAAGTGCTCAATGTTCTCAGCAAGAAATCAAATTTTTGTGACTTGCAATATCAAGATTGTCTACAACAGCAGAGTTAAGGCGCCTTGAGGCGACTGTTGTGATTTGGCACTATGGATAATTACAAACTCCTTAATTTACAGTGAGATGTTTTCCACCAAGTATTAAGAATCTTTACCCTGTAAGTGATGCATTGAATCACTTGGATGTTTCTTTACAGGTACAATTTTGCGGAAGCTTCCGAGAAAAGTGGATGTCTTGGAAGGTGAAAATGCTGCCTTCTGTGTTGAAGTAGAAAAAGAAGAGATGGATATACATTGGTACAAAGATGGCGTAGAGCTGCGTGAAACCCATCAGACCATTATTAAATCCTTTGGTCGAACTCACATTCTGGTTTTCGTCAATACAATGCCCCAAGACTCTGGCCTTGTGATTTTCCTCGTTGGCAGATCCAAGACTTCCTCTCAGCTACGAGTGAAATGTAGGGTCGATCATCAGTAAATTATAGTGCTTTAAATGCAATATTTGTCACAAAACTTGTTAACTTTGACTTCAAAGTTCATAGATCATTTTTGCAGTAAAAGCAATGTTGGTGCATGATGAGTTTTTCTTGTTTCAGCGGCCAGACATTGTCCTCCTAGCTGTCCAGTGGCTGTGCAGATCAACACAGAGCGTGCTAATGCAGCTCTTCTCTCCTGGGTTCCTGCTCAGGACTCACGAAAGAATCCTCCATCTGGATACGTGCTTGAGCGACAAGAGGTGGGCACTGGTTCACAAGAATGGCTACAGTGTCTGACCACTGATTCTGCGACCTCCGTGGAGATCCTCGGTGACAGTGTCCCATGTGAAGCAGATTACCGTTTTCGCATTTGCAGCGTCAACAAATATGGGAAAAGCAATAATGTTGAATTCCCTAAAACTGTTCACTTAGGTAACTTATTTTACTACATCTGTTGTAAATCCATAATGCTTTGTTATCTTTCTCGATTGATCACAGCAGGATACTGCTTTGTAATTCATTAAACAAAATAATTTTATTTTCCAGTTCCTGTGGCCAGAATACAAGCTCCCTTACAGGATGCCTTGGTGCCAGAGGGACAAGATGCCCTCTTCTCTATTGAGCTTTCTGCTTCAGTTATCGGTACGTGGTTTTTAAATGGGACTCAGCTTCAGGAGGAAGAACGGTATTCCATGCGTCGGTCACGAACACACCAATCTCTTCGCATTCGAGGAGTACGTGATAGAGATAATGGAGCTGAGATTACCTTCATTGCCTATGGCATCCGTGATTCTGCAGCACTCTACATTCAAGGTATGTTTGGGGTTTTCATTTCATAACTTGCTTGATTTTGTGTCTTGTTTAATATAACAATATAACTCAGAGGGCGCTGCTTGTCAGCACCGGATTTGCATAAATTTGTGGTCTAGGCAGCTTTATACAAATGAGGAGTGTCCAACACACTGACAGCATTTGGAATATCTTATCAAACCATTGTTGATCCAAAATGAAGACGAAGTCAAAAACTGCATATTGGCTTATTAGTTGCCTCAAATGTTTTCAGAAATATGTTTTTGCTGGTGTTTTTTTTTTTTTTACAGTAAAAGAGAAAAATTGCTAATAAAGCAACCATGTAGTTTTCTTTTCAAAATCTGAAAGTGGACAGCCCACTAGAGGCTGCTTCCCCATAAAGTGTCCAGTGCTGGAAAACAGCTTGCACCAAAAACATCCCTGTGGACACATACCTTTCATGGCACTGAGTGATGTAAAACATTTTCATTGTGTTTCTAAAATTTGCAGCTCCTCTTGTCAAGTTTTCCCCGTTGTCAGAGATGGATCGAAACAAATTTGTAGAAATTGGGAATCCCATTGTGCTCTACTGTGAGGTTTCAGACCCTGCAGCTCTGGTGCACTGGTACAAGAATGGAGTGGAATTAAAATCTATGGAAGGTCTTCATATCCAATCAGAGGGCACCATGAGACGAATTGTCATCCAGTCAGCAGAGTTGTCACATTCAGGAGTGTACTGCTGTGATGCCATTGATGATGTCATCAGGTTCAATGTAGAAGTAGAGGGTGAGTAGATTGAGTTTGACTTTACAGATGATTTTTTCTACAGAGACTAACCCTCTTCATCGTGACTTGTACCAAATTGTCTTTCTTTATCTAAAAATGCATGCTGTCTTCTTCTAAAGTCTGAATTATCAGATTTTTTTTTAACCACTTACCAATCCATTAAAATATCTAAATATCCATAGCCCCACCTGTGAGGTTTTCAGCAATTCCAGATGCTGAGAGGAACAAAACCATCCAAACAGGCTGCCCCATTGTTTTAGAATGTGAGCTCTCAGATCCATCTGCCCAGGTGCACTGGTACAAGGATGGGTCAAAACTCCATCCTCAAAGTGGAGTAGATATTATAGCCGATGGCTTGATGAGGAAAATGGTTATCCATTCAGCAGAAGTTTCATACTCTGGCTTGTACTGCTGCAAGACAAAGGGCGACACCATCACATTCACAGTGGACATCAAAGGTGATTTGTTTTACCTCAAGTGATGTGAAGCATTAACAAGCTCCTACTCAGCAAAGCAACTAACTCTGATGGCAGTCTTGTATGTTGTCTGTTGCCTTTCATCTACTGATTAAGCGAGGGCTACGTTCTTTTCAGTGTATTACAGCATGTTAGCAATTTAGTTGTCAGTAAATAGATTATGATAAATAATCTAAATGGCATGAGGTTGATTTAAGGTTGACATAAAATCTAAACATATCTATAGCTCCACCTATGAAGTTCTCAGCTATTCCTGAAGATATGAGGACCAAGTCGATTGAAGCAGGCTGCCCTATTGTGCTACAGTGTGTGGTGTCGGATCCTGAGGCCCACGTGTGCTGGTACAAGGATGAAATGCAGCTCATTTCAAGCTCTGGATTAGAAATCCACTCAGTGGGCAACACAAGGACATTAGTTGTTCAGTCTGCAGAGCTGAGCCATTCTGGTGTGTACAGATGCACCACAGAGGATGATACCATGGAGTTTCAAGTGGAGATCAAAGGTGACTTTAAACTTCTTATCTTTTTGCGTTCATTTTGTAACCCCAAACCCCTCTTCATAGATGCCACTAATAATCCCTGCTTCTACTATGTGGTTTGAAGGGCTGTTTCATGTACCTAACTTAAAAGAACAGTTAACACACTAGGTGATTACTATTTATATACACTGGTTTTGTGACTCCTATGGCTCTCTATGAATTGAAACTCTCCAAAGCCCTTTTCATCTTCTGCTCAGCAGTTACATTTTTGTAAGGTATCCATTTCCACGGCCTTGATTTTATTTAGCTGTCCTGAATTCCCAATGCTAGCTATACCAGTGATGCACTCTACTATCTTTGACGTTGAGAGAACCAAGTCACTTGAAGTGGGCAAACCTTTGGAGCTGGAATGTGAGGTTGCAGACTCCACTGTGCCCGTCTGCTGGTATAAAGATGGTAAAAAGCTCATCCCACAGAATGGCTGGGATATACAGTGTAATGGCACATCGAGGAAACTCATTATCCCATCTGCTGAGCTCTTGCACTCAGGGCTATACAGCTGTGAAACCTCTGATGACACAATCCACTTCACTGTGGATGCTAAAGGTGATTTTTTATTTTCAAATAAACTTTTAGAGCTAATTCTAGAGTTTTCTGGAGACTAGATGCAACTAACATTATGATATGCATTTCCGTCTGTCTGTGTTAAGTGGTGCTTTGTGTCAAGTTGTAACTGTCCATAGTAAGATTAATCTCTACTGACTAAATGAAAAAAAAAATGTAACCCTTGAAAATGCATTTCTCATTGAATTTCAGATGGCAGATTACTTCCCTGTTTTGGGGAAGTTACATTCAATGCCCTTTTCTTCATAGTGTAAATATGTTCCATTAAGTCCATAGTCATAATATTAATCATTAATCTTTAGCTCCAACGTTGCCATTGTCGCCTTCGCTGGAGGTTGTGGAGACACAGTTACTCGAAGCAACGTACCCCACTGAGCCAGCCTGTGAATTCTCAGACCCTGCTTTCCAGGTGTCAAGGCAGAGGGATACAGAACCTGATTCTGATAGAGAGCCTGATTTTGAAAATGGAGGTATCAAGAACACCCTTGTTATTGAACCAACTCATCCTGCAAACTCTGGAGCATACTATTGTGCAACAGCAGATGATGTTGCCCAATTAATAGTAAAAAATCAAGGTGATTATATCTTTTTTCCAAATGTGTTTTCTACATCAGCTGTACTATGTGCAGCTTTTAGTTGCATTTCTATATACGTAAATATCTGTATCAGTTTCTCTTTAAAGTCAATTTCCCCCAATGACTGTTTGTAGTGCCACCTCCAACATATCTGCTTGACCGTGATGTTGAGAAGGCCAAGTCTGCTGAACCACACTGCTCAATTGTTCAGCAATTTGAGATTTCAGATCCCATTGCCAAAGCCTGTTGGTACAAAGATGGAACCCAGATCTACCCAAAAAGGGAGACTGGCAGCAAAACCCAGAGAAGCAGCCAAATCTTGCCCCTCCAGTTACAGTATTCATCTGGTGATGGGAGGTTTGGCTGTGAAACATCTCATGATGGACAGTTAAATGAGGACATGAAAGGTGGTTCCCCTCATTGTACCTGCACAATTAAGACTCAAGAAATAAGTTAGCTATCAAATGCTATGACCCAGCTCATTGTTTTCTCTTTGGCTTTGTCCAAACAGCAGAGCAGTGTCACTATCGTGACGAGATTGGTGAGATAGCTGATGCATCTGTCCAATACACAGTGGATGTCAAAGGTGATTTGATATTTCAACATCAATCATCCATTTTAACCAAGCACATAAATGCCACTAACAATAGTGGTGTATTTTATTGTTAGCCCAATCATCTGAGGCATCTGTAAATCTTTTTTCCTTTAGAAAATTGCTCTGTGTCACATTGTCATCCCTGGTTTCAGGTCATTTACTGCTGTTTTTGCCTCTTAAATAAATGTAGTTGTTTTGTAGCTATGTAGCTGCTTCTCATACTAACATATATGTTGTGTTTGTCACTTCATTCTTCATTTTAACAGTCATCTTTGCTTGTAACAAGCAACTTACAACTCTTTAAGTCCATCTTATGTCTTATTCATCACCAGATCCTCTCATTCACATTGCTGCCCCGAACCTCTCCCCGTTGCAATGACAACGAACTCTTCTCAAAGACAACAAAAATTCATGTATTTTATGTTTTTATGGAGCTAATGTACAGATTTATGGTATGAGTATATTAGGAGTCAGTTGAAGGAAGACATATTGGAGCTCACTGTCAGACCAAACCTGGTCGATCTTCTTGTTTGTCTTTGCAATGGATAATCCCATAACTCCATGCTAACCCACAATGATGTAAAATTCTGTTATGAGAAGAAGTATTGAGACCATCAACCACTGAAAACCTTTCTCTGTGTACATCACAATGCTTATAGCTACATCGCCAAGGCTCTCTTCTGACCAAGAGAAGAACAAGTCCACAGAGGAGGCTTATCCTGTTGAAGTTATCCCGGTGTCCTCAAAATGCAATTCTGGCATTTCCAGTGGCAAGGGTGGAGATACTGAGACATATGAAGACCATTCCAGGCATATGCCAACTTCTCAGTCAACACACATGACTGACTGTACTGCATCTAAACAGCTGAAGGAACTCTACGATGGTCAACAAATAGGAAAGGCCAAATGTCCCGTGTACCATAACTCTGTAAAGCCAATAACAATCAAATCTGACACACACCATCACACTACACAACTCAAAGATACACAAGGTGAGGAATTCATTTACTATGTACAGCATACAGAAGCCCCATCTGAAGAATCTGATAATGCCTTGCAGACAGCTGTTCTGACAGATGAGTTTTTTAAGATTTTGCAAACTGCATCTGTTCAGTCAGAGGAATCCACTTCCAAGAATCTCACTTTACAAAGATCAGAACAGACCAAACCAGAGGAGTTATGTAGCTTAGTACAGATGCAATCTGTCCAGGCAGAGCTAGGCAACCTTCTACAGACGTCAGCTACAATGCCAGAGCACAATACTGACACCTTACAGATTTCAACAGTCAAATCAGACAATATGTATAAGTCTTTAAAAACAGCAACTCCTCAGTCTGAGGAATGTTTTGAATCCTTAATCTCTGCACATTACAAGTCAGAAGACCCCTTTAAATCCTTACAGACTGTAATTGTCAAATCAGAGGAGCCATTTAAGTCATTACAGACTGCAGCTGTCCAATCAGAGGGGGCCTGTAGCTCCATGCAGATTCCACCTGTCTTTTCAGAGAAGCCTCATGATTGCTTACAAACTGAAACTGACTATTCAGAGGGGGCCTATAACTCTTTATGGACTACAACTGACCAATCAGAAGAGTTAAGCAGACTCCTGCAGACATCTGCTGATCTGTCACAGAAGCTCTGTGACTTCCCTAAAACAACATCCCTTCAATCATTGGATTTGTCTAACCTTAAAGAGGTAGAAACTTTCCAGCAGGAGCCTTACAACGTGCAGCAGTCTGCATATGTCAGATCGGATCATCCCTGTCACACAGGACAAACAGTTATTAACAATTCAGAAGTGTTGTCTCTGCCAAATCAGGAAGGAACAGACCACGCAGAGTTTTATCATACCATGGATACCACAGAAGAACAAGTAGACATCACAGTTAACTCTGGGAAAAGATATTCCACCCACTGTGCAGAGCCTTACATTATCAAGCATCCGTCAACTGTCGAATCAAAGGAGCTCTACCTCTCAGGGACTCATGATGGTTACTGGAGTGACAGTGTCACTGCAAATAAGGTGGCTGTTGAAGGTGATTTAAACGGTTAGCATTATCAAGCAAAAAATGGACGGGCACAATGTTGACATTGTGTAAAATGAATGAGATTGCTTTTTTTGCAATCCTTTCCATTTTGACAATTTCTATATTTACTCACTTGACTTTGTTTACACTAAAACTACTTAAGTAGTTGAAAAGTTGAGTTTGGGTGATCTGAGAACATTACAAATAGAGAAAAGAGTAAATATATTAGCTTCAAATCCTAACTTGAATGCCTAGTTATCTCAAGTCTAACCAAACACACATCTTGTTATATTACTAATAATTGAGGACATATTTTTATTATGACTTATTTTAACTCTTAAGATTTATTGGCATGACTAATCTTGAGCTCAGAATTTGCTCTCTTTTGTTTTTAAAGCATCATTTGTGTTGTGGTCAGTAATAGTGATGCAATTTTCTCTTGATGTTACCTCAAACATCCCCAGCTCCGCCTGTGAGAGTTGCAAGACTTTGTGAGGCTGAGAGGAACAAGTCTGTTGAAGTTGGTGAACCCATAATGCTGCAGTGTGAGATATCAGATCCTAATGGTGAAGTTACTTGGTACAAGGATGGAATAAAACTTCTTGAAGCAGCTGGGCAAGACATGCTGGCAGATGGTTCAATAAGAACACTGGCTTTCCGATCTGCAACAGTGTCTCATGCAGGGATTTACAGCTGCAAGACAACAGATGATGCAGTGCAGTTTCATGTGGATGTTAAAGGTGACAACAGCTGTTTTTTTCATCTGATATGAAAATAGATGTTAGTGCAGGTTAATTCCATACAAAGAAGTTTGCTTTTCTAATAAAAGGTAAGCTCGCTTGTTAGTTTCTTGGAAGAATAAAATCAAGATAAATTAAATAGATTTAAGAGTTCCCCTGAGAGAAAAAAATATAAGAAAAAAAAAACAATAATACTTTAATATAATTGAATGCAAAATCTCTTCAAAACTGTTTTCACAGAATAATCTCTTGGTTCAGGTTGTAAGTTTGTGAATTAAAAGAGAAATGTGCATTACAATAAATTTGTTAAAAGGTGATGATCATGATAATAAGCTTCCATAATTGCACTCCAAGATGTCTAAGTCCATGGCTGAAACTGAATCAAGAGTTCTGCTGGGATGATGTTTTTGTAGGCCAACCCTGAAGCGCGGTCCTGGATCCCTTAACAAAAAGTCAATTGGATTCCTCCAAATGCTTTTGGATTTTTGCATAAAATAAGCTCTGTGTAAAATAAGAATTTATGACATGTTTGTTCAGCAGGATAATCTCTACAAATTAATTCCAAATGCACAATTTCTGAAATGTAAGTACAATCTCAGTGAACGATGTCACATGACTTCTTAATACCACTGAGCTCCTGTGTTTGTCATGATGATGTTGAATCTGCATGACCACTTCTATAGTCTCATTTAGCCACTTGTTAGCAAAAATTCACGAGTGGCATAATTAATTGCAAATTCTATGTTGTAGAACAAAACAGTAAAATGTCTGTGAGTCGCATTTATCCCACTTATTTTAGACTTATTTTAGATAACACTACTCAGGGGAAATTCAGGTTCTGTACAATTTAGTACTTAGTATACTCCTCTGAAGTTTGCTAATTAGAGTTTTCAGATTGAGACACAGTGACATGTGCTGTTCTATCTAAATTTCAGAACTGGCATTGTACACTTAACCAAGAGGAAGTGAAGTATCTTGCAAAGTCTTTCATTTTGTCAAGAGCTGAGCCAATGCACAAAGCTCTTTAAGCCTGCTTTCTTTCCAACATACTGATGGTCGAAAGAATTAAAACAAATCAGCAGAATGAACACAAGTAACCTAGCAACCATAGCAGCAATGATAAGCCTGACTAATTAGCGACACCACTTCTAATGCTGAGCAGTCTTGGAGGTTGAGAGCGTTTTCTGACCCTGTCAAAATATTTTGTACATTTTCACCAAGCTCCTGACAGGCGGTAAATACACTGGTAGTGTATACTGTGATAAGGATGGCGAATAGTTGTAGCTAATAAATTCCGAGATTTAATCGTGGAGGTTCTTTAATTTCACTTTTCCGAATTGTAGTTTTACAATTTAGGGCAGAACATGGACAGAAAATCCTCTCAATAATTTTAGTTTTCAAGAAAAGCAAGTTAAAACATCTTTGAGAAGAAAATCTGTTTCATTAGCCTCAATCAAGAATAAAGTGTAACTTCAATTCAATTCAATTTTATTTATATAGCGCCAAATCACAACAAACAGTCGTCTCAAGGCGTTTTATATTAAGGTAAAGACCCTACAAACTTGATTAAGGGGGTTACACTGGCTCTCTGTGGAACATCATTGACATGTGAACTGAGCAAACATGCCCAACAATACAGTAACCCTCTCTTTAGGTCATAATATCCAGTTAATTAAAGCATTTTTTTCATAAGTCCCTGCCAAGACAGTATATAGAAGTGCACAACTTTGGTACAACCAAAGGTATTTTGACTCTAATGTCTTGGATGTCTTCACAGTTGTGTCAAAATAACTCTGAACTGCTTTGTCAAGCGGCCAAGGTTTCATTAGTTCACTCACTTTTTGCTTGACTAAGTAAAGTGACTGGTCATTGGAAGAACTCCAACTTTCCAGCCTCCTACTACAAAGGCAGGAATTTCTCAAGGCTAAATCATCTTACAGGCACAAACTGTAGGCACTGACCAAATGTGATGAAAAAAAAGGTTTATGGAGAAAAAGGCTGAAAATTGTAAGCATAAAACTTTGCCAATCAAATATATTGTACACCATGGATGGATGGATATTTAGTGAGTTCACTGCAGAACCTAAATTAGGCTTTTTATAAATTCAATAATACCCTTACAAAACTGTGTGACAGTGTCACTATTAATAAAACTGTTATCTTTAGGTATACCAGCATTACTAGCTATACAAAATGTCATTTTAAAGGTGCACCTTTCCTTACAAATACTAAAGGTTTTAATGGAAAGCTTCAGTTTCAGGATTGTACTTTGCTTCACTTGGTCCATTACAGTACCTGTTTTATTGACCGTTCTATTTTACATTCAATCCTGTAGCTCCACCTTTGACATTTTCAGCTATGTCTGAGGCTGACCAGAAAATGACGGTCATAGCAGGCTGTCCCATTGCTCTGCAATGTGAGCTGTCAGAGCCCACTGGACAAGTCAGTTGGTACAAGGATGGAACAAAGCTCCTATCTCAAAGTGGAGTAGACATCCAGTCAGAGGGAAATTTGAGGAGTCTAGTTGTCCCATCAGCCGAGCGGGCTCACACTGGTGTGTACCGTTGTGAGTCAAAGGATGATGACATCCAGTTCACTGTGGATGTAAAAGGTGATGCTCAAAACAAAAAAACTCTGCAGCGCTTTCACTGTCTTGCATTGCCACTAACAAGGTTAACAGCAGGTGATTAAGTCATGTATGTCTAGTCACCTAACAGAAAATGGTTAATTATCAAGCCTTCCTAATACACTACTCATGCCGACTTATAAAGCGGTGGCCAAATGTCAGTAACGTTGAATTTGTTATATTCATTTATGTCAGTTTAAAGAAAAACTAGCCCCCATCACACCTAATCACAATGCCCACTTTTTAACACTTTAATAAAAGTGGAATTACATAAGATAGGACAGCTTCACTCTAAACATCTCATTAAAAATGGAGTTTCATAATGCAGCATTTTTACAATATATAAAGAAAGCTGTGAGTCAACTTCATTCTTATTAATGGCACTAATTATATATACTTCTTGTGCCGTTAACACTCTTATGTCTAACCTGTACTTTTTTGCTGGTTTCACATTGATCGTTGCTCTTCTAGACGTCTTTGAGTTCTTATTTATGTTGTCTTGTCAAAAGCACTTTGTTCTTAAAGACCTGCGTCATCTGTCTGCTGCTTTGGTTGAATTTAAGTTCCTACTTTTTTCTAACTGAATAAACAGTAGTTTTGATATTTAAAGACACTTTATTAAGACATTCTTTTGCAATTTTAAAAACCCACAGCCCTGCCTGTGAAGTTCTCAGAGCTCCAAGAGAATGACCGGAACAAGTCCGTCCAAGAAGGCGCTTCCATTGTCCTGAGGTGTGAACTCTGTCATGATCCCTCCGCTCATGTCAACTGGTATAAAGATGGAGTGAAAGTCCAGCCACAAAACAATGTGGAAATGCAGTCAGATGGACTGACAAGGACACTATTCATCCATTCAGCTGGAAGCATACATGCTGGTACCTATGAATGTTCAACATCAGATGACACTGTCACCTTTAAAGTGGATGTAAAAGGTGATTTATTTCTATCCTTGCTATCTTCTTATGGTACTAACCCCAACATTCTTATTCTCTGGTGTGAGTTGCTGAAACATACTTTGATTTGAATGATCATGGGAAAATATGACTCTCTGCATAGTGTGTTTTGTCTGCAACAAGCGTCTTACCCAATACCCTTGTTATTCTCCTCTCTTAGGTCGATCGCCACAGATCATGCCAATCCCACTCTCAGAAAAATACAAGCTGATTGCAGCTGGTTGTCCAATTATCCTCCAGTGTAAGGTTTCAGATCCTGTTGCCCAGGTTTCCTGGTTTAAAGATGATACGGAGCTTTTCTGCAAAACTGGCCTTGATATGAAAAGAGATGTCAACCTCAGAAAACTGATGATTCATTCTGCAAAGGTCTCTGACTCCGGTCTCTACAGCTGTAAACTTGCAGAGGACACAGTAACATTCCATGTGGACATCGAAGGTGAGTTTCTTACGTTCCCTTCTAATTAAAGAGCTTGCAAGTGTGAGATTTTAGCATGAATATCCTTACTCTTAACTACACACACTGAAAATCCTAGCTGTGCTAAAATAACCAAACCAAAAAAAAGTTTGATTTGCACAACACTACTTGTTAAACGATGCTCTGTCAGCTTAACAGCAGTGCTCTGCAAATCTTTTAATACCCCCGCAGCTACTCCTGTGAGGTTCTCATCGCTTCCAGAGGTTGCGAGAAACAAATTTGTTGAAGCAGGCTGCCCAATTAAGCTGCAGTGTGAAGTCTCAGAGCCAACTGCCCAAATCTATTGGAACAAAGATGGAGAACAGATACTTCCTGAGAGTGAATATGAACTCCAAGCTCAAGAAAGACTGAGGGCACTGGTCATTCAGTCAGCAGAAGTCAGACACTCTGGAGTGTACATCTGTGAGGCCGCAGATGACCATATAGAATTCAAGGTGGATGTTGCAGGTGATTTAAGTATTTTGAGCTTTGTCAGAACTACTAACTGTCTATTAATACTTGGCTAATAGACCAGCTTAGGCTACAACATTTAAATGTGTAAGTTAGGTGTACTAATGCTTTTTTATGTACCTCTTTTGTCCATAATTTTGGTGAACATCTTTACCCGAGTAGAAAATGCAGGGATTTTTTTTAAAGTTTTTGCTGTGATTTACTCATTCAATATTTAATATTAATATGCAGTTAAATGTAATTTTTGCCCTTGGGAGCAAAAATGGCCTTTCAGGCTAGATGCACCAGACAAAACTGGCAGCTTGCTGGTAGAAAAGAAATGTATTCACCAGCTAGAGAGCCAGATTTCCCCCAGGATTTGGTTAAAATCAAAAATGAGCTAAGAAGAGAAAACTGGATTTAGGCTCATTTTAGAGACCGAAATGACGCACCGTCAGTGCACAGCTATTTACTAAAATATTTGCCACCACTCTGTAAGGTAATGTTGCATCCTAGGGCATCACATACTGCTGTGTTGCAGAGATATGCACAAGTTGTCTTCTGTCATGTCGCTCTGGCTGCAGTGATTTTGGACAGCAAGCGATAACAGCCTTCTTCCAAAACAGGACAAAGTCCACATTAGCTTGAGCTTTAAGGGATGGTGTTAAATTTGCACAGGACTCATCATTTAAAACTTCCAGTTACTGCCCATGTAAAGAGAGAAGCCCTGCATTCTGGTACAGAAGTGTTATATTTCAGTGGATGAGTGGCCCAGTCTTCATTGGGAAAGTTGAAGTCTAGGCTACTTTATACAAATCAGAGCACGCCCAGCACAGCCTAAGCGCTCTGAGAACCCCTGAAAACATTTAGAAATAAATGTTGTTTATCAGAAATGAAGCCAGATTCAGCAACTGCACGGCATAATTCAGACCTCAAATGTTTTCAAAAACACATTTGGTGAACTATTTCCATAATAAAAGAAAGCCTGAAAATGAGCTGCCTTGTTTGTCTTTTGCACTTAGTTTCACTTTGTTTTTAGGCAGTGATTAGTTTCATTTTAACTTGTTTTTTTTTTTTTGTTTTTTACTATGTTTAGCCACTGAACACTAATTGGTAGGGTAATTGGTTAATTAGTTTCTCAATAGTAGCCATGTCCACTGAGAAATGATGCTTACCCAGTGAGTTTAAATGTGATGCAGAGGCATCTGTTACAAGTGTCTATTTGCCACGAGTTGGAAGTAAGACCTGTTTATGGGCAGAACCATAAACCGAGTATATCACTGCACCAACACCAAAGGACAACTTGTGGGTACCTGATAGATGTCGGCATTTACAAAACAACGGTATTTGACTCCCTAGGAATGAGAACAGGCTGGCTGATACTGTACTATTATCACTACATACTACTTTGCAGTGTTATATGTTAAAATAATGGTGTGATTTCACTCAGCCAAACAACATTTACACCATTCTGGGGCCAAATGTCAATTAATTAAAAATCACTGTTGACATCTCTTACCCTTGACTATATAAACTGAAGTATGTTACACAGCATAGGATAACAAAAGCAAATCTGACTGCCATTGCTATCTGGTTACTGTTAATGAACTGAAAATCCTATAGCATTGGTTTGATTCTCAGCTGTTCCAGAGGCTGAGAGGAGCACGCCTCTTGAAGCAGGCGGACTGATAAAACCACAGTGCGAGATCTCACATTCTGCAATCCAGACCTGCTTGAATGAGGATGGAATAAAACTCTTGGCAGAATCGGAAATAAGCACTGATTCAAAGAGCAAAAAGAGGACACTGGTTATGCAATCGGCCACATCTTCATGCTCTGGCGTGAACAATTGTAAAACTGATGATAATTCAGAGTTCAGCGATTTCTGTTTGGAGGTGAAAGGTGATATGATTTTTCTTGGCCATGTTTTCTTGGCAAACGTTTTAACTGTTCTGTTTTGTACACCTTCATGACCTCTAATACTTAACAAAGCAAAACCTGACCATCATCATATCCATCATAGCTGATTTTCTTAAAATTCCTAATTTTATCAAACATTTAGCTCCTTTTTGTATACATGCTTCATATTTTAGGACATGTCTTCGGTGTCCAGCATGTATTTTGAGTTTTTTGCACACACCTATGGAAATAACGTTACATCAGTGCACTGCGGCAAGTATGTTTTCACTTCAAATGTGGCTTAACACCCACTGATGCTTGTGATATCTGTGAGAAGTTGTTATCTCGATGGGAAAGCTTGAGATCAGCATGTCTAAATCGTGAAAACCTGATCGTACAACTATTATCTGCATAAGCAGAAATAACGAGATCTAGTTTCATGCAAAAATCTTACTTTAGTATTTATTTTTGGTCTGCAGCACCACCGGTAACATTTGCTGATGTCCCGGAGAAGGACCATTTCCAGAGTGCTGTGGAACACGAACAGCTTGTTCTGTCATGTGAAGTATCCAGGGCTGATGGTGTTGTGAAGTGGTACAAGGACGGAACTGAAATACAACCAGGCAATAATGTTTCAATCCAAGCAGAGGACACCAAAAGAAAACTTACTATACATTCAGCCCGGCTGTCTGACACAGGCACATACACATGTCGTGCTGGAGACAACGTTGTAATCTTCAAGGTTAATATACGAGGTAATAAAATACTTGTACATAATAGTGCAGTATATAAAAACTGCATCCACTGACTGTACATGTATTAAAATGTTGATCAGTGTGCACAGCTGAGGCTTCAATTACTTGTATTCTTTCTCCAAAGAACCTCCTGTGATGATAATCTATCCCAAGGAGGATGTCCACCTTGATCGTCATGTCCCCGAGGAAATTATTCTGAGCTGCGAACTGTCTCGTCCCAATGGTGTGGTCAGCTGGTACAAAGATGGCCAAAAGCTTCAAGAGAGTGAGAACATCAAGCTTAAATTAGAAGGGCCTTATCGACGACTTAAGATTGTCTCTAGTGGAGTTGAAGATTCTGGAGAGTACGTCTGTGATACAGCTGACGATTCAATATTCTTTCACCTAAATATCACAGGTACAAACCCCTGACTCTCTACATACTGTCTGTATATGTGGGGATATGTCAATTTTCTAAGAGGAAAAAACAAAATGTCATTCAAGAGCTTTGGTGTATTTCAAACAAACAAGTTAGCATCAAGTGTGTGTGTGTGGGGGGGGGGGGCTACAGCTCAGGAGGTAGAGCAGGTCATCTACCAATCAGAAGGTTGGTGATTCAATCCCTGGCTGCTCTGGTCTGTATGCCAAAATGTCTTTGGGTGAGATACTGAACCCTAAGTTCCTCTCCAATGCGTTCATCGGCGTGTGGATGTGTGTGAATGCTGGACAGAAAAAAGCATGTGGGTGAATGAGGCATGTTTTACAAAGTGCTTTGAGTGCTCATGTAGAGTAGGATAAGAACCAGTAAACTTACTATGTGTCATCTGAACATGTTTTAAGACAAAGTGTTGATACTGGATACAGGAATAATGGTACCCACAGTGTCTTCTCAAAGGCATTTATGGATCTAGTCTTAGTTGTAAGCACAAAAGACTAATGGTCAGTAACTAAAATTTATGTAAGTAAGCTGATTGAATTGTTTCTAAATGTTACTTTTCACAAATACTGTTGATTGCACCTCTCCAGTTCCTGCACTGGACTGTATGAGGCAAGGTGTCAAATCAAAGCCAGTGGCTTCTACGAACACGGTGCTCTTTTGTTGTTGGTGCCTTGTTGCACCAGCCACTGCAATTGTGAGGCATTCAAAACTCATCCCATATGGTTGCTTGATCTGAAAGCACTGGGTATCCTTCACTGTCAAATTTTCAAAATGCAGGTTTAATGCTGTGAAGTCCATATTTTAAGCCAAAGCACCTTTTTAATACACAACCAAGTAGATCCCAAGCATGATACAACCAGAGTCCCAGTTAAAAGCCTCCTGCCATTTGATTTTGACGTTGTTGGTCTTTTGCATCCAAAGCTTCCCAGGTACCAGCAAGAAATGACACCTTGTGCATATTTTTGAAGCGGCATTGACAATGTGTGTCAGCTTAGGAACAGATTAGATGACTGAATTTTGTGTGTTTTTGTGACGCATACAGATGCCTTTAGATTATGCTGCAATAAATTTAGATTGAAAAGTGCAAATAATTTGTGACAGGGACTGCTATGCTTTACCCCTGCACATTTCTTGCATCAATCAATAAAAGAATATGCACTGTATAAGCTGGGTAATACTGTTCACTTTCAGAACCTCCTGTGAAAATTGTATCCCCGAGCCAGTCAGAAATGGAACTGTGTCAACAGACCTCTGAGAGGATGGTACTAAGCTGTGAGCTCTCACGGCCCAATGCAATGGTGCGCTGGTACCGTGATGGACTCGAGGTGGAGGAGAATGACAATCTCATTCTAGAGGTGGATGGTGTCTACAGAAGACTTATTATACCTGAAACCACCGTCAAAGATTCTGCAGAATATGTATGTGACACAGCAGATGACTCCAAGACATTCTTTGTAAACATAGCAGGTAATAAAACTTAAAAGTAAGAAGACTCTTGGTATGTCTATGTTTATCCATTCTAACTCAAGATTCACTTAATACGCAGAGCCTCCTGTTCGCTTCATACGTCCACGGAAGATGGCGAGTAGAGTAGAGAAACTGGCTGGGGAGATTCTAGTTCTAGAGTGTGAGGTTTCAAGATCAAACGCTGAAGTCACTTGGAAGAAGACTGGAGAAGAAGTTGAAGATTCAAGAAACATCACAATCCTTGAAGACGGTGTCATCCGTCAGTTAACCATTCACTCTCTGGCAGTGGAAGATGCTGGGCAATATATCTGCGATGCAAAGGACGATGTAATGGATTTCACTGTGATAGTGCAAGGTAGGTTAGGCCTCAGGCCTCAGTTATGCTTCTGCAGTGAATCTATGTAGAGCCAACTACATGGCCTATGCAAGTGGCTGGCCATACCTGTGCAGGTTGCGTTGATGGTGATGTATAGTTACATTTATAGGAAGATTATGGTGTGGGGTTTCAGGAGGATTTGTGCTTAGGACATATCTATGGTTTTGATTTAATGCAGAAGTACTGTATAAATTCACTGCTAGTCACACAGGCCTAAAGACCAATTGCCGATCTCCGGTTGATAGGGAAAAATGTGCATTTCCCAACCAGTTGCCAAGTGGTTGTTGGTTGTAACCACATGAAAACAGTCACAAAGAGGGTGCTGCACCAAAAACCTCCTTGTGATGGTTTTGGTTGCTAGCAGATCATTGCAGTCGCCCATAGTGTGGATGGAAGATGGAGACTTGTTTGCAAGCACTTGCCATTTGCTCTCTCAGCTGTAGTAAAGCTAAAAAAAAAAAAAAAAAAAGTGCCAGGCGAAACCGGAAAACATTCACCAAAATATTGCTTTATTGCTGCAAGAAACACATTTCAAAAGGTGCAGCTTTTACTTTGAAGGTGAATGGTATCTGTTTCCAGATTGTGCAAGCAATGTCCTGCAACCACTTCCAACTGGTGGAGGGAATGCACATAGATTTACATATATATACATAATACTTATACATTTTCACTTGTGCTCAGTGAATGCTAAATGGATGCTGACTGTTCTCTAGGCTTGCATGACTGATTAAACCTGAGGGCCCAAATTTTATGCCAGACTTTGTATGATCAAGTGAAATGTCAAATTGGATGGATGGATGGATCATTCTGTTCCAATAAATCTTCTTCTGTCTTCTTCATTTTCAGAGTTACCAGTCAAAATTCTTGGAAAAACAAATGCAAAAACAGAAAAACAGTTCTTAGTATCAGATGACATTATTCTTGTATGTGAACTCTCAAGAGCTAATGCCTCAGTCAGTTGGTACAAAGATAATAATCTAATTGATGACAACGAGCGATACTGCATCGAAGAGCAAGGTGTTTTCCGATCTCTGGTTGTCCTAAATGCTGGGCTTGAAGATTCAGGGGAGTATACCTGTGATGCTGTCGGTGATAAAATGGTCTTCTATATCACTGTCAAAGGTAATATTAATCCTAAATAATTAACTTCTCTTTTTCCTTTGCAAAATTTTAATGTGCTTCTTTATGTTCAGAGCCTCCTGTGCAGATCATTGGAAACTCTGGCCACCCAGAGCATCACATACTAGCTGCAGGAGATGACCTTATTTTGGAGTGTGAAGTGTCTCAGCCAAACGCCACAGTTGAGTGGTTATGGAATGGCAAGATACTGAAACCAGACACTCGTGTAAAAATTGACAGCTATGACGTTGTGAGGAAGCTTGTTCTCTCTGGACTTCAGCCCTCGGACTCTGGAGAATACATTTGTGATGCCCTCGATGACAAATTGATAACAATTGTTGAGGTCCAAGGTAAGTTAAGATGATTTTCAAAGAGGTGTCAGAATTTAATATGTCTAGGTTTAATGATGCTTGCACGAAATTTCAAGCAACTTCTTTGTGAATCTCATTCTCTGCTCAGAGCTTCCAGCCAGGTTTCTGAATAAAACAGCAAATAATAACATCACAGCCTATGAAAATGAGAGTGTCACACTGTGTGCCATTGTGAGCCGTGAAAGAGCAAATGTTCGGTGGCTGAAAGATGGCCAACTATTGAACGAGGAGAACATTCACATCTCCAGTGTGGGTAATACCCACAAGCTCACCATTAATCCTCTGCAGCTGTCAGATTCTGGAGAATATGTCTGTGACGTAAACACAGATGAGATGTATTTCAGTCTTTTAGTCAAAGGTAGGAATCTGGCACTTAGCAAAATGTGACCTCTCTTTCGAAGTATTTGACAACTGTCAAAATGATACCATATCTAAATGTGTATTTCTTTGCCCATCAGAAATGAAAGTTAAATTTATCAGACAGTTGGAGAACATCAAGGCTCTAAAGGGAAGCCGCCTTACATTGCAATGTGAGATCAACAAGCCAAAAGGAGATGTTCAGTGGCTAAAAAATGGCCATGAGATCTCTCCTAGCCGTCGGCATACAATCCGGGCTCAAGGCAGAGAGCGTAGCTGTACTATCCACCAACTAATGGAAGAAGATGCTGGAGAATATATCTGTGAATCCACAGATGACAGGACCTCAGCCACTGTCACTGTAGAAAGTAAGTCTATTTAAATCTTTAAGAGAAATTCACAGACTCACAATCTACTGGCCAATGTGCAATTGTAATACTTTGAGCACAGTGAATCTAATTCATATGGATGATTTTCAGCCCCCCGTATTATTGAGTTCATAGCGGAGCTTCGTAATGTCACCGTCTGTGAAGCAGAAGACGCCATTTTTAAGTGTGTAGTTTCACCAGAGCACACCAAAGTGGTGTGGCGTTTGAATGGCAAGCAAGTACCCTTGAATGAGCGGACTGTCGTTTCCAGCAATGGACTATGCCATATGCTCTGCATCAACAACTGCATGGTTTCAGATAGCGGCAGAGTGACAGCTGATGCAGAGGGCTTGATTTCAGAGGCAGAACTCCAGGTTCAAGGTGAGTTGTGGCCCCTTCAATTAACACTTTACTATGCAAATTTGTCTGAATGATCCACAGAGGCTAAAAGATTTAACCATCTTTTGTGATCAGTAACCTTATCGTTCTCTGGCAGCTATGAAGCTACATTCAGTAGCTTCAGTGAAGTGGGCGATGATATAAAGACTTTAAATTCCAGTTTACCTTTAGCAACAAATGCAAACGTTTGAATAAGTTTAAACCGTTGAAAAGGTGCCTTTGACAGCTTGCACTTGACAGGTTCTCATATCAGCATTCCTCTGGTTACTGACAGAGACAAGTGGCTCAGTGGTTTTGGCGTCTGTTACACTGCAGAGGATAAGGCCCCACAGAACTTTTTGCTCATTCTCTGTGCTTAAACTTGCCATGCAACTTTGCTGTTCTACATATTTCCCTCTGTCTGGATGTGCATTCACAGTAGACTTAACAAAGACCACGTACATAACTTAAACATGCTGCAATTAAATAAAAGTGAATAAACTGTTGACATGTGGTTATATAGTAATTTCTAGCATTCACTTTAAGAGCAACAGGTGCTGTTCACCAAGAAAATGACACCAGTTGTAGCTGAAGAATACAGTGAAGCAACTCTAGAAGTGGAGGTGAGTGTGGATTCGGGAGAGGTGCAATGGATGAGGCAAGGGGTGCTAATCCACCCTGGGGCCAAGTATACCCTGAAACACAAGGGCCGCAAACACAGTCTCACCCTGCACAAACTGTCCGTGTCTGACCGGGGCACCTACAGCTGCGAAACCCTCCATGACCGCACACAAGCCCAGCTCACAGTGGAACGTAAGTGCCCACGTGTTCTCACTATGCCCTGTTGTTGTTTGTTTATCGCTGTTGCCGACAACCCCGTCTCACGCGTAGCCTCCATCACTACATCATGTGAAGGCAAATTTCAATTAACTGAGTAAGAGTAATTTGAGTGACCAGGGGACCAGGTTGGCACTTGTGCTGAAATATGATGGCAACCAACAGGTGACATCCTTACAGCCCAAGCTGACTTTCAGATCAGGATTTTCTGTTGGGATGCAGGATTAACAAAGGCCTGATAATTACACATGGGTGGGAGTCACCAAATTCTATTTAAAAGGCTAAATGCTTGATAATTAAAATATGCTGCTGTTCATAGTCTATAACCTCATTTTGTAAACAAAACAGAAAAGTCGTAAGAACGAGCACTATTAAACTTTCTCGAAAGCATTAAGCCTGACGTACTGTAAAACAGGCATGTTGTAGTGATTAAGATGTACTTATGCTTGTTTTTCTTTGCAGATGCTTCTTGTATTTCGTAGGTCCTATGATCCACAGGCCAGTGGGTGAATTAAAGGCTGTTCTTTCAACACTAGTGTGGGTGGGAAGGGGAAAGCCGGTACTTCAGGCTGCTGTTGGCACCTCCTATGAATTTGGATCTCCTCCTATTGCATCTAAATTTACACCCTGGCCTTCAAAACTGAGGTTGTTGTCATCAGGTCTCCAAAATAAACACTCCTTTTTTTCCACAGGGAATGTGTGTCTGTGTTAGAATAAGTGAAAAATGTTGGCTGTTCCGTAGCGCACTGGACTTTTGCGTAAAGCCCGGGGCTCAAATGGCTTGTGTACGTGCCAGCTTGTATTGTTTAACTCCAGGCCCGCTCTCCAACAGAAAAAGGGCACCGTGTCTGCTCAGTGTTAAACTGGAATGAAAATGCCCGTGTTAGGATCCCAGTCTCTCAAACATAACTTTTCCCACTTTGTTGCCTCTGTAGCTCGAAAAATCAAAATCAAGAGGGGACTGACCGACATTAAAACCACGGAGAGGGAAACAGCTTCTTTTGAGGTGGAGGTGTCCCATCCCAATGTCCCGGGCACATGGATGAGAAACGGAATCAAGCTTAAGCCGACTAATCACTTCCGTATGAGTGCCAAAGGACAAGTCCACAGCCTTACTATCTCTAACCTATCAGTGGAAGACACTGCCACCTTTGTGTTCTGTATAGAGACTCTGAAGACCTCTGCGAGGCTTGTTGTAAAAGGTAGGCCCTTTAGTAAAAGAGTAAAGAGAAATAGCTTTGAGATAATGTGCTAATTACAAGGTCAGCTGTTAAGTTCAATAATTATGAAAGTAATACAGACCAACTTAAAATGCATTTTTGCCACAGCACCCAAACTGCAACTTTGCTCATTCTGTTGTGACTTCAAACTGGTAGCTAACGCGGTCCACTCAAAACTGGCCATATGCCAACTAGTGGAGGCATGTAACAGAATGGATTGACAGCACTCCCACCATTGCCTTTATCTGGGTTCATGTTACAAACACAAACCGGCCCAGCACATCGGAGTGAAACGCAGTAGCTTGGTTGAGTCTTTTCTGTCAGGTGTCAGTTTAACCTCATGCTGTAAAATAATCCACTCCACACCCAGTCACTCAGTATGCATCATCCCTTTGAGCTTGGGATGAAATGCTGCAGATGACAATTGGATAAAAATGTCATCGCAATGAGTCCATATAAGTTACTTGCAAAGGTTACTTTCATTTTGAGCAGCAATGCGTTTGAAGAAATTTAAGCAGGGTTTTGGTTATTAAATCAAATGATCTCTTTCTGCACCAGAGCCCCTGGTGACCATTTTAAGAAAACTGGAGAACCAGAGGTTCCCTGAAGGGGCAGTGATCTCCATCGAGTGTGAGCTGTCAAGACACAACGTGGATGTGAAATGGATGAAGGCCAGTGCTGGATTTTTCTTTATATTCTCTCTTTGCCATGCCTTTAAAAATTTGACGCTACATTTTTAACATCAAGTCATGGTCCCTGCAGAACATTCAAATTAAAATTACTGGGTCTCCTGTTTTATTTTGTGTTTTCCGATCAATTCCAGGATGGGGCTGAGGTGAAGCCCAGCAAGGACTTGCGCATTTATGCAATGGGAAGGAAGCGGTTTCTCCAGATCATGAAAGGCCATGTCAGTGATTCTGCCATGTATACCTGTGATGCAGGAGATGCAGCTACATCCTGCACTGTGGAAGTCTACGGTAAAGTCTGCTGTATAAATTATACCGATATGAGTCTATACCAGGGATCCTCAAATCCAGGCTTCGAGAGCTGGTGTCCTGCAGGTTTTAGATGTGTCCCTGATCCAACACACCTGAGTCAAATATCGAAGTCATTAGCAGGATCCCTGGTCTATACTTTCACAGAGGTTTCACTTCTGAACCAGGTTTGAAAGTGGCCGGGTGCAGATCCTCAGCTGAGGTGGAGATCAGTTGGAGCATGGCAGAAGAACCCATAACATTTTAGTGCTTTTTTTTTCTATGTTTTTTTAATTTTCTTTAACAGTGCAGGATTACAACAATGTATTAAGGGAAATGTAAGTTAGAAAATTAAACTGGTGCTAAGTTTACATTGCCTTGGTAATAAGCCATAATAAGATAAAGGGTTGTTTTTTTTTCAAGAAGGACTTTACAAAAACTAGAATAATGAATGGTGGCATGGTGAATCATGGAGAAAGGAAGAACACATAAAATTTTGGTGTCATTCCATACCAAGGTGTGGATGAAGGAATCTTTTTGGGGTTTTTTTTTAAAGGTTGCATGGACATGTTTTAGTCAGCAGCATTACACAATCATCAAGCTGGTCTTCACGAAGTATGGTGCCAAGGTGGAGCATAAGATATAGAATTTGGTGTAGAACTGGATCACGAAACTGTGAGACTGTCACTGGCCTTGGTGTAGGATGCACACCAGGAATACAATGGGTACATGCCTTTGACTTTGCTTCTCCAATGCAGTTTTGGTCTTGCCCTTCTCATCTGCTCTATTCAGGTTGGCATGTATCCCTGTAAGCAAGAGCAAAGAGCTGCTAATAAGATGCTTCTCAAAATGTGTCGTGGCACATCTGTTTGAACTGCAAGCTTTGTCTTGAGTGGGAATAATCAGCCACGTTGGATGGGTTGGAACCTGAATGCTACGCAGCTGTGCCTGGTGTATTCAAAAAGAATCACGTGCAGCCATTGCTTCAATGCTGATTTTTGGTGTCTTTGTGAAGTTGCTGGTACGATCATTATAGCAACAATCACTAATTACCCGCAAGGCAGGCAAGCTGAGTTTCAATTAGAAGTTAGCATTAACCTCACATCTTCCTGTTACAGATTTTGTTCATAGAACAAGCTGATCACTCATCCCAAGCAACTGCCTTGGTCTCTCAGGATATTTCTTAAGGTTATTTGATTGGCTAAAGGCCACACTGAAGCATTTGAATAAATGTGTATTGACTAATGTCAACACTGTTGCTTTAAAATTTTTTGTTTTTTCTTCAACTTAGTGCAAGCAAAATGAAACAACAGATTCACAATTCAGTTCAACAGCAGTGCATCACTTCATTCAAGGTGAATGAGAGAGAGTGCTGTAGCTTACATGAGAATCCTGTACTCTCTCTCATCAGAGTGCCCTTTCAGGTTTGCTGTGTTGTAACTACACCCAACAGTGGTGACCTCGTCCTGGAGTACAGCTCTATTTCATTGCAGCACTGAAAAGTGAAACCAGATGAAATGTCCAGGGGGTGTTTAGTTACTCCTCAAAGAATGGAAATGGTGTCATGAAAACAGCACAGGATGGGTTGCATTATGTGTAAATGTGGTTTTCTCAAATATATAACAACAACTAAGCAGTTCTTACTGAAAATAAAGGCCTACCAGCTGTGTCAGGCACCACTACAGTACAGCAGTCTAATCTAGTTTTGGAGACATTGTTGCTTTACTGCTAATATTGCTAGCATGATTAGTAACTTTAGTCAAGCTATTTGACAGTAATTTAAAACGCAGTGTTATATTTTGAGTGAATGAACCTGTAAAGTGTGTCTTTTATAGTTAAAGGATCTTTTTGATACTCAATATAATAACTTAGGTTTGTGACTTTTATGCAGCACTTACCACAAAACTGCAGACAGCTTTGCTGTAGTTTGCAGCTCCTTGTTTCTTTCTGCTTCTTTATAATCTCATTGGGGCTTTTAGCTGATGTTATCTAACGTCTGCTCACAGACTCACTCAGTCATAAAGAAAGTTAAAGCTGCTAGCTTCAGAGTTGGCTAACTCTTCTCCTGTTAGCTTTTTTTTTTTTTGCACCTGTTTGTTTAATCAGAGAAACAGAACACACCTGTGTGGGTGTGCCGCTGCTGCATAGTTTTACATTTACATATAATACAGTTGTTTTAATAATTAAGAACTATACACCTGAGAATAATGTTTATTTTTTAACAAAAATCTGGAGGTCCTAAAGAGAAATTGTGCTTGTGTGGACCAATTAGAAAGATGTTGATAGATTCAGAGCTAAACAAGTTCCTGTGTTTGAGTAAACTGGAGAAACTTAAACTGTACATATATATTATTTGCATAAAATTTTGATAACTGTAGCCACATTAGTGCTATTAGGTATTATTACTAATAAAACCTGGAAGTTAATAAGTAAAGTTATTAGTACTGCTCGCTGCAGCTGGTATTTACTATGATGCCCGTATTATTGTAGAGTTGAGGTGAAATTGCATTCTAGACGTGGCTTTGGGCTTTGCAAATACAACACAACACTGCCATCTGCCTTCTGGATGGATGGATGGAATATATCTATTTATATTTTAGAGCGGTAAGCAGGATGATAGAGCACAGACCTCTTATCTTAACAAAAAAAAAAGAAATTTTAAAATTATATTTTTTTTTCTTTGAATTCTGCAGAGCGTGAACTGGTGATCCTGCAGGGTCTGGAGGACCTGGACGTCCAAGAAGATCAAAACGCTGTGTTTGTTTGTGAGATCTCTGTGGAGGATGTGCCTGGGGAATGGTACAAAAATGGGGAGCGGATACAACCCACCAGCACCATTAAAATCCGCCACGAAGGTTTGCAAAAAAAATAAGATCCTCAGCTTTAAGAACTTTAACTGGAGAGAAACTGAGCCTAAATGTGAATTATTACAAGGGTTTATTGAAAAATAAAAGTTTTATTATTAACTTTTCACAATTTTTTCCCATTTCAGGGACAAAACATTTTCTTCTCATGTGTAATGTGCGAGCAGAGGACTCTGGAGAGATCAAGTTTGTTGCGAGACATGTTGAATCTGTTGCATACCTGGAGGTGGAAGGTATTGAAATAATGCACCTATATCAGAATGAATTCAAGTGTAACCATACCAGGACAACCAATGATTAGGGTACATACAACATGGGCAAAATTACCCACAGCAGCTGAGTCCTTTCACATTTCCTGTCTCTATTTAATAATGAAAATATGTATCTTCTGGTCATTAAAGCAGGGTCAGATAGGGTGCAGTTTCTGCCGAAGTGTGTTCTGATTTCTTCTCTAAGAAATTCATATGACCCATATTTAAATTACATTTCTTCCTTTTCAGAGCTTCCAGTCAGCATTGTAAAACCTCTGCAGGATAAGACTGCCCTTGAGAAGAGCCGCGTGATCTTAGACTGCACAGTGTCCAACCCCAGATGTAGCATCCGCTGGTACAAAGGCAGCAATGTCATCCTGCCCTCTGAACGCTTTGAGATCTGCAGCGAAGGATGTTATCGCAAACTGATCATCCAGCAGGTGGCGCTAGATGACGAGGGCATATATAGTGTGCAGGTTGGGGATTATACATGCTCTGCAAAACTGACAGTCGAGGGTAAGAGGCTTCTTGATTAAAGCACTTTGGAGCTTATTGAACAATATCATCAGTGCAGGACGCTCCACTCAAATTTAGACCCTGTACTAGTGCTGCGCACGCACACACACACACACACACACACACACACACACAACAAAACAAAAAACAAACAAAAACATACCCAAAGACTGTTGCATATTAGAACTGTAACAGTATGAAATCCCTCTCTTATAGTAGTGTAACTGCAACAGTAAATACTGTGCATGCATATATAACCAGATAGTGCCACCTACTGGAAAGGTAAAGTTACCACATGTAGTTTCTTATTTTGGAAAATGGCTAATATCAGTGGCACATATTTATGCAAAAGTGTATTTTTATTTTTTATAAATCTGTTTTACTTTCACACTTACTGTACCTTGTTTAAGTTCAACGTGACCATGGGTGGTGTAAAGTAATGTTTAAAAAATTGGCAAATTGAATTCATTTAATTGAATTTGAATGATTACAATGAACACTAAAGAGTAGCTCCATAGAGCAGTGGTTGACACATTTACCAAACACATGAAATGTCCCTGGTTTGAGACCAGAAGGAGACACAAATCCCTTTCAGGTCGTGTCAGCAGCGGCATCTGGTGTTAAACCTGCCTCATCAGACATGCAGAGCATCTGCTGTGGCAACGCTTTGTAAATAAGGGAACGACTGAAAGAAGCATTTTACAGTGGATGCTAAAGGTGGACTTTATTAAACCCCCAGGCAGGAAATGTAATAATTATTTTCTATAAAAGGCAAAAAACTGGAAGTTTCTTAGCAAAATAATCTGACATAAAGCCTGCCTCATAAATGTAAAACACTGACTATTGTAACTTAAATCCATCCATCCATCCACTTAACTGCTTATCCAATTCAGGGTGATGGAGGTGGGCTGGAGCCTATCACGGCTGTCACAGGGTGTGAGGTGCAGTACACTCTGGAGAGTTTGCTGGTCCATCACAGGGCCAACATAAAGAGAGAACCATTCAATTTAAGATCTCCAATTAAACTTTAGATTTGGATTTTGGTAGGAAGCCAGATTACCTGCAGGACACCCACAGTCACAGGGAGAACATGCAAACTCCACATTAGAAAGGCCGTAGCTGGCCAGCAGGTTCAAACCAGGAACCCTCTTACTGTGAGGCAACAGTGTTAACTACTGCAACACTGTGCCACACCTAGGTACAACTAACTACTAATTAATATGCAGGAGTGAGACTGCCAAAAATATCAGCAACTATATCACAGTTTGAATAGGAAAGCAGCACAGAAACAAGTAACTGAAACAAACACTGGTACTCGGGATGTTTGTCTGTTAACCCACATGATAGAGATTTTGCTAGTGCTAGTGAAACTATGATATATCCATGGATATTGATGTTAAAAAAAAAAAAAAAAAAAAAAATGGCTTCATTAAATAGGTGGAAGTTATTGGGCATAAAAATCGAGCTGAGTTTGAGGGGGTCAGGTGGGACCTTGTTTGTATTTGGTTGATTTTTATATTGGATGACCTGCCCAAATTATGTTAAGTATGCTAATTAAATTGTTTACTGTAAATCAGATGTCTGGGAAAGAGTTACTCATTGGCTCGGGCTAGATAAAACCCTACTACTTTTTAACCAGTAGATGTCAGGCTCCTCAAAGACTTAGAGGTTTGTTTCCCACCCTTTAAAGGACTGGCAACATGTCCAGGGTGCACCCCACCCTCACGCTGTGACAGCTGGGATGAGTTCCAGTGGAAGAAAATGGAAGGATGGATAGATGTTTCAACTTCACTGTTCAGACTGTGGGATCTTTTTAAAAATGTGTGTTTATATTAGTTTAAAACAGTTAACCGCTCTCCCTCTCTTTTGTGCACTGACCCAGCCCAGTCTTTGTTGGTGGTCCGAGAGCTGAAGGATGTGGAAGTCATGGCTCCCAATGAAGCCTGCTTTGAATGTGAGGTCTCAGCTCCTGTCTTCAAATCCCCCGTGTGGAGCCTGAATGGGGAGCCCTTGCAGCCGAGCTCTCGGGTACGCCTGGAGAAGATGGGCACAGTGCACAGGCTGACCCTCAAGCAAACCTCTCCAGAAATGAATGGAGTGGTAGAGTTCACAGCTGGGAAAGCAAAGAGCAGAGCCCAGCTTGGGGTAGTGAGTAAGTAGAAGAATGGCATTTTTTTTAAGCAGCAGTGTAAGCAGCTTTATTTGCATATTTTAAATTACTTTATATGATTCATAGAGGGCTGCAGGGTCATCCAGTTCATCCACAAAATGTTGAAAGATTATCATTTTTTTTTTTTAAATTGTTACAAAAATCCTTTAATATTACAGATTACAGAGCCTTCATTAAGTCTTAGGTGTGTCTGAGTGTGTTGTAAAAGCCTTTGGTGTAACTGAAATCTGAACCACTAGATGGAGGTAACGCCAAAGTCTTCAAGTTGCCCCATTTGACTGCAAAGAAACAAATACATGAAGTGTAATGGTGCACAGTTGGAGAAGAAAATGTCTGAGTGTAATAGTAATATTATATTTTCTTTAACATCCAACTAAAATGGCCAATTTGTAGCACAGCAAAACAAATCACCTAGGCGGCGTGTGTAAGTGTGTTGCATGACTTGGCGTAGCACATGCAGCAAAATGTCATAAAATCAGTCAACGTTTGGCACCTGCAGTGCTGCGTTCTATAATCAATATAGGGTGTTTACAGCACCAGTCCATCAACAGACATGTAGGTCAGGCAAAACAGAGCATGCACCCGTAGAAGCAGGAGTATGTTAAATTATTTTTAGGTTTATTATGTCTCCTATGTGTTATGTTCAGGCCGTAAACCTGTCAGAAATTCACTAGGCTTTAAAAGGAGGGCAGATGGCGACACAAGGAGAACTCATGCATGACTAAGAAAAGCAAAGGCAATTACATGATAGCTGAATGTACATCAATTTGGGGCTTATAATTTGATTGTCTTCAGGCCTCAGACTTAGTAAAAATGATCAGAAATACTTGGATTACTTTGCCAAATGAAAGTTTAAATTGTTGATATTCTGCTATGGAATAATGTGAGTCTGATGGGTCACAAGAAAATTAAAGGTATGTGAAAGAAGAGTATTACTCTTTGACATATCTAGGTTTTTCTCCTTTTTTTTTTTTTTGCAAACACTGGATAATTTCAGACCTTCGGGTCTTTTAAAACGCTGTAAATAAAATGTATGAACAAATTATGCTTATTTAGAAAAGCTGTTCTCACCCAGGGGTAAAAGTATCCTCTTTGGACCCGATAGATGTTTGAGTGAAAAGTTATGGATCTTAGACGGTATATAAAAATTGGTTATATATCCTACTGTGAATGAAGAGTGAAGGGTGGGAAACCAAGGCAGAGCTATTGCTCATGGGCTAGCAACTTGTTAATCACATGGTAAAACATGTTCTTTTTATCCTACTTTTTGATTCTAATGTGTATAATTTAAAAATCATATTTATCTCATCAGAATTGAAACTAGTGACTGAACTCATAATCTTGTCCAAGTGTTTACTGAGACATTTATACATCAGAATCTATTGTTGCAGCCAGAGTCATTCCCTGCTGGCCAATAGAAACAGATTTAAGACACTAACTATATCCATCTTTTAAAGTCTACAAGGCAAGATTTTTAATTACCTGTTTGCTCAAACTTCTTCCTCTTAAACTCAGTTCTTTAATTAAACCCCAAAGCAGGTTCCTTTCTGTTCTATGTCATGAATATGCAATAGGTACAATAGGAACTAAAAACGTTGCTAGCAGTTGAAATTGTGTAGAAAAATAAAAGCTGACAGCTATCTGAATTTGTGACTAAATAACTGGAAATTATGAGCTAAATATAAGGTTAACAGGTAAAAGTGTCAGCTAATAACAAACTAAACTGGTTGAAATATGGCTAAGCTGTGGAAAAACTAGCTAGCAGTATCATTTAACAGCTGATAATTTTTAGATAAAACTGTGGATGAAGTGGTGCACACATGGTTGAGATGGTAAGCCAATACTTTGTGAATCATATCTTGTAAATAGTAATCTGAATCTCAACGGTAAGAGTACGAGTGGAAAGCTGAAACAGTCCAGTTCCAGTATAAAATGACTTCATGGGAACTCATTTAAACGTGAGAGGGGGGCCTTGATGACGGGGTTCTGGAGTTCACCTGTCATGACAGTATTTTTGGCGTATCAGGTGACACCATTTACTGAAAGGGGCCGCTTCTTTGAAAGAGGCTTTTGTGTATAACGGTTGGAGTTAAGTTAGGTTTAAATTTATGAGCCATCTGCAAGACTGTTTCGCTGGTCTTCAGACTCATTTTCTCCTCTGCTTCACAGGTGATCAGTGAGTGAAACCCCTGCTCTGCCATCACCTTGACGTGGATTAAATATTGTACTGATGGCACAGGTTGTCCCATTGAAATTGCTTATATATTTACATACAGTCTGTAAACGTGGCTCAAACAAGGCTGTGATGAATTGTCATGCAGTTTGTTTAATTGTCTCATAATTTTAACAAACATGATTTCTGTTACATAAAATTTGTTAGTGTGAGAGAACAGCTAAAACGGGGTTCTTTGTTGTTATATAAATTGCAGTTTCATTGTAAATACTGTCCCGTGTGAAAGTGGTTTGACTGTAACTGGGTTATGAAAGCTCAAGCTGAATGTGTATTTGTGCCAAATAAAATAAAATAAAATAAAAAATCTGATTAAAATACTATAAGAAAACATCTGTGGTTAGATCCTTTAAGCATCCTTATAGCGTTAAAGTAATGCACCAACAACAACTCTAAAGAAATGTAGAATAACAAAGCTGGCACAATGGCCAAATATAGAAAAATAAAGCAAAAACTAAAAATCTTTAATGCATCTGTATTCATATATATATCTATATATTATATCTGTTCTTGGTAGGCCTTTTCCAGTAGAAAACTACCACACTATGCATTGATGTTCAGTCCCCACATATTATTACAGTATGTTTTTGTGACTTAGTTTTACTTTTGCTTTAGAAAACAGAAATACCAAAACTAAGTATGACAGCAGACTGCATATGAAAGATGGATTTACTCAATATGATGTCACTCATTGGCAAAGGTGGCAAAAGTACCCACATTTATCACTTAGGTAGAAGTACTTGACTCAAGTAAAAGTGAAAATGTACAGGCTCAAATCTGAAAGTAAAAAGTAGCTCTTTGAAGGACATTTCTGTCAGCTATTGTGTACAAAGCTATCAGAACCTCATTAATATAATAATATTGAGGAAATAAGAACTCTATTTCAACTTAAATAATGCTTCAACATCTGTTATGTAGAATCTAAGCAGAGGAAGAAAAAAAATCAGGGAATTTAAAATATATATGCCGATAATGCCGAGCATTTTTGCCATCTCTTTTGAAAAAGGTCTGAAAAGTGAGGGGAGAGTCTGGCTGTGAATCTGAGGGTCACTGTCTGCTCATTGGCCAACGAGCACACTCTGTTTTACCTTCCATTCTGGCTATAATTTACTAAATTAACTTCCTGCTGTACTCAAAATTCCTTGAAACTATCACCTGAGCCCAAAAGGTGATCAGAAAAGTGCTGACTTAGGTCACAGAGCACTGTCATCACTTAGCCTTCTATACAACCATAACTTCTTCTGCAACCAGAGTCGCCGCCCCAGGCAGGCCATTAAAAATTCTTATCATACCCGAAAGCTGCATCCATCTTTTATATACAGTTTATGGGTATGACCAGTGTTGGTTTGTGTCAACTCAATAAATGTTTCCATCAGTGGTTCATTGTAAAGAACTGGGTTTTTTTTTGAGGTTTTCATGAAAACTTTGAATGAAGAACTTGTAGCAAAGGTCTTGTAATGTAAATAAATTGGGCCAAAAAGAAAGAAAGAAAAACACTTGATCACCTTGACTGATGAGCCGGGCATGCTTGATTTACTGAACTGCTTCGCCGAGTGAGTATTACGTTTGTCGAGTGGAGAATGATTGCCGTTTTCATATTCACATGTTCCATATTCCATTTTTCCTTTTGACTTGAGCTCTGTCATGTTGTGTTGAGCATGAGGTATGTAAAGTCAAGTACTGTAGTGAAATATGAACCTTTTCAATAAAACATGCTTTATTGATGGAAGGTATCTCTAGTTTTTTTCCCCTCCCTGTCTTGACTGTTATCAGCTGCAATTCGTGGAGCTATTTCATGTGAACCAGTTTCTTTACTTGAGTCAGTGTTAACACTCCCGCTGCATACCGTATAAATGTTAAATCATTAAACTAATTAGAAATACACTTATGCAATCACTCTGAAATCCACATACACAAATACAAAAATCAGGATTTGAGCAAGTTTCCCCCCCACATCAAACTGAATATACAGATCAATAAGGTCGTGCACGCCACATTCAAGTTTACCGACAGTAGGCACCAACGTGTACCTTCACATCAAACTTAATCGCAGACAACATAAAACATTACATTGTGTTAGCATGCTGTGGTGACCAACACAACTAATAACTCGGTAAAACAAAAATGACATTAAAACCAAAATCAATCACAATAAAATCCTGATATACTGTATTTACAAAAATAAGAAATGTTCTCACTCATTTCTGCAGTTCTAAGTATCTGTGTGTGTGTGTGTGTGTGTGTGTGTGTAACCTCCAATCAGTGTGGTGTGAATCTGTTTCTTAATGCTAATCCAGAGCTACACAGTGGGTGACAAATTAAAGGAAAAACCTAAATGCTTGACTCTGGTGGCTGTTATGCTACAGTAGGGCATCGCCCTGGCACAGTTTGGGTACACTTCCTCCCATTAAAGGGAAAAGTCTGAGGCCTTCTGCTGTTCTGAGGTATCACTTTTATAGAATAATAAAACATTTTTATCCTTATGTGAAATACTTGACACTGGTTTTTCCTTTGTCACCCATCTTCATATACAATACAATAGAGCCAGAGTAAGTTTTACAAGGCTTACAGGTTGTATTTGCCAAAAAAAAAATAAAAATAAAAAAAGGATTATGGTGTTTGTGCCTGGACAAGGCATAACCACAGACTGTATATAAAAGATGGATGAATCCACCATAACATCACCCACTGGTTTGTGAAGTCCCATGTTCAGCTGAGCATTTTTGCCATCTTAGTTTTCTGAAACCAGACAGGTGGGGTGGATCGGACTATGAAACCTGAGAAGACTGCACACTCATGGTAACAATCTGTCAATCTCAAGGCAGGCCCGCCTTAAAGCATAACCTGCTTTACCATCTTTCTGGAGACTAAAAGAGGCTGTAGGTTACAAAAGCTGTCATACAGAGTAAGACTGAAATTAGATGATGGATCCATGACCTCATCCAGGAAGTATTTACTCAAGGCTTGGATGAAGGGAGCCAAGTGTCATCTTCCCATAGATGTCTACAGGAATATTTGCTTTGGTTTTCAGACCTCGAAGATACATCCATCTGTTATATATAGTCTGTGTGCATAACATCTTCTAAAATGGTTTCCACATATTCTAGTAATGCTAAGATTTAGTAATCACATTATCAACATCTATAAAGTGAATAAGAACCTCACTGCTCAAAAAAATATGGGGAAAACTTTAAAATCACATCTGTTCTTGATGAATAAAATATCCATCCATCCATCTTCTTCTGCTTAACTGGGGCTGTAACACGGGGGCCTAAGCAGAGAAGCCCAAACCTCTCTCTCCCCAGCCACCTCCTTCAGATGAACCAAACCACCTCAACTAGCTCCTTTCACTATGGAGGAGTAGCAGCTCTACTCTGAGCCCCTCCTGAATGACTGCACTCCTCACCCCATCTCTAAGGGAGAGGCCAGCCACCCTTCAGAGGAAGGAGGAATAAAATATTCCAAGCTGAAAATCGTTACAGTCATACATTATGTAATTTGTTGAGACCAACTTGTGTAACAACAGTCAAGTGAAACCAAAATCAGCTCTGTGTGGGGTGGATTCAATACCCAACAAAAATCAGAGTTAAAAATGGAGATCACAGGCCGAGCCAACTGTATCACTCTACTCCTGGCGCTAATTCGCAGCGTCAGATGCAGCAGAGGTTCTCAGTTGGATTCATGTCTGGGGGAATATGAGCTCCAGTCAATGGTATCAGTGTCTTCGTTATTCAGGGACTACCTACGCACTCTGGATACGTGAGGCCGGGCAGTGTCCTTCACCAGGAGGAACCCTGGGCCCACTGCACCAGCACAAGGTTTGACTGTGTGTGTGAGGATTTCATCCTGGTACTTAACAGTCATCAGGGTACTTTTCCATAACACATGGAGGTCTGCATGACCCTCCAAGGAAATGCCTCTGCAGACCATCACCGATCCACTGCCAAACCAGTCATGCTGGATGATGTTTCAAGGTAACAACGTTCACCATGGCATCTCCACACTCTTTCACATCTGTCGCGTGTGCTCAGTGTGTACCTGCTCTGATCTGTGGAGAATAGGGTTTAATCCCGGGATCCGGGATTCCCGGGAAATGCGATCAGAACCATTTCCCGTTTCCCGGGAAACGTTAGACGGGAAACCGGGAAAAAAGTCGCGCGCGTCGATTTGACTTTCAGAAAGAAAAGAAAGCTTCAGAAAGTTAAATTTAAGGAAATATTGAGAGAAGGGTTCGTTTAAAAGCATTACTCTTCATTTCAGGCACGTTCAGCCTCCGTTTAAGGCTTCAGCCTTCATCTCAAGCGTTTTAATAGAGGTATTACACAGTTGTACTTTTTTCCTCTTTAATTTGTTGAAATCGTAGGCAATGTGTTTACCCTAAGGTATTTTGTATTATATAATTTTATATTATTATATATTGTTATATTGCATTATATAGCCTATAAAATATGCCTGCCCTGAACAATAAAGAAATATCTGTTTAACTTCGAGTGTTTCTTTTCCTCGTTTGCAGCCGCTTACTAACAATCATGAATTAGGATACGGGCCTAATGTGTGAAGAAATTATCATGAAATAGATTGCTTTAACATATTTCGCTTTTAAAATGGAGTTGAGTAAAATGTATATTTTTTAGGCTATAAGGATTGGCCAGTTTTTCAATAGACGATTCACAGCGAACCTACTTTAACCCTCAGACACGGTGTTATAAATTTGCTGTTGCCAGAATGGCAATGACCAAGTCGTGGTGCATTACTCAAGGCCCTGTGTTATGTCATATTATAGTGTAGTACGGTAGTTAACTTTTCAATGACTATTACAGCGTTCCACTGGTGGAGATATAGTGCAACAGATGTCGCCACGACAGCGTGGCTGAGCCTTTATCAATGCTGTGGAGATGAACCGTATTGTTTTGCACCAGCAGTTGTAAAATAGCTTGGTATAATTCCATGTACAATGGAGGAATATTCTAATTATATTTGTTAAGGGAGTGTTGAGGAACGATACAACACCGCATAGCTCGAGCACTCGAATGTCGAGATGTAGGTTTTATTGCGTTAATCAAGCCGACGTTGCCCCCTACTGGGCATAACAGGACATAGCTGGAAAGCTACCTCTACAATATCAGAATAGGTTAAGGCCGACACAGGCTACAGAAGGCCTAATTAAAATAAATAAATAAATAAACTTTTTCCCGGGATTCCCGGGAAATGGCTCGTCATTTCCCGGGATTTGATTCATGTCATTTTCGGGAAAAATATTAAACCCTAGTGGAGAACGGGGCACCAGTGGTTGACCTCCCAGTTCCAGTGTTCTCTGGCAAATGCCATTCAAGCTGCACAGTCCTGGTCTGTGAGCACGGGTCAGAGTCAGATTCTGACAGCTGGGTCAGAAACATAAACGAGTATCCTGTTGGAGGTCATTTTGTAGGGCTCTGGCAATGCTCCTCCTGTTCCTTCTTGCACAAAGTAGCAGATACCGGTCCTGTAGATGATGATGCCCTTCTACAGGCTCATCCACTTCTCCTTGTGTAAAGGACTATCTTCAGAAATCTCCTCCACACCCTTGAGACTGTGCTGGGAGACACTGCTAACCTGTTTGCAACGGCATCTAGGGATAAACCTCCCTGGAGAAGCTGGACTACCTGCGCAACATGAGCGAGCTGCAGGTACCGTCTCATGCTACCAGTAACGACAAGAACGCTAGGAAAAAAGCAAAACTAGAGAAAAATCAGTCAGGTGGGATAAGGACAGCGCAGTGGTCTGTGACCACCGCCTGCTGCACCATTCCCTTTTGGGGGGTTGTTTTGTTGTCATCTCTCCAGTGCACCTGTCGCCAATTTGATTTGCACCAAAGTGGTTTCTGTTTCCTGACCGCACAGACTGATTTCCCTGAAGATTAACTGATTTTGTTCTATACTGTGATGATGGCGTGTTCCCTTAATTTTCTTGAGCAATATATATTCACTGATAGCAGACTAATGGATATGGTCTTCTATTTAAATAAATAATAATAAAAAAGGTTTCTTTTAAATGTAAAGTTAAGTGCTACATTTTATGGTATATTCTGTCCAAAGCTTTCAAAAGACTTACAGTAAATACACAATTTTTGTAACATGTCAAGAATGTGCAACCCAAGATTAACTGATTATTTGTGTATTAGGTCAAAGTACAGTCTTCAGTGATGTGTTATTTGCTGTGTGAAAGCTTCGAGTGCTCTTGGAAATGCTGCACTGACATTAAAATGATTGATGGTGGTTAATTTGCACAACGGCTCTGAACAACTGTTCACACAATCTAGCTTTACAGCATACTTACAAAGGTCACTGCTGTCACAAAAAGACAACAACAACACACTAGCTGCACTGCAAAAGATATCAGAAGTCATTTAATCACATTTTAAGCGCAACTGGCATCACAAAAAAAAAAAAAAAAAAAAAAAAGCAAAGCAGATCTGTCACAGTGATTAGGTTAACTGCCTGTACAACAGCACCGTATCCAGCTGGAAGACTGCTGTCACTTTGTCCGCAGTACTACGAGAATATTAGATTAAATGACAGCCCTTTCTTTTTTTTTTTTGCAATGTGGTCCTTGTATTGGGAAGCACTGTGGAGCCTTCAGCCCCCCCAAACCGGCCTCCGTGGCCCCGTGACGACAGCCGCTGGTGATCATCTTCATCCTAGTATCTCCCCTCTGTTAACTCTGTGAAGTACTCTGATGTTTGAGAATGTCATAGATGTCATCCACCTTGCTTAGTCTCTCAAAGAATGGGATGAGATCGAGGAGCTCAGTGTCCGACATGTCATTGAACCAGGATGCTACAGGAACCTGGAGGTTTGGACAAAAGCAGCACATGGTGGGATTATGAATCCTTTTACATAGTTCACAGCCATTAATAGTATGTACCAATATATTGATAGTGTTTCTTTAAAAAAAAAAATAAAAATCAAATGCATGCAAGACATTTTTGTGAATAACACTAGTAGAAATCTAAATGACATACTGCATTTTCAGGGTGGAAGATGTAGGAGGCTGGAGAGTTGTCTAAGATGATAACCTTGTTGAGGTCTCTTCCTAAACGGCTCAGGTCTTTTACGTAGTTTCCTTTGTGGAAGACGCACGACTCCCGGAAGAGACGGCTTCGGAAGGCCCCCCATTTATCCAACAGGTCTGATACAGGATCCGCATACTAGAGAAGAAAGACCGAAACAAAACTAGGATTGCCATCTCAGCTTTATCCTCAGCCAGTCAAACAGAAGCTCGTAACCGTCCTGAATACAAGGTTACTATAGTCGACTGAAACTAAATTAACTTAAAAATATATATGCACATTAGTAAAGTGAAATAAAAGAATAATAAAACTAGACTTTGGAAAAATAAATAAAACTTTCAGAATTAAAATGAAAAATAAAATAAACCTAAAACTGAATATTTCTAACCAATAAAAACTAAACTCAATAGAACAGTTCAGCTCTGGAAACTAAAATTTAACTGAAATCTTCTTGCTGCCTTTAGGAGTCAATACAAATTTGCCTCCCTCCATCACACCCCATCCTCCTCTGTCACACCACCCCTCTGCATGTCCTCCTTTACTAAATCCATGAACTTTCTCTGTGGTTTTCCTCCTGCCCGTCAGCTGCAATAGTCCCACTATCCCTCCTCTGCACATGCCCAAAACATCTCAACCCTGCCTCCATAACTTTGTCTCCAAAACACTGTTGGCACTCTTGAATAATGACTTCACAAATTTAAGTCAAGGTTAAGGTGAAGACAGTCTGAAGTAATGTTAGAGACTAAAATTTCCACAGCTGACTGACAGATGAGTATCTTTATGCATAAGGCCACCTGCAAATCAGTAAATTTACCTGTAAATGTCTTGCATATATCTGACCTACCATTTGCATCTAATCTGAACAAGACTAAGAACATACCTTTGACAAGCTTGCCGTGAACAGAACGCACTCGAACAATTCTCCCATCCTCTTGAGGAATTCATCAACATGGGGTCTCTTTAACACATACACCTGAGTGCAGAAAAAAAATCCACAATTGGTGCACATGCTTCTATTATTAGAGATAGATTTATACCACAAAAGAACCCCCCCCAAATATCTCACAAAAGACTGTCGCATTGCTCTGGTTCTCACTTCACATTACAATCAAGCTTCTTGAATCAACTGTTGTAAATAAGCCGGAGTGAATGTCAAAATATGATTTGAAGAAAAGACAGAATGCAAATGTTATATCATCCTTCTCTACAAACACATGTGGCTTTAAATAAATAATATGTGGATTAAAACATATGCAGACACACCTTATTCACTAAGATGCTGGCGGCCTTGTTTCTGAACCAAGTCATCCCGAATAGGCTTTCCCCTTTAACAAGCCTATCCTGGATTACTTGAAACAGACCCAGGCCTTTTGAAAGCTCTTCTTTCTTCTGGCCAAGCACAACAGATTGCAGTTGCCGTTTAAAGCCAGTAGAGGAAAGGTAATGCCATCCCCAGTGAGCACTGTGCCGAAGATGCACCACATACTGAGATTGATGGCCGTGATTTCTGAGAAGCCTGCCAGGCTTCCTTCATTTCGTCAGGCCACTGAAATAGGCACCTGCTGCTCGGAGCCATCAACAGAGAGGGCTACAGCTCTGTCAGGCTGCGAGTACACGGCTTCCCGTGCAAGCTGAAGCAAGCAGAGACGTTGGTGTTTGATATTTACAGCAGAGTGATGGTGAGTGCAAAAAAAAATAATCCCCTATAATACCTAATGTAGTACAGTAGCAGATATTCACTTCAGCACATCAAATTCCTACCTGGTGAACTGTTCCATCAATTTCCACTGGAATGATAAAATCTGCGTTGTTCACTGGCTGTTTAGAACATACAGAGAAACACAAAACATACTTTTTAACTTATAATCTCCAAAGAAAATCAACACTTTTACGCACAAACAAGAGTGACGGCAACAAATGAAGATGTCACATCAGCCTCTTTCAACCAGAACATACTCTGAATAAACTGCTGGTACATCAATTATTGAAACACAGGCACTACAGAAAGTGAGAAGGGTCCCATCTCATTATAAGTTGCTTCTCAAATATTAGTATCACAACAAGCATGTTCCATATAAGGCATAACACCACCATACTAGTACACCATACTGAGGCAACAAGTAAGACAGACTGAGTTTAACCGCTGACTGAGTTTTTGTGCATTCAAAAATCGGTGCACAAGATTTTTCATTTCCTGCATCAGCAAATGGTGCGAATGATTTTGACTACGTATTTAATAGTAGACAAAGTTAATAAAAATATTTTGTTATTGTCAAGCAAATTCCACTGGTAACAGCAGCAGCTTGAACTGCATCCACTTTTAGATCTGCTCACAGCGAGCAGACTGTGTGAGCTAATGAGAACACTTCAACAACAACATTTCACCCCCCCAATACGGACAACGCTGTAACAACTGTCAGTGGTAAACATTTAGGGTGATTCTGCTCATCAGGATACTCTAATACATTTCTTTAATTTGTGAGTCTATACTTCTGCCTGTATATTACATTCCGTTTATTTGCACCATTATGTACTTTGGTGGCTAAATGTGTGTTGCAGTACTTTGACTTAATGCCCGAACATTTCTTTTACACATTATTATTATTTTCGTTAATGGCCACTGAGATTTTCCTCCAGGTCGCGTCCTTCAGAGATTGCGCAGCATCAAGCTAATTTGATATTATTGTGAAATTATTTTTTTTAAGCAGCTTTTTTGCTTCAAAACTCACTGGCTTCCCTCTTCCTTATCTAACACAAAGACCTTTTTAAAACATGTAGTTTATGTGTTGTGTTAAACATGGAGCTCAGAGGAGGTCCGACCCTGCTGAGCCAATGCTAATATCCAGTAACATCTTTCAGGACAGTCTGCGACCTGAGAAGGACTAAACACCACGTGGCATTCATTACATAATTTGTCATGATAGAGGAGCCCCGACTTCTGGTATTGATTACTTTGTTCACTGAATGCTACCATACAAGGTATCAAACCGACCAAAAGGAAGCTGCATGACACTGTGTGTAAAACATGCAATACAGTATACTAACACTCATAAATCCAGTTACACGGTTTCACCAAATATGTTTATATAGCTGTTAGATAATTAGTTTTCTTCCTAGAAAAATCAGATTTTAATTTTTTAAAGATTTGAGGTTTTACACCAGAACACCCATAAAATCATTTTGAGGTAATATTTATTGTAGTTGTCATTTAAAATATGCTGTGTCTCTCCTAAAATTTTACAGATCGTGTGGCCATTTTGCAGATTAATTGCTTTAATATGGAAGCTAAACAGAACTGAGAGCGCTTGGGTCTGTGTTAAAAACTAACCAAGGCTAAGCAGGTGAAATCATTTAAATCCAAATAGCATGACATTTAGTCAAAAGTAGGAAAATGAAATTATTTGGATTCATTTTTTTAATATCTAAGATTTAAAAATTTGTAAAATGACTGCCATTTTTAGAAATACATTTGCTGTGATGAGTATTCAAATACTTCTTTAAATTCTAGTATTATATCCAGTATACTCTGCTGTATAAGAAAACACAAGGAATGACTTCAGCTGCACTGCACAGCAGTTACTACAGACACAGACAAAAATGCCTCAATATACTGTTATAGTAATAAACTGATAAATCATACTTAAAGAAATAGCTCACCTATTTGGGAATGTAGGCAACCTCTACAGTTACATAAAAGATCAATTCTATTTTCATTTTGCTTAGGTTAGCATAAACATTGGAAAAAGCCAGCAATACTGTGTTCCAGGTTGCAAAATTAAAGCTTACACTGTTATGATATTTCATGCATTTGATTATTTCTTCCAGGTGGACCCACTGCCTACATGGCAAATTTGCGATGGATGGATTGATGGATGGATGGATGGATGGATGGATGTGACCCTGGGAAACTCAGTTGAACTGAATGAAAAACACTCACTTGCACTGTATTAACAGCACCTTCACATTAACTATAACCATTAAGAAAATACATTTCCTATAATCAATGACTTAAACTGGATTGGCAGTAATCCTGTTTTTGTTTTTTATTTCAGCTAAATATATCAGTATTTATTTAAGTCACACTGGCCAACTTACCTTAAATGAACTATGCACTAGTGTTTCATCCAAATCAATGACCACGCAGATCTTCCCTTCATCATGTGATTCCATCTGTGGGAGCAGTGGTTCACCTGGCACCTGAAGAGGAGCACAGAGTTTAGACGTAAGCCTGTATATGGCAAATGTAGACATGCTGTTACACTACAACATAAGAAAGAAACAGGCCATTTTAAACATAAGTATCACAATGTGTTGGGAAAGTCATTCAGCTCATTCTGAGTGTGTGCTTGTGTTTCTAGTCCCTTAAGAGCTTTGACTGTGTTGTGGTGTTTCAGTAAGAGCTTACAGGAAACCTGGGATGCTACAGCTGCTACTGTGCTGACAGAACATGTAAATATCACTATAGCGTGTCCCATCCTTCAGCGGGTGGTCAGTGATTAGAGTTTGTTAATGTGATTCGGCTTCTAAAAACAAGTTGGTATGACCAAACAGGTTGCTGGTAACGCTGATGGATGTGTTTGTCCATCAGTGAGCTGCCACGTGAGCTTAATGGCAGAGCTGGAATTCAACACAGATGCCACACAATGTGCCAAGTCGAGGTCCTGTGTAACTTACTCACTGCCATGGTTGGCAGTACCACACAGGGGATTAAAAAAAAAAAAAAAGAAGTGAGATTAAGATGTTAAATTAAGGTATCATTAAAGTGGAAAGTTGACTTTGAATCAAAACTCCCTCATCAGTCTGAAAATGCAAACAGGACTATGGATGTATAGATAAAAATGTGGAAAATTAATTTTTTATTTAAATGTCTAGAGGGTACTAAGGCAAATAAATGAACCAGATAAAAACAAACATTTTATGACATATTTGAAGCTAATCTATTGTTCTTTTCCTTATTTTATGCTTTTGTTTTTGGTCATTTCTGGCAGACACCTGCTCTTCAAGCCTCTGTTCGTGAGGGGCAGCCAATCAGAAGACAGTTGACTTAAAATGGGAGGAGGTAAAAATGGCTTCTTTCAGATAAATGATGAATGGAGGGGATGCACTAATGGCCAGTATAAAACAAATTAGGATTATTTTGAGCTCTGCAAAGTTAGCGAGGTCCAAGATTAAACATACTGAGGAGGAAATGAGCACAATAGGTCTACATTTTTTTTTTTTTAAACCACGGAGATTTCTGTTGTATCTAGGATGATTTAAACCACGCACAACTCTGAAAATGTGCTGTTAAGACTACAAAGTCACCAGTTATTCAGTATTGCTCCATCTATTGTGGATAGAGCTGACCTGAAGGGTGTACGCTAGAGTTTCGGTTTATAATCTGCTTGAAGCGCCACGTTTTCTCTCATTCCTTTATTTAAGTCCAATATATATTTTCTCCTAGGGGAATAGCCTACCTTTTATGGCCTATATACACAAATTGTTAAGCTGCGCCTTCCTAAAACCACTGAATGAAGTGCAAACTGTGCGTTGCATTGTCAATGTAATGGACGTGCTTTAATTTGGTGATGCAGAAAAGGTTTTTATCCTTGACTATAATCTGCTGTTCATTTTACACTACTGGAACTGGAGCTACAGCTACTACAGCACAGAACACACACCGAGAATACCTGTTCAATCACTAATGTAATTACACTTTTATCTCCTGACAAATTAAAGCTTCAGATCTTTAATGTGCAGCCGTCACCTTAGAAACAAACAGCAGCACAGAGAGTGCGCTCAGCGTTAAAACAATTAGCTGGAATTTAAATGTTTACCACTCTTTGCGATAAATCCAAAGATTAATGATTCTCTGGAGCATTAAATTCTCGTCTTATTTGAAATAGTGTTACTGTTATATTTTTTATGCTCTCACAGGGATCTTTCTGCACTGGCGTAGAGTCGAGAAATGTCCCTTTTTATGTGAGGACGCACAGAGCTGTCGATAAGCACTGCTGTCATACCTGTTATCTCCAACTGAGGCTTTAGGTTTTGCCAAGCCAGCTGACACAAAGAAAGCCTGAAACACCCGTTATAGTATACCCCTCTGATATAGGATTTTGAAGATAATACCAATACTGATATGTGGCAATTTAAAAATCTGATATATTGGCTGATATTTTTTTTTTTTATTTCAGATGCAAGAAGCATTAACAGACTTCTTAACATTTGTTATGTGTAGTTATTTATGAGCCCTTACCGAGATAATATGACAAAGAAAAAATATTTTATTTATTGTCACAACAGGTCAGACAGAGTGTAAACAAGTGTAACCGATGACTCGTTTACACTCTTGCTGAGGCTGCTCAGATCAGCTGGTTGGATGTGATAATCCAAACACGTGTTGCCAACAGGGAAGTTGCAGCATGTTCAGCATGCTGCAACTTCCTTGTTGGACAAACTATGCAACATTAATATTCATAACATGGTTGAAGGTGTTCCTCCTGTCACTTCCTTCCTTTTTAAATTTTCATTTATTGGCCATTTTAAATCCATTGTGTCAACCATCATATTGGCTAATATTGGCCAATATATCGTACTCGCTGATGTACTGTATAGGTCAGGCTCTAATTATGAAATATTTTACTTTGTTGTATGTGATATTATTGCTTATATAATTTAATTGATATGTACACCTATTCAACTTTATTTCTTGGGTCATGCTGTATTCTGTTTTATTGCACGAAACTGCCCAAGAAAATCGAATAACTGCTGTAACAAAGCAATTTTCCAGCTTTGGGATAAAGTTTTTAGCATCTTATCTTATACCTGCTCTGTTGGCGTGATGCAGTAATCACATTCACAAATCTCATAAGACTCATCGTCACTCTGCTCCTCTTCTGACTCTCTTTGTTCAGAATCCTCGTAATCCTCAGTGTCATTAACCACCGCATCCCTTTCCTCGACACTGTGAATAATTCCCAGAGGGGCTCCAGTTTCTCTTGAAATCTCCTTTAGCACACACTCTTTGTCAACAGCTGAGATGTTCATGTCAAGAACTTCAGTAATTCCAAATGTGACAGACTTGCTCTCCACTGGGCACACCTCAGTGGCCTCCAACTCGGTCTCTTTTAGAGATAAAAGAGCATCTGGTCTCTCATTCCCAGAAGCATTTCCATCAGCTTTTCCATTAGTTATTTGATCATGTGATCTTTCTAAAATGAATCCATTCAAGGCTTCTTTAAAAGATGACTGAATGCTTTTAATTTGATAAGCGTAGTATTCCTCAACACCTGGCTCCCAAAGCTCTCCATTTTCATCATTATCTACAAGTGACCAATAAGGCTCCTTTTCTGAACATGCAATAAAAACATTGTCTTCAGGTTTGTCTTTGTCACCCTCTGTGTAATCAGTGCTAGCCACAGTCTCATCACTTGTAGAAGTGCGACCACCAAGAGGTTCACAATGCTGCGTACCGCACACCACATCTTCATAAGCATCACCTTCAACGGAGATTTCCTTGGCATGCGGTGCAAACATGCTCTCCTCTTGACCAGTGGACAGGCAGACTTCAGCTTCTTCTGAAACCTGGTCATCAAAGGCGCAAGCTTCTTCATCAAAAGGGACTTCATCATCCTCTGCTTCCTCCCCATTTTCTGCACAAGTGGCAACATTCTCTGATTCACTCTCCTCATCCCCTTCAAAACTTGATTCTGATTTTATGATCCAATCCTCAGACTGAAACTCTGAGTCATAAGACCCATCGCTCTGGCTTGCAACTTCCTCATAAGTATCTTCAGATGCATCTTCAGCCCATGTATCTGTGTCTTTCGCATCAATTTCCTTGTTTATGTCTTCAAATTGACATAAAGTTTTGTCTTTATGTTTCTGTGCCTCTTCTTCCAGATACAGGCGGTCCTGGATATCTCCGCCATCGAAGCAGGAGATGTAGCGCTGCTTTTGTGTAAATATGTGTCCGTAATAGTCCACTTTGTCAAACAAATCAAAGTAATCCTCAATAACGATATCAGCAGTTTTCTTTTTATTCTCATCAGCTGGCTGCACTTCATCATCTTCAAAAGATTCCCACTGTGTCTGATCATCACTGGAATGTTCTTGAGCTCCTTTTTCAGATTCCCCAGATGAATCGGAGAAGGGATCCGATGGAATACTGCCATCAGGACAAGTCTTAAAAGATTTGGTTTCCACAGAAGAGCAATCTGAGGAACCATCTTCTTCTTCACCGCTGGACTCAGAGTTGCACTGTTCTGAAGTAGACTCCTGCTGAGCTGGTTCTTGGCTTGTTTCACAGTCGCCATTTCCACATGGCTCACCCGATTCTGAGGGCACCTCTGTTGTAGCAGCTTGTTGAAAGTCTTCTTCAGTATACACGGGTCTCTCCCAGAAATCGGTTGCAAAGGCAACATTTTCAGTGTCATCAAAGCAAACTTGTACCGGTGTGTCTTCTGATGAACTGTGGGATTCTTCATCATTGAACTCTGTTTCACTTTGTTTGGCTGCATAGCTCAAATCATCATCAAAATCATCATCTTCTTCCTCTGGTTCTTCATCATCTTCATCATTTGTAAATTCAGTTTGATCTGAAATTTCGTCGTACTCACAGAGTTCAGGATCACAGTCCACTGTTTCACATTGCTCAGAGTCCTCTGTTGATCCGTCTGGCTCAGAGTCAAAGCACTCACTCTGCTGTTGTGACAGCTCATATTGTTGCAGTGCCTCCAGGTTGTCTGAGCATTCAGGTATGAAATTGTGCTTTTCACACTGCCCCAAAGTGTCACAGTTTGCTTCCAATTCATCAGCTTCAAAGTCAGAAATCTCCAACTGCTCATCACAGGGCTTACATTTCTGAAATAACTGGAGGCGTTCTGCGCACTGTTCACAGCAAGGACTACATTCGGAAGCTAAGCTATGATTAGCACAGTGTTCAGAGGACTTAAAACACTCACAGTGTTGAGTACATTCATCACATGGTTGGCTTAACTCTGAAGTCTCGCACTTATCGAGTATCTGGTCAGATTCAAAAAATCCATCGCTCTCTGAATATTGCTCAAAGCTGTCGGCGTCTCCATTATAATATGTGAAGGATTCAGGCTCATCTGAGTTCATGCTGTATTGTTCCACACAAAGAGCAGATGGGTCCATTTCTTCACTGACGGTCTGCTCAGTGTATTCCAGGAGGACCTTTACTCCCAGTTCAGCACTTCCGTTTGAAGGGCCGGTGAAATCTGCAGTTTCTGTTAATTTGGGAATCTGGCACTGCTCAGCAAGCATGGCTTCAGTGGCTGCTTCCCCTTCTCTAGAGACTTTACTTTGCTCAGAATTTTCCAAATACATAATGAAATCATTTATCAGTCTTTGTCCAAAGTTTTTACTCCATGTAGTTGCTCCTGCAGAGAACAACTCCAAATGACCGGCATCCAACTGTAAGATCCATTCAGACTGAACAGTCACAGAGCTGGTGGGGGGAGTCGCCGTCTGTCCGAGAGAGTAACAGCAACAGGAGCAGCATGCCTGATGACATGACAGGTTGTCACAACCAAAACTGAGACTGAGCACTTGACTCGACCCTCCCTTTGCCAGAGACCAAGAAATTTATTTTGGGGGCTTGGAAGACTTGACAAATAACTTGTGGAATATCAAATCTCAATAAAAGGCTGAACTAAGGCATAAATATGAAACTGACACTTGAGAACATCTTGGCCACTTGATCTTCAGACCATAACAGCCAAAAGCAGTGTTTGCCATGAATACACTTTAAGTTTAACTATAGGTAGCATTGTCAGTTGTCCAAAAAAAAATAAATGGTATAAACTCACATTCCAAATATTTTTATATTCCACATATGTTCACACAAGTTTCTTTTTATGAATTTATAGCCTATAATATATCAGTTCCATTTTTTATACTTCTACATTAATAATGCAAGACATATATGCATAATAATAATAACTGATAACAGGTACTGTCTAACATTTCTTCTCCACTCTAAAAGGGACCTTTGCTTCAAAGCAACTTTGGTAGCATGTTTTGTTCAATGGCATCTTCCAAGAAAAGCACTGCAAAGCAGCAATCTCCAGGTCAGGCATGCATTTCTGCAACATTTACGCCATTTCCGTCCTTCCAACAAGTCGATGATTGATGTCTGAACATGGAGTACTTTTTCAAGCTCAGGAGAAATGTGCTTGTAAACACGAAAGGCTTTGAGCCAAGAAAACATGTATTTCAGGCATCAAACAGCTGCCAATCACGCTGACCACATGCTGTTCAAAGAAAATCAAGAGGGAGGGTGAGAGAAAGTTGATATCAAAGGGAAGCAAGGGACGAGACTAAAACATGGACTTACTTTTGAGAGAGTCGCATTTTCGTCTAGCGAGAGCGGCGCGTTGGTTTTGCCTGGAGGTGGTTTGGCGCCTTTGTGACACAGACAACTGAAAAGACTGCGAAGAAAACCTCTTCTGCAAGGCTTCATTGAACTGGAGAGGTCACCAGAACCTGGATCATAGAGAGACAGAGAAAAGCTAGGGTGCATAGTGTACTCAGCAATGCAATGATTGCAGTAATTCACTAATCTATTTGCAGTGTAAAATGTATAACCCTACAAGTCAAATGTGGGATCACTTGTACTGCAAACTCTGTGTAATTGTGTAAGTAAATGTACTGCGGTGAATGCATTCCAGACTTGATTAATGCCATGGTGTCAGCATTGGCACCTATGCTCATTTTACTTATTCAATCTGTGCCTCGCTCCTGCTGACATACATTGCATTTCAGCCCCAATAAAGTCAGGTGGAGTTCCAATGTGTAATTTGTTGCTTTAAATACCAAGAATCGTCTTGTACACAGGTATTATTAACTCTAGTAAGCAAATTGTTTTGTCTTGAAGTAGTTAATGAAGCTACCTGCCAAGTTTATCAAACATGTGCTTCAGGGCTGATCCTACAATACAAACTCCTCTTACAACCAAATGATAAATGTTTTACTGCCCCTGATATAATTTTGTTTAACTCAAACGGCAACCTCCAGGGGTCCAGTTCCTAAAATGTCTCAAGCGGGTCCCATGTTAAACTGTCCAACTTCAGAGCAGAAAAAAACAGTTTTAGAGCCTGTTGCAAAAAATTGTTTTGGTCTCTACAGCAATTTTCTCCCCAAAAACTGCTGAAAGGATGAAATTTAATTTTTTATAATTCACCCCTTTAAATTGCATTGAGGCTTGAAGTTATCCAGTCTGAACAACATAGTCACGCTCGGCTAATTGGAGTTTCTGGGCCGTACTGTGACCAACTGTAACTGGACTTAGTGTTTTTATTTATACATTAACACTAATTAGCAGGGAAATGTGTCAGTGCTATGGACTCATACAGTCAATGGATGCACCAGGTTACATCACATCACATCAATTTGGTTACCTGTGACAAAAAAAAAAAAAGAAAAAAAAAAAAGCAAGATCAGAGCCAAACTAGAGGCTTTAAAAAACTAGTCCAGAAAACAAAGGGTGACATCACAGTTCCTGCATCCATTTTCTATATACAGTATATGGTTAAACACCATATGATAGCTTCATTAAAAAGAGGGAATATCCTCAATTGAGAGCTAAATTTAGAAACATCAAGGTGTAGACAAGTAAAAAAAAAAAAAAAAAAAAAAAAAACATCCTGTTCCTGACTCTTCCTTAGCTTCATACTTGAAAATGTGCCAAGATCAAACTCGAAACATTTATAATTCATTAAAATGCAACACTTTCAGTTGCAGATGTAAGATATGACCATGCAATACACATAACGTATTGGATACTAGAAGTCATTTTGAATTTGCCAATATTGCATACCTAAGAAGGAACAGCTTCTGGCACACACAAGTGGTAGACAACATCTCACCAGCCGGTGTCAGAGTGATGAAAGCCAGTGTTTACAAAGGAAGAGAAAACTCTGACAAACTAGCTGAGGCTTGATGACTAGTCAGAGCTGTCAGCTAAAGCATTAGTGTGCTGCTCAGGCTACATCTGTTGCCTTAGTGTCAGGGAATTATGGACCTGTCAGGCTACTTTGGGTGTAAATGCGTGATGATTATGAAAGTAGCACGGATGTACTGAGTAGAGCCTGACCGATATAGGATTTTTAAGACCAATATCAACGTTTAGTGATTTAAAAATCTAACATATTGGCAGATATTTTTTGCTTTCAAAACCTCATCTGGTATGCGTAGTTATTTGAGATCATATGACAATAGAGTTTAAAAATCTTGTTTTACTGTTATAAGAAGTGGTGGATAACTTGTTTCAGGAAGCATGTTCAACAAACAAACTTAAAGTCTGAATTGATCAACTCTGAGTTTCCTGTTCCAGAAAAGCTGATCAGTCAGTTCAATCAACTCTGAGTATGTTCACCCTGAGTTAGCGCGTGCGAGGAAAGAAAGCCATCATCAATCAATGCCAGGATTCACCATGGCAACAGGTAAATAAAGAGCAGGGTCTCCATTTTAACCCAGTGGATCGAGGATCGTGTCAGCGGGGAGCCTGACGGTTATCTTAAAAAAAACAGGAGGGAAGAACTCATTTTAATCAGCTTGGTCCACTCTGTCATCTTCATAGGCTGAATAAAAGTTTGATATAAAATATGTAATTTATTTTATACTATATTTTATGCTGTCATCATTTACCCAACTTAAGGTTTCAGCTTCATCTGATGAAAGTTCAAGTTTTACATAGTTTCATATGTAACTGAAAACATGCAGGGCAGCTTTCCAAGTCTGTCAATGAAGGCAAACACAAAGGTCTCAGCTTTATAGTTTTAAAATATTTCAGTACAGGTTTGGGAAGATGAGCCATTTTAAATAAAACACGCAAATCGGGTCAGGGAAAATTAAGGAATTATGAACTGATCCGGGAGGGATGAGCTGCGAAATCACTGGAGCTTGAACTGGATCTGGGCCTTATCTGGTCTCAATCCATAATCCTGGATCCCTCCTGCTGTGCAAGTGGACTCTGACATGATTTGCTGATCCATTACGGAGCCTATGATCCCATTGGATGGATCCAGTGAGTCAGTGGAAAATATGTTGAGATTCATGCATCAGAACTTTCATAATGTTTAAGTTACTTTAAATGCATTCAGTTCAGCTTTATCTTCACTCAAATATTCACAACATCTCCAAGATTCATACATTTTTCCATCAGTGCGACCTTTTACAACATGACAAACGAGTGATTATTGGTCAGTGTGTTCTGTGTCTAAACCTTTATGCAGATCAGTGTGATTTAAACAGTGATGCTAAAGCAACATACAGCAGATATTTCAGAGGAACTGACAGTCTGACAGCTGTAACAGCTATAAATCCATGACATAATCACCGTCTCCATCCTTACAGCCTATTAACAAGTTAATAACTATAAAAGCGCTCATGTTACGGACAAAAACAAAGAACGTTTAACTGGGATTTCAGTACTTATAAAAATGTAACTGTCTGCAAATTAATTTGCTTCTATGATCGCTTTGATAGTGACTTTATGTGATGGTTCAGGTTTTTATTTATTGACAGGGGGCAGCAGGGTGGCTAGCACTACAGCTAGAATGACATCTAGAAGGTCTGGGTTTGATTCCGCCTTGGCCCGGGCCTCTCTCTGTGGAGTTTGCATGTTCTCCCCGTGTCTGCGTGGGTTTCCTCCGGGTACTCTGGTTTCCCCCACAGTCCAAAGACATGCAGTTACTGGGGTTAGGTTAACTGGTTACTCTACATTGCCCATAGGTGTGAATGTGAGTGTGAATGGTTGTGTGTCTCTCTGTGTTGGCCCTGTGACAGGCTGGTTACCTGTAAAGGGTGTACCTTGCCTCTCGCCCTATGTCAGTTGGGATAGGCTCCAGCCCCCCCCCCCCTCCCCCACGACCCTGAACAGGATAAGCGTAAGAGAATGAATGGATGGATGGATTTATTGACAAGGTCTTCCATTCAGTCAATTATTAAAAATGCAAAGAATATGCAGTAGTGATAGGGTTATAGCTATAAGACACTTGAAAATACTTTGGAAAGAGTTAAAAATGTGGAGACGAGTAACTTCCTGAACCCTAAAAGAGGGAATTAAAAGTGATGTTTGCCACCACATTTTCTCCTTTATCTGAAGAGTTGAAAAGACGTGCCAGTAAACTCTGGAAAACTTCATCTGGTGATCGTGCTCTGTGATTCTATCTGGCCCACAACTTCAGAGCTGAGTTGCTGTCATTCCCAATCACTTCCACTCTGTACCACTAACAGTTGACTGTGAAATATTTAGTAGTGAGGAAATTTCATGACTGGACTTGTTGCACAGGTATCGTCCTATCACGGCACCATGCTGGAATTCACTGAGCTCCTGAGAGCGACCCATTCTTTGACAGATGTTTGTAGAAGCAGTCTGCATGCCTAGGTGCTTGGTTTATACACCTGTGGCCATGAAAGTGATTGAAACACCTGGATTCAATGATTTTGGTGGGTGAGTGAATACTTTTGGCAATATAGTGTAGTATACAGACTTTTCTTTTTTTTTTACAACAAGGCAATGAAGGGCAAACAACAAATGGAGAATAGAGGCAAATACAATTATTTTCATGTACTTTACTTTTTTTTTTTAAAGTAATGTTTACATGAACTAATCAAAACTCATGTAAATTTCAAAAAGTGACATTTCCTGATTCTTAGTTATGAAGATTTACTGCTTGTTGTGAACCTGTGACTCTTCAGCCCATCTTCAATAGCTCCCCGTGGCTTTCACTAAATCTAAATGAACAGGAACATGGAAATGAACACTGGCTGTTGTTTCCGAGCTCCTGCAAATTTATGCTCAATAGGACCCTCGAAATGATCATTTGTGCTCCCTTTTCCACTTCTCCCCCCCCACGCTTTAATGCTGGTCACCTGTGCTTTCTGTAGCCACATGAAATCAAACGTGAACAGGGCTGTCGCGAGATCACACGTGCACACTGAGAACTAAACTAGCCGTCCCTGGTGGTAGATTGCAAATTGTAGTGGAACAATATTGAAGTGCAGCGATCTCGCGAGACAAAATAAATCAGTCTGGTATCAGTGACGGGGCAGAGTGCGTGGGGTGCTCGCCCACTTGCTAATTGCAGCGATAGCCGAGCGTTCCGATAGCGAACAGGTGAAAATCTCAGCCCGGCGTAAGACGACCTGAGCATGGTGCAGCACCGGGCAATCAACCGCTGGCTAGAACCCTGATTACTACAGTTTCTCTTTATTGTTTCTCAAGAACATGACATGTTAACTGCTAGTTTACGTGCAAAGGCTTTTAATGTGGACAGTGGTTAGTTTTGTGGTGTGTTTATAATACAAATGCAGCTTCCAGTGTGTTGACTGCATAAAACACTCATTTCAATTTTACTTTTTAACTCAGACTGTTGGTCTGCTCTTTATACAGAGTCAATGTTGGAATATAACAGTATATGTATCACACTTGTGTACTTTCTTTTAAAAAAGTATGCATACTGAACTTTACTGCATTTAAAGGGGACAAGTTTCATATTTTTTATTCTTGGACTCTTCTAGAGTAACTTTACATGACCTGGGAGTTCAAAAATAATCCTTATTTGTCTTATACTGGCCCTTGGTGAATGACCATATTAAGGATATTGGCTTCATTTGGCTCGTGTTTGTGTGTTCAGTAACCTTCATTAACCAGTTGGGCCCAGTTTCAGCTCTATCCCAGAACAAACCTGACCTATTTTCAAGTGTTATGCTCCGTGATGGCTTCGGCATGTTCATCAGCTGTGGTTGAAAGGGGTCAGCACCACTGGGGAGCAGTCATTATTATCAGGGTGTGCTTGCTGGGACATACCTCACTTGGTTCAATGATGAAAAACTTGTGTTCAAAACATGTGTGAAGGAACTGGGCAGCTGAAGCTTAAGGTTAGTTTAAAAAAAAGAAAAGAAAAGAAAACCATCACAGTGCCCAGTGCATTACCTCTTCTGATATTACACATCACCGTGCTTAAAATAGCATGCCAGAGCAGTGACTGACTTCAGTTAATGATTCTATGTATATATATAGTGCAGCATACTCATAACAGGCCTTAAACAGTCACAAACAAAACCCAGTTGTGTCACCCACAAACAGCAGCAGGAAGCAAAGCTGCATGTTTACACTGCACAGTAACGCTTCAGCGCAAACACTAAAAAAATTAACTAAATGAAACCACTGACACCGTATACTCTGCAGCATCATATCATTCCCAAAGTTTCCCAGCGATCAAGTCTACATTGCAAATGTCAACATAAACACAATCCCGGGCCGCACTGACAGAACTGGCACCTGACAGTGTGAGTTAACGTCCAAAATAAATACAAGATGAATAACTCTGAGACATAATATTCTGCTGGGAGGAAAAGTAGAACTGTACTATTAAAAGGAGCCACCATTAAAGAAAGTATCTGACACCCAGACATGTGCGCTGTATGAGGACCGCTGACTAAATGGGACCTATTATGGCAAAATCATAACTGCACAAAATAAAAGCCACAAAGCAATTTTTTAAAACACATTTAACCCCCCCCCCCCCTTTTTTTTTAAAGTGAAGCAGGAAGCTGTTACAGTACACAATCTCAGAATTGTACTGCTCCATGTCCAATGTTTTAGGTGACTGCAACTTGTTCGTGCTTTAAGCTACACACTAGTAGACAATGTTGACCATATAAATGGAGTAGTTTCTCTAAAGTGCTTTTCTACTCTACATCAGCGCTCAAAGGGCTCCATACAGCATGTTTAATTCACCCATTCAGACACATTCATACAAGCACTTTCTACTAACATTCACACACAATCACACTCCAAGGAACGGATCAGGAGCAACTCGGGGTTCAGTATCTTGACCAAGGATATTTAGGCATGCAGAATGGAGCAGTCAGGGATTGAACCACCAACCTTTCTAATTAGTAGATGACCTGCTCTACCTCCTGAGCCAAAGTCACCACAGTGAACCACCACAGTAATGTCAATGTGGTATTCAGTGCTTAGACTTACACGATTTGAAGATCGCTATACTTCCATCACTAACATGGCTAAAAATACTGGGAACGTGACATAGGTACCCACTTCATTGACACAGTGGAATACAGCAGTACAAGCCTCTAAAAAAGCAATAAAATGAGAATCAGGACACATGCATGCCTGTGTATATAATGCAGTGGTGATGGAGGTTTTAATGATGCACCAAAACACTACTATTATTATTATTAGTACTACTTGTTCAGTGCCTATTTGGTGAGAGCTAGCTTTTCTAGCTACAATTTACAAATGCAGGGGATCAGAGAGTTGCTGCTTTGAAAAGAGGACAGCTACACGGTGCTACACTCTTTTTAAAATGTAA